>NW_024100453.1:3600000-4200000 GCF_016545835.1 Crotalus tigris
AGGCATTGCAGTCAGTTGAAACTGGGGGCTGCTACTAGAATGAAACAAAGCACCGGAGATCATCTGCTCTGAAGGGTTTAAAAAGGTTAGGTTGGAAAAGAGCAGTTTTGAACTGAAGCTGTGAACATTTGTGGGGGATGTATTTGCAATGGGCTGGGAGAGGGAGGAGGAGGAGGAGGACCACAGCCATTTTTGCATTCAGAAAACAGTGAATGGTTTCTACTATCAGTGGGCCAAGCTGAAAGTGTGAATCCGCTTTATGAAGTTGGAGCTGGTGTGGTGTATATTTGTAGGATCCCAACTAACTAAATAATTGATTATATGTACTTCTAATTCAAGATTTCTTTCTCTGTTCTTACTAAGCAAAAAATAAAACTTGATAGGTAAACTTCATTTGAGACTAACATATTAAGGCTAGCATCACGGAGAGGCTTTCTATTCTGACCTATTGGATAAATACAGCTACTTTTGCTATTATTATTGAACAAATATCTGTATGTTAAATATATGTTGGACAATCCAATAAAAGTATATACTATAATATATAAAGCCTAATTTGGCTATGTGTCCTGTTTAAAATAATAGAGTAGGTTTGAGACACCGAGTAATTCAAATCCTTTTGACATCAATTCTTGTCCCTAGGACTCTAGTTTTGTATTATCCCTGTGATTTACTCTGTCTTATTCTGCTATTTTTTGTACTGCAAAACATCTACTATATCCAGAAAATAGTGAAGAGAATCAGAACAATTTATCACTTCTTACTAGGTACAGTTATAAGTCTTGGCTCTTGATACACTTAATCTTTATTCAGGAGTTGGCTTACTCAGCAGCAGGTTCACAGACAAAACTAAGAAAGATTTGTGGGTTTTTTTATTGCAGGCAGGAAAAAGAAGTCATTTACACAAGAGATTTCCCAACTGCAGTATACAGATATCAAGGTCTACATAGAGGTCTATCATTCAGGATTTAAATGTTAGGCCTTTTTATTCTCATGTTGGCCATTGTATTATTCATCTTGGAAGACTTCTGATTTACATTGATATGATTGTTCCCTCTGGCCTGAAAATTTCTGGTCCTGGTCTCACTATCTTGATTCCTTCTAGACCTCCTTCTTAATTGTCATAGAATATATGGGGCAGGAACATAGTCTGTTGCCTCCCAAGAACAGCCAATATATGGGTGGTTCTTCTAATGAATCAAATATTCCAGACTATTTCTATTGTGTTGAGATTCCAAAACACATTTCTCTCTCACTCCCTAAATGGTCAGGAGGGTATAGTAGTTTTAGAAAATAATATATTTTCAACTGGCTGGAAATTGCAAGAAAAATGCCAAGAGACTTGATTAGTGCAATTACAGGAAATGGTCCAGAAACCTAGGCATTTCAGCTTCTATGTATAGAAATCTCATGGAAGAGAGAAATCTGGTAGAAAGCCAAACCTGATAGCCAATAGCAATAGGGAAAGCAGAAAGTCTTCTGACTGTTACAGCAAAGAGTTTTAGGAGCTGCTGTAGGAAGCATGAGATTGTTAAGAAGCAGGTTGACATCCTGAAAAAAACAGAAAAGCTCTGAAGAATGGGTAGGTAAGGAAGCATTCATGGCAAGAGTAGAAGAGATGGTTGGTCCCCATGGAAGTTTTGTGTCGGAGCTAACACACATAAGTCCTGCTGTTACAGAGTACAGATTCAATTAGTTAGGAAAAGACTTTCCAATTGGTCTGAGTCTCACAGGATAAGCTTGTGCCAGAGGAAGAATGTCTAACTTCTCCAGGTGCAGAATGAAAGAAGATTGAAGGGTAAAAACATGCTGGCTTACATAAGAAAGCATCAATCTGCTTGCTTTATAGCACAAAACTAAGACATTTGAAAAAAGCATTGCATGACCTATTCAAAAATCTATAAGTATTCCAAATTCCCGTGATCGGTTTGGAGCTCTCCTTCAATGATAAAGCATGCCAAAAAGCTTCTATGTAGGGAAAAGTTCTGGTATAAAAACATTGTTTCTTTCATGTGGCAGGAATTGCCTGGAAAAGATTATGTAGAGAAGGATGTTGCCCACAAACTCAGGAATGTATAGCAAAAGTACAGCTCTTGAAGCAAAATTAAAAGCATCAACCTGAACTAAGGGATAGCTAGATCTTAGGCCAAGTACTCTTCAATATCTTCATAAATGTCTTAGATGATGGAATAGAAGGGGAACTCATCGAATTTGCAGATGACACTAAACTGGCAGGAGTAGCCAATACCCCAGAAGACAAACTCAAGATCCAAAAAGATTTTGACAAATTTGAACAATGGGCCTTATCCAACAAAATGAGTTTCAATGTGGAGAAAAACAAAGTCTTACATTTAGGCAGGAAAAATCAAAGGTACAAGTACAGATCAGGTGAGATCTGGCTCAAAAACAGCAACTGCGAGAGGGATCTTGGAGTCCTAGTAGATGATCACTTGACTATGAGCCAGCATTGTGAAGCAGCAGCCAAAAAAGCTAATACAATCCTGGGTTGTATAAACAGAGGCATAGAATCAAGATCACGTGAAGTATTAGTACTGCTTTATAAAGTCCTAGTAAGACCACACCTGGAATACTGCAACCAATTTTGGTCACCATATTACAAAAAAGATGCTGAGAGTTTGGAAAACAAATCCAGAGAAGAGCAACTAAGATAATCAAAGGCCTGGAGACTAAAACATATGAAGAACAGCTGCAGAATTTGGGTTTGGCTAGTTTAAAGAAAAGAAGAAATAGGGGAGACATGATAGCAGTATTCCAGTATTTGAGGGGCTGCCACAAAGAAGAGGGGGTCACATTATTCTCCAAAGCACCAGAGGGCAGGACAAGAAACAATGGTTGGAAACTGATCAAAGAGAGAAGCAACTTGGAATTAAGGAGAAACTTCCTGACAATGAGGACATTTAACCAGTGGAAAGCTTGCCTCCAGAAATCGCTGCACTCCATCACTGGAGATTTTTAAGAAGAGGCTAGAGAGTCACATGTCTGAAATGGTATAGTTCTCCTGCTTAAGCAGGGGGCTGGCCTAGAAAATTATCAAGGTCCTTCCAATTCAATTCAATTCTATTCTATTCTATTCTATTCCATTCTATTCTATTCTATTCTAGATCTGAATCACAGAGAAGGAAACCATTTTATGACATGAATAAAGACTTGTCAGCTATAAAAATCTCACTTTCTTGATAAAATAGGTTAATAGCATGGATATTGAAACAAAATTGGGTATACATCTACTGTAACATTTGGTAAAGCCCAGAAAATGCTATGCAACCCTGATGATACAGTAGAGAATCCAAGACAGAATGATACTTAATAGTTAATTAGCAGATTTCTGAACCTTTGACATGAAAGGAATCATGCAGAGGAATACCCTTCTTGATATTCCTTCAAATATGCTAACTCAGTATTTGACACTGGATACACTGGATAGGGGTATTTTACAGAAATACAAAGTCTGTTTTTTCCATTTCCAAACACATAGGTATAGTCTACAAATTTAGCTGACAGGTTGGAGGTACATTTGATAAGGTGTGATTGGTAGCAGTAGTTTGAGACTGAAAGTTAAGAGTTAAGAGTCTTGCATGCCAGGAAATCAAAAATGGTATTATCCTGCTCCCAAAGAATATATGGTTTGTGAACCTGAAGTTAATCTGTTCCCAAAATTGTTAGGAAATCTAGAGGGAGGCTAAATAAGAGTTAAGAGCCAACCACCAGTGTGTCAACTTGAATAGCAATAGCACTTAGACTTATATACTGCTTCACAGTGCTTTTACAGCCCTCTCTAAGCAGCTTACAGAATCAGCATATTGCCCCCAACAATCTGGGACCTCATTTTACCCATCTCAGAACTCCTATGCCACCATGGGAATTGGATAGACTGGGTGTTCAGAACATGCCTTCATGCAATGGAGGATTCAGTGAAGTTGCCTTTAGTTTTACTTCAGACTTCCCTGGGACTATTAAAAGACAGGAATAACTGAATGCCAATATGTACTGTAACTTCTCCTGTCTAGTTTCACATAATTTCTGGTTGCACCATTCTCTAGGCCCTTGGAGGCTGAGACTACTCATTTCCCAGAAAGCCAGATCTGAGATATTTAGGACCTCTACTTAACAAAATGCCTTCCATTTTCAGAAGTATAATACTTTGTCAATGTTTTGGAAGTGTGTGTGTTTGTGGGAGGAGGGTTCTAACAGAACACACACCTGCAAATTAGCCAGATTTTCTACAATATTAACACAGGCCTTGTGTAAATTGGCACTTTTCTGAGATAGGTCATGCAGCTCTGAGATAGGTCATTCATGAATCTATCTTCATAGATTCAAATTTCAAAGTGAAGCAGGAGGAGGGATGAAAGAGAGTAGCATTGTCTTTCTTTCCTACTGGTGCTCTGGCACAATTCCTTGCATCTTCCATTCAAGCAGATATTAATTAATGCAGACATCGTCTCTGGGGTGCCCTTATGAATGAGTTTGTTTCACTTTTCATTTGATAGACCCTTCTTGAACTGGTCAATTAGCCTGAGCTAACAGTGAAACTCAGCAGCATCCTTTTGTACAAATTGCTTACCCTGTCAGAAATGACAGATTTCATGATTGGTAGTCACTTGTTTCAACCGCCATCAGACATGCCAAAAATAACTCTAGTAATCTAAGTCTAGATTGTTCTAAATTATTTCTGTCATTGGGCTAATTATAAACTCTATATGGGTTTTGTTGGTGCAAAGTCATCTGGTATCAGGTATTGTTCATATTGATTAAAGAAGACAGTAAATGTGCTTGGATTGTCATATTCTTTATCAGGCAGTGAGAAATGGTTCCAGCAATTGTCATAGTGTCTTAGGCTAAGTTTGGTATAGGAACTGCAGATTATGATAGATTCTGTCCCAAATGCTGGACTAGCTAGTTCATCATCTAGATTAATTACATGGTTCTTGATTCAATTTAACAAAATGTTAGTAACTTGTTCAGTGATAAGCAGAAATGCAATAGGATATGCAGCTATAATTTAATCTGAGGTGTATAGTAATGGGAGTAGGAGTAGATAAATCTAATTGGCAGATTTTACATCAGGCACAGCTGAATATCTGAATCTTGTAAAAACTTAACCCTCCAAAAAATAACCCTGTGCTTACTTGGCAGGAGGCTCACAGATAGAACTAGCCAAGATTGTCTTTTCATTGTAACAAAATGAACAAACAAAACAAAATAAACATTGTAAACAAAAATGAAATTATATATACACAAAATATTTGCCTATTGTAGTACATAGAAATCAAGATCTATATGTATTTACAGTAGTTTTGTGCTTCAGGCTTTAAATTCAATGGTTTTTGTTCCTGTCATTCTAAGTCATACTTCTTTACATGGCTTCTGTGTGGTCATAGTGGATCTGTTTAGCTTGGCAACAACTGTCTCCTGGCTGATGACCTATAGAAAATCAGTGATATGGGCTTGAAGCAAATGTTCAAAAACACTTACATAATGAAGGAGAACAGAAATACCTTAGATCCTGGGAAGGAAGATGGTACAATATTAAGAAGAGATTCAGGATGACTCCTTCCTGACTAAGAGGACTCCATAAAATGGAGAGAGGAGAAGCACAATCAATCTTTCATGATTCTGCTATTATAGACTAGCTCAATAAAATATACAGGTACTTCATGTGAATTCTGTTTCCTAATCTGGTCTAGTTTGAAGGGCTGATACCATCTTAATTCCTTATTGTGATAGTTTTATTAGTCCAGTAGTTAAAGATTGTGGAAGAACTCTAAATATGGAATGTAGCATTTCCAAACTATTTTGTCATTTTAGAAAAGCATAATAGCTCAAAGCCGGCCTCTACATTCAGTTAGGTACTGAGGACTATATTTGGAGGAATGGATTCATTTCAATCTTATATTTTGTGCTGAGAGATTCGTTGAAAGAGTTGATGAGGCCAAAAGTAAAAATTGAATAGGGCCAAAATAAGAATCAAATAGGTGGGGGGCAGAGCAATTAAGATTCCCAAAATCCCAAATATTAATTTTCTACCTTAATTTTAATAATTTTAATTTGATTAAGCCATATTCAAATCAAGAAACTACCAAGGGGGAAAAACCACACTGCCACCAAAACTGGCAGGGCAAGCTGCTGTATATAAGCATAGAGTAAACCCCACACTTAATCACACTGATGATGTTATCAAGTTGGGTAATGAAATGTGATGAGAGAAAAACCTTTAGGACTCCATAAATGAGAAACACCAAGAAATTTTTGCTAAATGTCTGCTACTATGCCATTATTAAGATAGAAAACTGACACACAATGCAAGCTCTATTCCTGGATGGAAATTATTTCCATTTTCTATATAGCTGAAAACATGAACAAAATATTTCCAAGAAATTATTAGCTTTGCAAAAAGATTTAAAATCACTTCTACCTCTGCATGAAATTATCATTATAGAGTCTCCAAACCCTGGTTCAACAAAGAATGTGACTCAACTAGGGCTGGGATAATGTATGCCTATAGAGTCATGAGTCACTATCACAACTATAATTGTTGGTTCTTCTGTTTATTGAAAAATGTATACAGGCGTCTGCTGAAAAGGAAAAATCAAAGCTATCTCTCAGTGAACTGGAATGATTCCAACAGTTATCAACAAATATCATAGTTTGTTTTGGTATCTCATATCCCATGCAGCTGCCAGCCCTAGTTTCAACTCTAATAATACAGTTCCACCTGAGACCTGGCACCTACTACTATGACCTATTTCATACATTAATCAGCACAGGCAACTTCAGCTTCCCAATTTCTGACACATCCTTGTCAAAGTGACCGTTTCAGATTCAGAAATCCTTATATTGAACTTCTGGCTAAAGAATGGTAAAATAGCAAAATGGTAAAATTCCTCTAGAACTCTTGAAAATATAATCAAATATTTGTGCCCCTATACCAACTTCCCTTTATTTTTTTGAGCAGTATATAATTAGCAAATTTTATGCAAAACATCTTCATTAAGGCATTCCCCAGTTAGTAACTACAACTGGAACCAGCAACTCAGTTGTTCAGCAAAATTGTCACTAAGTGAAATTGCAGCTATGCTTACAATCTTAGTAAGTATAAGATGTAAGATTGTAAGCATAACTGCAGTTTCACTTAGTGACAATTTTGCTGGACAACTGAGTTGCTGCTGCTTTCCTTTGCTTTATAAACCTGAAAATGCCATAAATGCAAGAATTGGTCATAAAGTTACTATTTCATCACCAAACTCCAGACTATTGCCAAACAAGGCAGTCGCTTATCACAGTTTACCTGTACAAACTTGCTAACTGAATTATATAGAACAGTGGTTCTCAACCTTTTTAATGCCGTGACCCCCAATCGGTCATAAGTCGAGGACTAAACTGGTCGTAAGTCAAGGACTAAACCAGTCATAAGTTGAGGACTACCCAACCGGTCGTAAGTCGAGGACTTTCTCTGCCCAGGAGCGCCACACATGCGTGGTGCTGCCCCCTGCGCCGGCCGAGACGTAGCTGGCAAGCGGCAGAGACGGAGCAGGTCAACCACCGACTGGGCCACCAGCTAGCCCAGCCCAAGGGAGGTAAGGCACCTGCTGGAAAAGGGAGAAAAAATGGCAGACAGCCTTGCTTGGTGACCCCCGTGAAATGGTCGATCGACCCCAAATGGGGTCCCGACCCATAGGTTGAGAACCGCTGATATAGAAGAATAGTCTAACTAAAAAACAAGCAGGTTTCAGACCAAGTTGATCAACTATTTTACTGTACAAACTTATACTAACTGGTTAAGAAATATTGAACTACCCCATAAAGCTCCTTTTATTTCACCTTTATTGACTTTAGGACAGCTTCTGATTCAGTTCTTTGGGAGAGTTCCTTGGAAGAAACTGGCTGAACTCAATGGTTTCTTCTATTGACCATCACCTTCTCAGACTGATAATGCTGTGTAAATACCTTTGCACAGATCAGATATAAAACCAGTGGGAAACTAATTGTCCCCATTCCTATGCTTTATGGTTCCCCTAGTTTTTAATATCTATATTAACATCATTTTGGCCTTCATTAAGTTAATTCCATCTTCTAGTCCAATCCATTTCTATTCTATTTTACAAAGATAACACCACCATTCTATCTATACCTCAAGTTGGCCTTTGAAGATATCTGGGAGCAGTTGTGTTCTTTTATTTTAGAAACAACCTAAAAATTAATTATGCTAAAACAATTATTCTAGTTCTTGCAAAAAAAGCATTTTAACCTTTCTTATAATTGAAAAATCCATGATAAACCTATTGAGCATGTCAAAGACTTTAAAAATTTAGGTATTCATTTGCAATCATCTACCTCCTGGAGTCATCAAATAAGTAAGCTGTCATTTAAAGAACAAAAAGCATCCAATAAGAGTATCGGATTTGAATGCCAGAGACATAACTATATGCCTGCAGCAATCAAATTATTTAAAGCAAATAAACTAAGTCTGCTGCTATGCAGTGGGCAACCCTGTTACATACAAGGACTCTTCTGTGTCAGAAGTAACTCATGCTAACCTCTTTAAGACTTTTGTCTATGTCATTTGATCAACTGCAGACACACACTCAGCTGGAACTTGGATGCCTCTCTTTGAGACTTTGTCAACTAAAATTCTGGCTAAAACAAAAATGCTAGGGAGAATCCCAGGATATACTCCTTCTTGAAACCCAAAATAGATTTGAATTTGTCTTATCGAGGGCCTAGCTCTATGCTCTATGAGTCCAAATAAAGCCTTGGCAGAACTTAAGCAGCAAGTCCAAAAAGATAAATTAACATCCAAAAAGATAAATTAAAAAATTCACATATGTGCTATGCTAAGCTTTTGGGTGCTCCTTTCTACATATCTAAATATTTTTATCATATCATACCACATAAAGAACTTCTGTGCATACCTTGAATCGGTTTTTAACTCCTGGCAACTGCTTGGACTAAATCTCTGCAATTTTTTTTGATAAAGGTCCTTCCCCATTGCCTTTTTCCTGGGGTTGAGAGAAAGAGAAAGAGTGACTGGCCCAAGGTCACACAGCTGACTAAATGCCTAAAGTAGGTCTAGAACTCAGGGTCTGTAATTTCTAGTCTGATCCTTAACAATTATACCAAACTGGGACTTTACATATATTTACACTGGTGAAATCTGATGCCTTGCTTTCAATGAGTACTACAAATAGATATCACAACATTTCTTACCAGAATTGCCTTTGCAGGTGCTAAGATAACAGGATAGATCAGGGGTCTTCAAACTTGGCCCTTTTATGACTTGTGGACTTCAACACCCAGAATTCTTCAGACAGGCACGCTGGCTGAGAAATTCTGGGAGTTGAAGTCCACAAGTCATAAAAGGGCCAAGTTTGAAGACCCCTGGGATATATTGTTACCAGATTGTCCCCTGTATCACACCTGGTATCTTGGTCTCATTGAACCATTTTCTCTTCTATTACTTTCAGTGTGTATAGATCAACTGCTACAAGATCAATTTGCTGAAACATCTTCTAAGGTCACGAAATTCTTAGCTGTAGCTCTGGCCATTAGAGATTATTGCTCCACAACTAGCTAAAGCAAGGTTTTTGCTTTTCAGTCCATTTCTCTTACATGTAGTTGCTGACTACCTTGTTCAAAGCTTTTCCACCAATCTAGATATGGAACCTTGACACCTTCCACAATATTCTTTACTCTCTGAGTAATTAGATTTATCCTGCCATATTGCCTTTTGTTGTGCATTAACATAGCTGCATGCATTTTCTTTTACTTTAATTACTACATAATTTTAAGCTTTTGTTTTTTATTCTTTTGGTCTATAGCCATTTATTAAACAAATATTAAAAGCTGAACTTGATCTTGGGAAAAAAAGTATTGTCTTGTTTTTTTCTGTCAGTTATCTATACCTCTTTACACAAAAGGTCAGGGATGAGTTGAAAATTACTTTTAAGAATAGCTCCATTAACTAAGTGTTCAATTTTCTTTTAGAGTTTGTAATATATTAAATAGAATTATGTAAATAGGGAAAAGGAATAGAGTACTATAACTCATGTAACTAGTTAACAATCATCCAAGGTCTTTTTCTACCTAATACGTTGGAAAGACTCTATTTATGTCCCTTATGAGCTCTTGTGAGATTTTGTGTCAAGCAACATGTGCTTTTTACCAAGGTTTTGTTCTTTATCCACAAAAAATGAGATTATTAAGACTTTTGAAAAGGGAAATAACTTTAAAAAGAAAAAAACCCTTTTTTAGTTTATAAAATCCCTGCTTCTACATATACCACAAGAAATGATCCTTTGTCCCAAACTGGAAAGGTATATAATTTCCTTATTTTTTCTTAAAGCACTGGATACGTGAAAGGAGTAAAAAGAACAGAGATTATTAGACTAAATAGTTAGAAAAGCCTACTGTAATGTAGCAAAAGTTGCAATATTGTCTTTTGCAAAGTAGAAAGATATATAGAGTGGTGTGGTCCTGCGATCTGCTTTACTGGAAGCAGATAGGCTTTATCTAGCCCAGGTCTTCTTAGTAGAAAAATAAAGGAGAAGGCCTTGAGCTGTCCATATGAGCAACAGACTAAGCAGCAGACTAAAGTTCTCCTGCTTAGAATCTTCTTCATTTTGAATCCTATTGTACTTCCATTTCTACTATGGAAAGCATTCTTTGTATCTATGCATATTCATTCTGTGGAAATTGTAGTGTTTTGTGCCTCCCCCCCCAAAAAAAAAACAATGCATTAGGGCCACTATAGGAGAAATCATCTATAAGGTAGGATCCAGGAAAGACTTTTGTTCAGATTTCAGATCTGCTTACTTAGAAGGTGACCGTAACTACATTTTCAGCTCTTGGTCACATTTTCAGTTAACCAACTGTACCTGCTAAGACAGACATGTCAAACACAAGACTCGGGGGTCAGATGCGGCTCGCAAAGTGGTTTTATGTGACCCGCGAAACCATCCTGGAAACAGTGAAGGAACGGCCCGCTCTGCCTTGGTCCTGGCCCAGGCCAGCCAGGAGCCAATGTACAATTTTGTAGTGGCTGAAACGCATTCAGTCTTAGCTCCATAAGCCCCCCCCCCCCATATGGCCTGAGAGGAACAGTGAAGCTTCTCCAGTGGACCATGCCTTGGCACTTGCCCTGGTCCCACCCCCTTCTTCCAGAGACCCTCAGATCTATCCCACGCCTGCCCAGGCCCCCTTGACACGAATGATGTAGAGCTAGCCACACCCACCCAGTAGGCCACACCCACCCCATCCACGCCCACCCAGTAGGCTGCACCCACCCTGCCCACACCCACCTGGCCCCCTGAGGGCAACCGCAATGCTCAATGAAATTGAGTTTGACACCCCTGTGCTAAGAGGTGGAAATGGTTGGGTTAATATCACTAATATCTTAAGTCAATTATAATACAAATTCCATAATAAAGTCAGTCTGATTAGTGTGTTGTATAAATGATTTAGCATGTTGTAGGAATTCAGCTATCATGTTTTAGATATTATTATTTGTAAATAAGATAATATGAAATTAGCCAGTTGTAGCTTTGTCAAGAAGCCATAAATAATCATAGCATGGTTTAGCATAATATGTGAAGCTAGTCAATAATATTAACCTGAGAAAATTGTACAATTACCAGATCTGAGTTGCACAAATCTAGACAACTACCAGATGGCAGCAAACATTAGAGTTTCCTTTATCTCTTTGCTGCCACGTCATGGTTTGTCTGGAGTTTTGCAAGTCAGATCTGATTGCCCAGAACTTAGAAACATAGGAAATTGTCTTGTACAAAGTCACACTATTCACCCATTTCAAGATCATTTCATCTGATTGGTAGACACTTTTTGGGATCCCAAGCAGAGATATTTCCTATCACAGACTACTTGATCCATTTTTAATATGAAAAGTCACGATTATTTGAGCTCTTATTTAATAATCTATTGTAAAGAATATTAAGATAAAACACAAGTCCTTTGAAGACTAAAGTTCTTTAATGATGATTATTTTTTTCTTTGAAAAATGCAGATTACCTTGGAGATAAAACTATCCTAGTAGTTATATGGGAAATTTATATACAAATCTAATTACATATTCAAGGACATCTCATAGGAAAGTAACATAAGCAATACATTTAGACTAATTCTCAAATAATGAAGCAGAATGAATACATGAATACATTTTTGGGAGTCATTTTTAAACTGCTTTAATATCTTTCTTTACTATCAACCAGGTACATTCTGCAAACTGCAGTGTTTCAATACAAAAAAATTAACTATCTAAACTTACTGTTTTGTTCCTGTGTAAGGAAACCTTAATTTCATTTACAGGAAATGTGTTGGAGGAGAACAAGGTACATTTAGGAAAAACTGGTTTCCCCATTATTCTTCCCTATAAAGTTACTTAATCGATGAATAAAAAACAGGCAGACATTTGGCTGGAGAACTGGAATTGGAGATTCAAAGGGACGCACTTGCTTCTATGTTTGTTCATCAGAGATAGACGGAGATGAAGGAAACTGTCCTGATGACCTGCAGGAGCTATACTATGTTTTTTTTTCCTTCCTCAAAACCACAAGAACTATCTATGCTACAAGTGCAAGTTGATCATCTTTCTGGAAAAGTAATATGATAAGATATAGAAAGTTATGGTCATAAGTCATGATGGTGGTAAAGTGGGTCATTACATGACTGGGCCCATTTTATTACCTATTTTGCAGTGGTTATTAAGTGAATGCTGCAGTCATTAAGTAAACCCATGATTCGCTAGTAAACACCAGGTTTTGGTAAATTGCAGTCACGTGACCATGGTATGCTGCAAACAATTGCAAATGTAGGATGGTTGCCAAGTGGTCAAAATGTGGTCACATGACCATGGGAGGGACAACCATCAGAACTTCAGAACTCCTAAATACCTTTTTTTGTGGGGGTGGGGTGGGTTCCATCACAACTTTGAATAGTGATTAAGCAAATGGTCGTAAGTCAAGGACTACTTGTACTTTCCAGAACTTAAGAATTGATTTCAGGACTTCACAGCTGATAGATCTGGAGCCCTGGAAAGAGAACAGTTTCCATAAATCTCACCAAGTAATGAGAGTGTATCAGCTTTACAATAGGAAGGATTTCTGCCCCTGCTCTGAAGAATAGGAAGGGATTGATTCATGTCATTGATGATTAGACAGGATAGATTACACAAAGAAGAGTGTTATGATGTAACTTTATACAGAGAGAGAGAGAGAGAGAGAGAGAGAGAGAGAGAGAGAGAGAGAGAGAGAAGGGTTGAAATATAATTATATGAACAACTGCTGTGAGGAATATTGGAAGACACTTTTTGTACATATTTTCTTTCTTTTCTATTTGTCTTAAACTTTTTTCTTGCACTTTTGTCTAACTACGTTTTCTTCATTATTTTGTTTTTAGTTTAAATTAGTTTTTGATCTTCTTTTTTAAAGGTTTTGATGAAAATCATGTAAAAACAAAGAATAGGAAGTGAAAAGTGGTAGTAATTGGAGACTTCCTACTGGCAGCAATCTGTCAGCCAGACAAGCTATCAACAGAAGTGTGGTGCTTCCCTGGGGCAGCAGTTCTTTTTAGGATAGATTGGAAAGATTCTCAGAACACTTTTAAGCCCTCTGATAAATATCTATTTCTACTGATCTGCATGGGAACAAATGACAATGCTAAACATAGCCTTGAAGACACTGCAAAATGCCAGGAAAGAGGGTGAAGGAACTGTGAGCACAGGTGGTTTATTGATCACTCAAGGCTCAGCAAAAGAATAAAAATTACTAGAAGGGAACAGGTGGCCATACAGATGGTGCCAATGGGTGCATTTGATAATGGGTGCATTTCAGAGCTAAGCAACTCATTGTAAGAAAATGTGGTAACCCTCACAAGAACCAAAAATAATGTGATCTGGAGTTCTTTAAACTGAATCCAGTTGGGAAGGGAGAAGACAATCTAGAAAACTGCATTATCCCCCATACTGAGACTAAAAGAATATGCAAGACTTGGAAGCCCCCAATAATGTATATAGAAATACATGGTGGAATAGGTTAATATATACTGTATGATTCAAGGATTTCAGTATCATTATAAAACCCAAAATATGGGGAACAAACAGAAAATCTTACTGCAAAAAAAGTTATTATGGTTTATTAGGTAATAATGAAGCCTGGTGGGGCAACACTCATGAATGGAAAACAAAGATTGACAAGTATAACTTATTCAAAAGGAATGAGCCAGACAAAAATGGAGAAGGAGTACTGTATTATAAGTTTTCACATCTTTTGAGAACTATGATTAGAAAGCAACACAATCACGAATATTTGAATAAGAATGCAAGGAAGGAAAAACATTATTATGTATAACAGGAGGATGGTATGGACCACCAAGCCATTTAGAAGATCTAAATGATTTCTTCCTGGACCAGATTACTGATCTTTCAGGTGGCGCAGCAGTTAGAGTGCAGTACTGCAGGCCACTTTAGCTGACTGTGTTCAGCAGGTCAGCAGTTCAAATCTCACCGGCTCAAGGTTGACTCAGCCTTCCATCCTTCCGAGGTAGGTAAAATGAGGACCCAGATTGTTGGGGGCAATGTAAATATATATATACATTGCTTACTGGTGTACACCGTTTAGAGAGTGCTTGCACTTAAAGCGGTATATAAGTCTCATAAAATAAATAAATAAAATAAATAAAAAGAGGGACACAGCAATAATGAAAAGCTTCAGTTACTCAAACATCTGCCAAGATTGCAAGACATCACTGACCAATTTATTTACCAGAAAGTTGAAGACACAATAAAGGAATGGGATCTCCTAATTCTAACAACTAGGGAAGAGTTGTCTGAAGAGGTAAAAGAACTAAGTGAATTTATCTTCAGATGAGGAGGAAGAAGTTGTGGGAACTGGGAGCATCTAGGGATAATTTTATTGATTGATTGAATTGATTTGATTTATTGATTAATAGTCCTGGAGATTCCAGCAGCATTGAAGCCAATAACTCCACTCTAGCTGAGGCAGATCCAGCAAACTCTCAGGACTGCCTGCCTGCACCATGACACCACTACAGACTCTGAAATTCAGCAAGCCAGTCCTGAACAGAGGCACAATTTAATGCTACAACAGCAGCAGACTGAGTTCCCAAAGTCAGAGAGACTGACTAAAAAAAAAACAGGAGAGTACACTTTTATAAATAAAATGCCCCAGTTGTGTATCTGAGTGGAGGCTCAACTTGGCTTATTTATTGGCTTCACTCCCAGAGAAGAGCTTTTCAGGCCTTAGCTCTGTTGTGTTTACCTTGCTGTGGTTTGAATTCTGGACCCCATCTCACAGTGTCTTCTGTCTTTTCCTTTGGATGTGTTGTTCATTTGTTGGATTCCTGGTCTCAGTCTGTGCCATGTCTTTGACTATGTTACATATCCCATCTTTTTCTTTTCTGTTAATTTGTGTCCAGTTCTCGGAGACTGCCTGGATGTTTCTCATTTATTGGATTCTTGGTCTTATACCCTGTGCCCAATCTTTGACTATGTTAAATTTACTATCTTTAATTATATGTAAAAAGACTCTACCTAAAGTTCTAAGTTTGTATATTACAGCACCGTGGCAGGCATCCAACTTGCTACCTTGTTGGCTGGCAAACAGCAGTGCACGCACATAGTTTTAAAATTCAAGATATTACAGGAGAAACAAGTGGAGTGGAGTTGTAAATGCATTTCAGGAGAACCCATTTCAGTGAAGTTGTAAATACTAGGAAAGATCCAAGGGCAGAATTCCTAAGGATAAAATAAATACAGGAGGATTGAGAATTTCTCAGAAATAAGATACTTTAAGTACAGTCACAGATCATTCCAATGGGGTGGGAGAAAAGGAAAGGAGCTTAAACTATTATGGATGCTTGTGGAGATTTGACATGTGTAGGAAATAAGACAAAGGATGAAATCAACAAGTGAGTGTGCCAGCAAGTAGCTATTACCAGTACTTACAGAAAAAAAAGTTAGAAAAGCTAATAGAAAAAAGGAAGTTAAGCTTACAAAGAAATCTCTAAGCAACGAAAGAGCTTTCGGGGTAGCATTAAAAGAAAGCAAAAGGGATGGTAACAGATTTTAAAAATGGTAGGATACTAACAGATTATAAGGAAAGGATATAATACCCACAACTCTCCTTTTCATGAATCAAAACCAAGTTAGAAAATCAAATATATAAAAGTAATAAATCTGCAAAGGGGTTTTTGTTTATTTGTTTGTTATGGGGTAAGGAGAAATTTAACCATTTCTCTGTAAGGGCCTTCAAATAAACCAGGGAAGTTCATCAGACTGATGAGCAAAAGAAACAGATCCTCCTTTGAGGTGACTCATCATTACAAAATGTTTTGGGTCAAAGTTTGCCTGACCAACTTGTAGACTTGTAAATTACTTTTAAAGAAGCTCTGAAGATTTAGTTCTCAGGTTGGGGGGACAGGGTTGGTAATTTTCTTCGATTTTGCTTCTATTTAGAAATTGTAATTTAAAATGATTGGCTGCTAATCTTCCATACTATATTTTTCACTAAAAACTTTAAGTTTGTTATGATTTTGTATTCTAGTCTTATTTTTTATTTTGTTTTATAATAATTTTTTTAAAGTGTGAAATGCCTTGACATGCCAATGTAGACCTGAAAACAAAGCATATCAAGATTTAAATGAACAGTTATTTCTATCCCCCGCTATGCTTCCAACAAAAATAATCTCTCCAAATCTGCTACCTGAATGTCAAGAGACATTTGCACTTGCCTACGAAAGTTAAAATTCCCTTCCACGCTGACCTTTGCAGTATTAGCATTAATCAGGCTTAGTTGTCATTTACATAGCATACTCTTCCCATCGACCAGTATGAATATTATGAATTATTATTCATATAAATAGTTTGGCCCTAAGAAAGAATTCTAACCAGAGTTGCTCATTCCAGGAAATAGACATCAAAAAGGATGCAAGAAAAAAGAAAGTCAAAAGGGTAACACCACTGTGTTAATGGTGATTCACACCTGATTTCCATGTGGGGTCACACCGCAAAGCACACCTCCTCAACACATCTGGTCCAGGGAAGTATGATTCATTCACATGATGGAGAACACTTTTAAGTCTGCCTCTTTTAAGACTTCCACCCAAAATGATTCCATTCCCCAGTTGCAATCCACGATGGTATGAACATCTTTCAGCCATAGGCCCATGAGCTTGCCTTCATCTCCTCTCCAACCCATGAATGGGATACACTTGAATCATCTATGGGATATTGGCTAACACTGTGAAAGAGTCAAGCAACAGGACTAGGGAGCAATCTGAACAAAAGTGGGTTCAGTGTGTGGGGGGGAAGTCTTCCTCTTGCATCTATCAGAGACCTTTTAAAAAGCTGCATCTTTTTCAGGGCTTTCACAGCTCCAGGAAAGGACATGTTTGGTTTAAGGAGGTACTGAGAAAAATGATGTGTGTCCCCATGCACACTCAGAATTTTCCCTTCAAATCTGGTATGTTGCACAAAAGTAAAAACAGAAGGGATGCTTTCTCCAGTACAGTCCAAGGATGACCTTGACATTTATAAAAACATTGTTACCCATTGCTTTGGAAGGAAGTCAGGGTGCCCACAGGGCCTGGGAATAGAGGCAACAGAAGCAGGCAGGGATTGGCAATGGGGACAGTAATTATCATGCTGTTGAGTATTCTGCCAACTTAAAAAGGAATGGATGACTCTTCAACTAGAGAGTAGGAAAAGGTTCATGGGCACAATTCTGGGTGATACAATGAAGACAATCAAACATGCCACTTTATTGCCTCAGTCTTTTAAGGAATCTTATTTCTGATTTATTTTAAACAATAAAGCCTGGAAAATAGATCTTTTAAATTAATGGGCATGAGTTTGAAACTTCATTTTGTCTTAAGTTATAAGGCACAATGTTGATGATATACTGATTGGATTTATGCATTATGTTTAGGCATAATGTGGCTTGTTGGGCTTTGACTTAGCCAGTTTTATAAATGCAAGCATTTTGGTTTGTAGGCCATGATTAATTATAACCTAGTGCATTTTATTATGGTTTATTCAAAGAGCCATTCTTAAAAGTACCTTACCATAGTGAAATGCATGAAACTGCCATTTATAATAGAGCATAGTTTACGTCTTAGGTGAACTTGACCAAGTTAAGTAAAGAAAGGTTAAATGCAAGCTCTGTATCAAAACTGTTTTAGGTAATCCAGCTAAAGTATTTGGTTTTTAACAAACTCTGTCATGTTAGATTAGACTGAACTTGGTGTCTCAAATCTAGGTGATTAGTAGATGGCAGCAAGAATTTATTGGACCTCTGTTTTGGCATCTAATGATAATCTTGATTTTTGTAGCCCAGGAAGGTAGCATAATCCAGTTAATTAGAATGGTAGTTCCCAATCATCCCTGCATCGCTGGATTGCTAAAATCATGGGAGCTGTGTTGTCTTGCTATGTTTTGTTATTTTCATACTTACCTTAAATTTTGCAGTATTTCACCTATGTATCAGAAATCCACTCAAAAACCATCAGGGTCATAAGTCAAAGCACCCAGGGACTTCCGGTCTTGTGCAGTAGTTGAGCAGCCAAGGGATTTCAGGGCTCTGTGCCCTTTGGCTGAATTTCTTCCTGCTAGGGGACCCTAAATGGGCCAGGAGCCACCCCAAAGAGGCACCAAAGAAGGAAGGAAGTCCCGCAGACCATGAAGAGATGGCAGTCAACCTGATTGGCCCAGGAGAAGCCTTCCAGAAACCAATAGGAGAAAGGCTAGCCTAACTTCAGAGTCTAGCTCAAGCTACAAGAAACCAAAATTAAAAAGCACTATTTTAAGCTGATTGTAAACAGTGCATTTGAATCTGGGTAAGATCATCGATTTTATCTATCCTACTTATTAACTTTCCTGGGAAAAAAATTCCTAAGAACCAAAAAAGCTCCGAATGTGAAGGAGGGGAATTTTTGCCCCACCCTTTTACTAATGAAAGCAGTGAATTAAACCTTTTATGGAAGACCAAAACATACAGAAATGAAATGAAATTAATATAAAACCTAAATTTGGATAAGTTTGGAATTGTTGAATGGTTAAGATTCTCATTTTAAAGGCAATTTTCTATTTTGATAATTTAAAAAATAAACTGGTGCTGACATCTAGTGATAGATAAAGAATATGACAGCTATGGCTTTTATACAGGAATTGCCAAAATCTGAAAATAACTAATCTGTGCTTGTGACCTTCAAAGCTACAACAATAGAGAACAGCTGTGACAAAAAAAGAAAACAATTTGCAGACAAAGAGAGGATTATAAACTTCAGGAAACCTTTTTGAACCTTTTTGGATTATAAATATCTACTAAACTATGACTCTAAAGCTATTTGCAGAGAAAAAAAAAACCTCGATTCTTGACCACTATGGAAAATCAGAGACTTGCAGAAAGAACTTATCAAGAAAAAATAAATACCTTTCAAGAGGAGACATATGAGATGCTGCAACTGATTCAAACAACAATGACTTCAAACCATAAAGAAATCCAAAATAACTTTGAAAACATAAACCAATTCATCTCCAATTTAACTTTACAACAAAAAAATCCCAGGAAATAGCAATAGAGAAGGAACAGATAAAACAGATAACTGAACACAAATTCGAGGATAAAGACTCAAAGATTGAAGTTAACACAACAAAGAAGTATGATTTAACCCAAGTGGGAAAAAAATTACAAGAAATATTGGTTTTGGAAAAAGTAACTTATAATTTAAGACACAAGACAAATTTGAGAATAAGAAAAAAGACTGATCAAAATGGATTGCAGAGACGTCAGGAATACCACTAGAACAGGAGAGACAAAAAATGATAAGAGATACAGAGAGAAAAAGAAAGAAAAAGATTTTCAACAAACTTCAAAGAGCAAATGCCTCTTACAAAGATATTGTACTTGACTTATTTTTTATTTCTACAGTGATACCTACAAGAATATGGAAAGACTCTTTGATTCAGCAGAATATATTGATTAAAGATATTGGGCAAAAGAAGAAGCCCAAAGTGAAAATTAAGAAAATAGATGATGGGACTTATCAGAGAGAATATTTTAAAAAGAAACACCTATTAGAATATGGTTAAAGTAATAGAAAGATTTTGGATATGAATTTTACTTTAAGAGGGAGGAGTCCCTCAAATAACATAGTACTCTCTCTTTCTTCTCTTTTCTTATCTTATTTCTTGACATGAGTAATATAAAAGAATTAGAATGGCTTATATATAAGGACATATTTTAGATATTTAAATGTGATTGATTTTAAGAAAATTACAATGGATTGAAAAAAATGTTTTGAATAAGAATTAAAAGACCAGATGACTAGATTTATTAAATGGAATATTTAAAGATTAAATATATTCTTAATTATGGTAAAAAAAAGAATGGAAAAGTTTGAAAATAAATATGTATTAGTTTAGGGGAAACCCAGACTTTCAGTAGTATACTATCTTTTTATCCCTCTTTACTCCTGTTCTTTTTTTCTCTTTTTTTAGTTTTATTTATTCCTTAAGGTAAAAGTTATGGGATGGTTTACATGAGAAAAAATAGAATCAAATATCTAAATGTAATTAACTTTGAGAAAATCTTAACCAAGAAGAATGTCTTGAATATTGTGGGAAAAACAAATGTAAATAAGAACTGTAAACGGGATCTATGATGAGGCAACCAGAATGACTAGATAGAAAAGAAATATTATATTGATGTGATTATTATTTGTGGAAATATTAGAAAAAAATTATATTCAATTGTTATCTATCAAAACAATAAGAATTGTATTAACTTAAAGTTGGGAAGAAGAGGAAATCAAGTAAAGCTATTATGTGGATTATAGATCATACAAACCAATTGTTAGCGAATGTTTTTTAAATGTAAACCCAGACAACACACTGTTTACCAAATATTAAGGTGACCATGTTAAAAAATTAGTAAAATATATTATTTAAAAAAATAAGTCAAAGCATCCACATGATCAGAAGTAATTTTCCAGCCTTTTTCTTTGTGGTCATTAAACAAACATTGTGCTTGTTAAATGAACTATTCATCTGAATGGGTGTTTTTTTACAGGGGCAGTGTGACCATTTAAAAGTAGCGGGGATGTTTTAAGGGCCATAAAGCACCAGTTCTATAGCTATTGTAACTTAGAACAGTCCTAAAATAATCTCTCATACCTCAAGGACTAGGTATGTGTATTTATCTTGATTGGTGGCCTGCAAACCTGTCTACAGAATCTTGTAAAGTAGTGGTGGAGAATCTTCACTCCTTCAGATATTAGGAAACCAACTTCTTACATCCCTCGTCAGCAAGGCCAATAAGGAAGGCTATAATCCAACCACTTTTGAAAGATCAAAGTCCCTTTTAGATATTTTTCTTTGTATGACCTATGTAGCAATCTTTCATCGCACATTGATGGAGACCCTGCTGTGGAGCAGAATAGCAACTTAGAAATTACAAGGCATACGTGAATAGTTCTCTACATACATACACATTTAGGCATGCCAGGGAGGTGAAGTTCAGAGTAGCAAAAAGTATGTTTAATGAGATTTGAAGTGGGAAAGTTCTAAGGACATTTTGCTGTTTAAATTTTCATTTGATATTTGCAGGCAGGTTCCATAGCTCTGTTTTTCCAATTGAAAAAGCCTTGAAACAATTGTGATGAGAAGACATTTCAGAGCATTAAAAAAAGCTCACCTTGATTGACTCAGACTAGTCACACAGTAGCCATGTAGATGTCTCTGTGTGAGGTTAAAGTAGACTTTCAGCTATTTTAAACTGTCATTAAGTAGGCCTAAGTCAAAACTACCTGTAAATGGGAGACATCAGCTTACAAGGCTTATTTAGACAAACTGTGGTTCTAAATTTGAAGCACTTTCTAGCCATTGATAGACTTCTCCAAAAAGTAGTATGTATGACACAGCCAAAGAGCATGCCCCTCTATATTATGCTCCTTTATCAGAAAAAAAGAAAAACCAGGATTTTGGCACTGCAGGTTTGTTTTGTTGTTACAGGTTCTACAGTGAAACAATGAAATATTCAAGTTCTTTTTTTTTCTTTGAAGGAACAGTAAAACAATGATCAGGTTTTTTTATTATTTACCAGGTTACTGATGAAAAAATGAAAAATTGGGCCTGTTTTTTAAAGAAATAATAATGATTGATGGATATATATAATAATGGGCCTGTCTCTGATCTGGTTTGGCTTTTAACTGAGTGAAATTGGCAAAGGTCCGGCCACACTTTTCATTCATCTTCAATCAAAGGATCAAAAAAGATTGGGATTCCATCAATCATATTGTCTATTCTGGTTTTCTCCAAAATGAGAGGTAGAAGAATTTTCCAGTCACCTATTACTTGATTCCTTCTTTAACTGGAGATAGAGGGCCTGAACAAATCTTTCCTGATGCAACATAGGTTCTATAACTGAAATTTCCAACATCACGTCTGGGGGCACCAATATGCCCAGGCACACTTTCCTTTTACATGTTCCTTCCACAATTGCCTTTTACAATATTAAAAAAACAAATCCCTTCCAGAAGCATCTCCCAGCAGTCTGTACTATCCTCCTTATTTCCAGGAAAGCTTCTGTGCCCCAAATGAGACCCTGAAAGCTTATAAATCATTGGTAGCCAGAATTGACTGCTACGTTTCAAAATGATCAACCTGTCTGGGAAAAACACAGATGAACAAAAGCTTTGAGAACATCTAAAGAGAAACAGCAGTTATTGCCTGACATAATGTTTGTAATATAATGTCAGCAACCTTGCTGCAAGACTCCCTACAATATTCTATCCAATTTCAATATTCTAAGTATATGCATTAGCTAGAAAAAGTTGGGATTTCTGCTCCATAGCTATGGCTAGTCTTTCCTTTCACAAAGAACCTACAAGTGAGAGAACAAGCATAGCAACAACCTCTTCAGAGGATGTCTGCTCAGCAGCTCTCTCTGTTGGCTGAAAAGCAGCAACTACTCCTCCTCTTTGACTTTCAAACATTTAGCAAGGGATGTGAGAAATTAATGGAAAAAACCCGAGAGTTTTATTGCATCCAGAGGCCTCAAATGCTATTACTCTGCCAAATAAGAATAAAATAATTCATGCAAGTATCACAGGGAATGAACACTGTGTTTTCTCTCTGAGGCTTGACTGAAGTAGACGTATAGTTTGATTAGCAAGTCACCATTTCTTGTCATCCTCTGGGGACAAGGAAGTACTGACAAGGCCAACAGAAGCTGTGAGCTTGTGCAGCCAATGCAATCTCTCTGCCAGCACTTGTTTTATTTATGAACTCTCTAAGGCTGAGATTAAATAGAAGTGAGATGTTATCCACACACTGTTTTATCTTATCTGGAGCCTCTGTCTTTATAGGTACTGTTGGAAGAAAGAGGGAGGTGTCAGACTGTCTTTTCTTGGCCTGCTAGCAAAATCAGCAGAGATAGGGTTGGTAACCTCTCTTGCCTGACTGTGCTTTCTTGACAACTTGGAAAGTGAGAGGGTGGGTCCCCCCTCCTAATGGCTGTTTCTTCCAAGATAGTTGAGTTAACAAGCAAAAACAATGTTATATTTAACAGGTAGGAAAGTAAGATCAGTTGAGGACATATGAGGAAATTGAATTGTGTCTGAATGGCACTTTCAGTCAGGCTGTAATGCAGGCAGATGCCTCTATGAAAACTAGCTGTCTATTTCCTTCTGCGATCCATGCCAAATGGCTATGACTGGTAATACTTAGTTCTCTAAGGGGATCCTTGCATACAACAATATATAGAATATGCTTTAATTTGCACTCTCATATCGATACGGAAATTACAGGTAACAGACTTTACTTAAACATTAAATGCAACTAAATTTCATTTTTGATGTGTGCCATTGTGCCCACAGTAAAAAAATGACAATAAAGGTTATCTTATCTTATCTTATCATCTTATCTTATTATCTTACTTCATAATACAACAAATGCTTTGGAAAATCAAAAGTCATTCTTTTTTGTGTATTTTATATCTTTCTATATTTTTTATTTTATTGCACTTCTTATCTTCTATTTCTTTCTATGCCGACTTTTTTTGTTCTCTCTCTTGACTATTAGTCTATTGTTTTTTAAAATAAAAAAATTAACAAAAAAGTTATATATTTTTTTTAAAAAATGTGAACATTTTTTTGGGCTAAACTCATTTAAACAGAAGCTGTCTGGCCAAAATTAAGGATTTTTTTAGATTTAATGCTGTATCGAAATCTTCCCAAAAGTTTGTATCTCAGTCTTATTCTTGTGATGTTTTAGAATGTCTTGGTTTGTGACCTTACTTAACAGTTGCAAAGAGATAAGAGATTGCTGTTGTTTCATCTGTTATATATCTCTCCATCATTCTTCAGCCTCTCTAATGGCTGCTGTTTCTTCATCTAATAAAGCAATTTAGAAGTTCCCTCCAGAAATTTTCCCTTGTAAATTGATTGACCCAAAGGAAACTAGAGAGGCTTCAAGAGATAATTGCACAATTGAAGATAAGACCCTCAAACCTGTCCCTTGATCACTCTGCAAGTAAAGCAAGTGCAAGACAAATCCTATTATCAGTCCATTTCATCAAATTCCCATTTCTTTTTATTAGATTGAATAAGATTGCTTTTTTAAAATATGAAAAAAAAAGTTTCAGGAGTTGGTAAAATGTATTTCAGAATTCTGCAATAATTTGTTACAGCAAACAACTAATCAAGTGCAATGAAATAGAACCTATGGAGGAAGCTATAGAATCATAGGGCTGGAAGGGACCTTGAAGGTCTTTTACAGGCTGCATCAGATAAACAAAACCAGCTGATCCCTAACTGGTGTTCAGCATTGCTAGTGCTTATTTAAAATAATCAAAGCTCTCCTGTTAATAATGGATATTCTGATCAACTGGAATGGTCAGGAAGCCAAAGCTATTATTTAAGCATTGATACTGAGTTGTCAGTGCTCTTAGCTACTCAGCCTTGCCTTTAGCAAGAACTGGTTTTCTTTCATCCTGATGCTGAGCCTCTTTTGAAAACTAGTTGCAAATTGTGCTCTGACTTCCCTCTGAAGAGGGAATTAAGCTATTCTCCAAAACACCTGAAGGCAGGACAAGAAGCAACGGGTGGAAACTAATCAAGGAGAGAAGCAACCTAGAACTAAGGAGAAACTTCCTGACAGTTAGAACAATTAATCAGTGGAACAGCTTGCCTCCAGAAGCAGTAAATGCTCCAACACAGGAAGTTTTTAAGAAGAGACTGGACAGCCATTTGTCCGAAATGGTGTAGGGTTTCCTGCCCGAGCAGGGGGTTGGACTAGGTGACCTCCAAGGTCCCTTCCAACTTTACTACTACTATTATTATTATTACATATCTGGAGATTAGCAATGCTTAAGGGAAAAGATCAAAACTAGTGGCTCTTCTCCATTTGCGTGGTGCCCTAACTATGGCACACATATGCTTTGGCAAGATCTTTTTTTCTTCTGTGGCCATATGACATTGCTTTTATCTCATTCTCAGCTCACAAGTAATACAGCCTTACATTATCTTTCACTGTATCGGGGTTAAAGTAGAATTTCTCTCCTTATGGCAGCACTAAGAGCAGCTCAAGGTACATAAAATCTGATAGGTTTTGTCAGTAGTTCCCTTAAGAGGGAATTCAGGTGAAACAGAGGTAGGAGAGCCATCGGCAATTGGGATAGCACATTTCACGCAAGTAGAATTTTCTGAGAACTCAAGGGTGTGTGAAGACCACTGAAATTAGAGCTTTTGGGATATGTATGAGTAAAATACAAGTCATCCAAATTTAGGACCTTTCTTCACTGTTTTTCCCCTTTTCTTCAGTAATTTTTAAGTCTGAAAATATATTATGCAATCCAGTATCTACAATTTTTCTACAATCCAGTATTTGTATCTACAATTTTATTTTATTCATTAAAATATATATATAATATAATAAAGATTACCTTAAGAGCAATGAGGAAAACCCTGAAACTGAATGGCTTCCATTGCTCAAAAACACTTCCAGTATTCTTCTAGGAATCCCTCTGTTCTTGCAGAACTATTGATTTCAGAAAGACCTAGAAAGAAAAACACCCATTACATCCATTTAAAATCTGAAGTGTAAACATTAGCATTGGGCAGAGTTATATGATTACCATTAAAATGTGCTTCTTCTCATGTTTGACAAAAAATTAGTCAATCTGCTTCAACTGATTGCTTCACTTCTGGCACAACTGTATTTTGAGGAAGCTTTTAACCAAAACTTTGATAGAGTAAAATGGCACTTTGAAGAGGTGTAGGGCATGCATAAATATCTTGTCTGCATAGAGATTCCTCATATCTATCTTGGGTTTAAGGCTTTAATTCATTATAACTTTATAATGGCATGAAATCCAATGAATACAAATGATACCAGAGTGGAGAAAATATGCTCTAATCATACTTTTGTTTGGAATGGCTTGGCAAGGATACTGTTTGTTGTATGTGTGTATATATATATATACTTGTTTTCCAGGTCTATAGATGCATAACTGTACATAGATAAATAAGTATTTAAACCTTTAGAATCAGGGTGGGTTGCATAATACAGACAGTTGCTTGTCCTTAAACTCCCTCTTTTAATTAAATCTCTCTTGTATGTGTGCCATTACAATGCAAGATGGATTTTCCACTCATTTGCCTTTCCCTTGCTTTAGAATATTAGAGAATGCTTTTGAAACATTTATGGCAGTGGAGCTTCCCTCTGTGTAGAAGGCAAAACTCCCTCTGCCCTAAAAACTCTCTTCTCCAGCTTCCTTAGTATCCTCAGATGGAACTAATAGGTAACTAATACAGTAAATGCAAGGGAAACATAACCTTCAGATACACCTAATAAAACTGAATCTTCACAGAGATGATTAGTCATCTGGGCACATATTAAAAGCAAACAAACAAAGCTGTAAAAACAATAAGAAAATTACTCTGTTGAAAATGTGCTCGGCTTTGGGGTTCAAAACATCTGTCAGTTGTCTTTCTCACATAACGCAGTCACAAAATTAAGTGGAGTGCAGGTGCACATTTTGACACAGATAAAAAATAAGTGGATCTTCGATTATAGTGTTGCAGCCACCACTTTGTTTGCTATACCCTGCAGATGGTGTAGGGTAGAATGGGATCTCTGCAAGAAAGTTAGTTCATATAAAACTGAATAGCTTAAATTTAGAGACATGGAAATGGAAATGCTTTTCTCATATACTTGAATAATAGTTCTATGTGCTGCAGGGTGGGAATTTGGGGAGCTGCATTCCAATACATCTGGGTTGGGGAAAACAGGTCTTTATAAATAATGGTTTGTGTAGAAGGAGAAAATGGGAAGATTTTTCAGAAAACAAATTATTGATACTGTGTGCATCCACTATGGATGAAAGCCAAAATCTACTTGCAAAAAACAATAAGAGAAACAACATTAAATTCTAAAGTGCAACCTGTTTCAATGTTGTTTCAATCTCTGTCCTGGGTGCTGAAGAATTTCCTAACTTCCATGGAATGCATGTTCTTTCTCATCTATGGCAAACAAACTATTATTTGAGTCCAAAGTTGTGGAATGTGGAATGTCTGCAAGCACCAATCACCCTGCAAACATCTCCCTTTACTTTCACCAAGGTTCTTGTCCAACTTCATTTTCAAGTTTTGGGTTTTTTTCCTTCCCCCCCCCCCCTTCTTCATTTTTAAACAAACTGGGAAAATGTCATGGAACAAAACTAAGTACCGGCCTCCATCACCAAATATATGAGTGCCAAAAGGGATTCTTGGAGAATAAAAATGTTTGGAAATGTGGCCATCTTCCAGAGAATTAAACAAGGGAAAACTGGGTTTTAAAAAAACCCTTAAGGGTTAGGCTGAATAGCCAGTTTGTTTTCTAACTAATGAATGAAGTATGCTCCCAAAAGCCTTTCAAAATTTCAAATGGTCCACCTTAAAAAGACTGGAACTTCTGCAGTAAGCTATCTATAGCAACATGTATTGAAATGCAGAATTGTTTGGTAGAAATTAATTTCATGGTCAGTGCTCCACAAATTGGGTCCCAAGAAAGAAGATTCATTTCACCATCAATTTAAAACAAGAATGGCTGCTAAAATAGTACCGTTGGGACGTGCTGCTGGCCTCTCTTAGCCACATACACTAAAGTCTTCAATGAGCTGAATCATTTGCTAATTTACATCTCCATAAAATTGATCTAATTTCCATTAGATTTTTTTTCATACACCCAAGTTGGCCTCATGCCTTTTTCATCCATGTTGTCCTTTTTTCAAACACACAGAAATAATACAATATTTTCAAGTTAGATGTCTTTCTCCTAGGAACCATGGTCTGGACAGAATATCAGACTCTCACAGTAAGCAAAGTAGAGGAAGAAGCTATATAATTTTCAGCCGCTTTATGCATACAATTCAAGCAGTTTAAAGCTGTGGTATGGAAAAGTCCTAAATGGGAAGAAGTATCATAATAAATATGATATTAAGGACACTCATGTCACAATGCAAACATGTTGCAGAAGGTACGAGGATTAAATTTTTTGCTAAGTGAAAGTGCCCAATGTTTTAGATATCCTTAAATAAAAGTGGGAAAATGTTTTGGATTCACATGGCACAGTTGTTGACATATTTGCTTGGAAACAGATAAGTGGGGCAAACACTTGGTTAAGAGTTCATAGGATTGCAGCCAGAAGGAATGTTTCTCATTTGTGTTTATTTTGTTGGTATCTCAACCTAATCACATACTCCTTCCTTCAACATTTTTTTCCTCTATTTCTCCCGTATCCTATTTTAGATATGTTCTTTGGGTCAGGGATGTGATCCTCTGATGCTCTGTAGTTTGAAAGAGCCCTGCACACTGAGTTGCTATTTTAAGAAATACATACATGTATTTATAGCAGGGAGCTTCTCTCACTTGTTTTACTCTTTTAAAGACAAATTCTTCCAAAATCTGAAATCAAAAATCCACAGCTAACTAATTACCATATTAGAACCAACAAATTATCCTAATAGAGTGCCAATTTTCAGATACCTTTTCACAGACAGTTAAAAAAAAACAAATAATGAAGAAGCAGGAAAAATAAACATTTAGGCCAATTGTTTCAGTCATGGGTTTTGCACTTTAAAATCAGATTCCAGTTGGGTGGTTATGCTCTGAATGTATTATTACATTACATATTACTAGAACTAGGACTGATTTGTGTTGGGTTTTACCTAGATTTCAAGGTTAAAGCATGGTTGTTTCCATTTGCCCCTTGTCTGAAAAGACAAAGACCACAAGATTCTGGTCTGTCTCCCACCAGTAGTAACATATTCAGATGCCTTAATCTAACTGAGAGCACAAATAAAGGCCAAATTTTATTGGCTATAAAAGCAATTTTAATTGGTGTGCTAAATATAAAGTTGATTGGGCTGAACTGTGACATATTGACCAGCAACTGGAGAGAATTGGCCCCTTCAAATGTGCAAGCCTTGTTCATTATATAAAACCCTCTTCTATTCTCCCTAGGTAGCACCTCCATTCATGGATAAAGGAAAGAGTATACATTTAAAAAAGAAGTTAAAGTTTCCCTCAATTTATTTATTTAAAACATTTATACACTTCAGCCAATTCTGGGTAGTTCCCAATCAAAAACTGAACACAACCAGTTAATATTTATTTGAAACAAGCAAAACTCCAAAGGACTGCATATATACATCAATGTCCAGGCAATTTTTTTTGACAAAAATATAAAAGTGGTTTGCCAGTGCTTTCTTCCAAGATCTTTTAATGTTCTTGTCTAGCTCCCAATCCAAGGATTTGCTGCTGGCCTTCCAACTAAAGCCGAACACTTTGACCATACTTAGCTTGTTTCAAGATCAGATGAGATGAAGTTTCTTCAGTAGCTGCCCAGAATTTTTGAGAGTTGGGCAGTATGCAAGCTTAATTAATAAATTATAAAGTATTATGATGACTTCCAGGGGAAGTGTGGTAAACTGAAGATGAGTCTGTGAAAGTGGAGCTGATAACTGTAGCAAAGACCAAGGAATCAGTGAGTAGACTGATTTTTTGGAACTTTGCTGGATAAGCAGATAACAGGAGATTACCCACATGCATTCTGGATAGCTGTTCTTCATGAGAGGATCACAGAACAATAGTTTTCAATAAGTTTGAGTGCAGGGAGATGATTAGTCTAGTAATTAACTAGCAAAGAAAGTCTAAGTTTTAGCCAGCCAAATAACCAAATCAGCAAGTGGAAAGCAAAAGAGAGTCTTCTGCTTCTTTCCAAGAGTTTCAGGACTCAGTTAGTTCCTGAGTATACTCTAGCGGCTGTGCTTTTCCCCTGTTGGGAATGCAGAGTATTGCTTTTGAAAGCTGAATTTCATCTCTAGGTAAGCAGCCTTTTTGCATCTGAAATTAAGAGTTCATGGAGAAGCCAATAGCATGCATGGGAAAGGTCAAAACTAATGATCCCAGCAGAGATACTGACATGCGATTAGGGACATTTGTCACTGGGACCTTTTATTATGATTTGTCTTTTTACAAGAATCAGGAGACAAGATAGCATTTAAGCATCCCCCTATCTATTTCTTCCCCTGCTGCTTTGCCATCACTTGTAGAGGCAGTCAATACCTTTATAGGACACAATGAAGGTAAATTTGATGTTCAGAGTGCAGCTTTGGATTCTCTTTCAGCCACTGGGACTGAAACTCTGGCCACCTTCTTGTCCAAAATCTACTTCCATTCCTGATTAATATGGTAGTAGAAGGTTGATTCAAACAGATTGGGTGGATTATCATGTTAGCAATGCATTCTGAAAGCTGTTGCCCGAACATCTCTGGTGGAAATAAGGTTGGAGAAGGCTGATTTAAGTATCCTTTTAAAAATCTCACCATCAAAGCCAGGGCAAAGCAACTTTTCTGCCATCCCAAAACATTGTTGGTACCAAAACTGATTAGAAATACAAGATGGATTTGATGTAGTTTTTTTTTAAAGGGACTCCATAAAAGATGTTCCAATTTAGAAAGAAACACAGATATCCCCATGCATTCTACATTATTCCCTGACTCTTGTTCTTTCTGCAAATATTAATTGTAGGCTGTGGCCCATGAAATGTCATAGCTCTAGAATGAGGTTGCTGCCTCCTATCCTACAGAGCTGGGCCACTTGCTAGGACAAGATGACAGGATGATTGGGATTACTGAGAGGCTCCAGCCCTCCTCAAGCTTGAGATGCAGCTGCCTATGGCACACAGAGAAAGCAATCAACCAGCTATCACTGAGGCGCCTTGCAATTGTTTTGCTAGTACTGCATGCCACCTGCCATGCATGCTGCTGTGAGCAGGGGAAATCATGCTGGGCAGTTTTCTGTAAGTGTTGTAGAAACAACTAGTTGGAATTAAAACTCAGACACCTTTATAAACATTAATACTTTGCAAAGACTTGTAACATGAACAACAGTATGAACAACATGCAGTAAATATGTGCTGTTGAATTTTAATAGCTATCAGATTTCATAGCTAGTGGAGATAATAGCTATTTTAAGTTTGGGAACACCAAGCCTTTATTACATTGTGGAACTTTTAGAAACTTCAGAAGAATGGAATCTTTTAAAAAGCTGCCTGCTGAATATATTAGTTCTTACTGTTCTCTCATAACCATCTTTAGTCTAGTCAACAGGCAGTTCCATTAATATGCTAAGCAAGAGTGGCACTATAAATCTGTTGACTCAAAAAGGAAAAAGAAAACCAATCTCTTTAACTATGTACTTGGTGATATGGTTATACCATTGCCTCAGTAGTCAGATCATTTACTATGGCAGGGATACCCAACCCCCAGTTCATGGACCAGTACTGGGCCGCGGCATGCCAGCAACTGGTCTGCACAAACAAGCAAAGTCCCACCCACAAGAAACAGGCAGCACACAAAGCCACGCATCCTCTCTCCATGGAACCGGTCCCTGGTGCCCAAAAGGTTGGGGACCTCTGTACTATGGTATAAACAAATAAAAAATGCTTCCCTTTGGTGTTTATCACTTATAATGGTAGATACAGATTACATAGTAGCTTTGCAGCCTAAGACAGTTTGGGGGGAAGTTCATTAGTTGGTTTTTTTTTCCTCCTAAGAACCATGTTGTATCTGGAGTCAAAGACCAAAATGGACAAGTTGGGAAGTATTAAATTACATAAATTTACTTACCTATATAACATCCTCTCTTTGCCTCACTCACTCCCCATAAACATACACACAGAGAGTAACAGTAGCTTTTCCTTTCAAATAGAAAACTAAGTCTTCCACATGAGAGGTAGGAAAGAGGATCTTCTTAGAGCCTTGTAATGTCACATCAGAAGTCCATCTGCCAGATCTGATCTGTGAGCCATGGCCTCATGATTGTTTTTTTAATCACTGCTCTGAAAATAACATATATTCATAGCCTGTAAGTCTTTAGCTGAATAAATAAAGAATTTAAGAAGATGTTTCAGGCATGCATAGTTAAACAGTGTCTGTAAATTGCTTGCTATACATGAAATTGTCTGTTCCTGTATGATTTTATTTCATCAGAAACTCATTATTTTTGGTGAGGTTGAATTAATGAATTGCTAGCCTGCTATTTTGTAGTACTTTATCTTTCAGATGATGAGAAGGTGGACGATTTTCTATCTTTCACCTCTATCTCACCTTGCTGTCATAACGCAGTCAATGCATAATGAAAATAAAGCACAAAGATGAAAAATATCATGAAAACCACTAAAACCACTAGACACACTAGCACAAGCTGACATATTCTGTCTAAAGTGGAAGGTCTTCACCCCTTGCTAAAAGGCAGCTAGAGGCAAGTAAATCTACCTTCTGAGAAAATTATTTCTCTAGGTTAAGAGAGATATAAAAAGTGGCCCTCTTCTGTTACGTCCAACAAATGGATTTTGAAAAAGGAACACATCTTTCAGAGGGCCTCTCCCCATCCATTAGCAATCTAGCTGTTATATTTCCTGCCCCTTTTATTTTCTTTGCCACAGATGATTACCATATTCTGTTTTTTTGTCTTTCACAGGTGCCTCAGGGAGACTGGAATAATATGCTGACCAGGGACAAAGACAATGAAATCCCATGCCGGCGCATGAGAAGTGGGAGTTATATCAAAGCCATGGGTGATGATGACAGTGAGGACTCAGAAACCAGCCCCAAGCCATCTCCTAAAACTGCAGCACGGAGGCAAAGTTACCTCAAGGCCACTCAACAGTCACTGGGCGAGCAGAGCACTGTTCAAAGGTACATCCTAATTTCAGAATTTCCTGTTTTAGTAATACAACATCTGTGGTGACTATGGCTCAAGTGAATTTCAGAAGAGAGGGAATATGTCTAATTTCATATAGAAAGAAAGGGTCTAGAAGGAGAAGAGGAAGGCAGAAGTGGATAAAACATAGAATCCGAAAATCCTAGAATTGGAAAGGACCATTTAATACAATTTCTTTTCAGTGCAGGAATCCAAACTAAGTTATTCCTGATCAACAGATGTCTGATAACCACTTGAACACTTTCAATTAAAGGAGCCCACTACCTTTCTGCCTAACTGATTCCATGTCAAACTATAACAACATCCCTCCAAATTAAGTGTCTTGCTTTATCAATGCAAATGGGATGATATTCAGGGTATATAGTGATGGCAGGAGGCACACATCCCTTCTTATAGATAGACATTTACTAGTTTGAGTTAAGCTGGTTGAGTTGCTTTCACTGATGAAAAATTAGAATGTGAGAGGCCTTTGTTCAGAATTTTGATGAAGTTACAAGAGAAACAGCAGTCAGAACAAGTAAAAATGAATTGTGAAACCACCAACAGAAAGGAGCAGATGATCACTCCGTGAACAATATTTATTGTATGGAGGGAACTGGTCTTAGCCTCTTTATGGCTGACATTTCCCAATATGGCTGTAATCAGTCTGATTTATTTATTTATTCATTTGTTTGTTAGATCTGGAGACTGCCTAATTCCCAAAGGACTCTCAGTGGCTTACAATACACGGGGGGGGGAATAAAAAAAATTAACAAATTTTTAACAAATTTTTTCTAATTAACAAAAACTAACAATGTTTTTAACAACTTCCTGAACAACTGTAGAGTCAAAGTCATATGAATTTGGGGGGGGATATTGTTCCAGAGGGCAGGTGCCACAACAGAGATGGACATTCTAATTCCTGATACATGACATTGTTTGAATGAAGGGACCTGCAGCATACATATTATGCTTAATCTACCTAGATGAGCATAAACAATCAGAAACAGCCAGGCCCTGTACATGTAAGATTTTATAGGTAATAATGAATTGCACCCAGAAGCCAGCTGGTAACCAATGGCAGCTCAGGAAGCAGGGATGGGCATAATTTACTGTGTATGTTTATAGATATGTACATACGTATGTATGTAAAAACAGAAATGAAGTTAAAGAGTGAGTTAATATTTTATACCAACTTTTCCAGCATAAGATACACAAAATGTTTGCAAAGTACTCAAAGATGAGGTATAACAACAGAACAATGATTTAAAAATAAGATAGTAAAAATCCTACACCTAGCTTCCATCTTTGACCATTGTTCTGCTTTTGTACTCTGTGGGGGGAAAGGATTTTGTTTCAAAACACAGCTTGTATAAATCAAATACAATTGACTGGGCTTCAGGAGAGTTGTTGATGGCTGCAGTGCATGATCAATAAAGTAGCTCACCTGTTTTGATTGTTGTAGAAAAAGTACTATACACAATTTAGTGCCATCTGCTGGCCATGCAGAGAGGACATGCGGTTCAGTTTTTAAACTGATTACTTTAAAGCAGAGGTCCCCAACCTTTAGGGCACTAGAACTGATTCCATAGAGAGAGGTTTTTCCGTGGACAGGAGGGTGCATGGTTTTGTGTGATGCCTGCATCTCGCGGATGGAGCTTTGCTTGTTTGTTCGGATTGGTTGCTGGCATGCTGCGGCCCTGCTTTAAAGAGTGTCTTAAAAAGTTGTGATTGAGGGATTTGATTCAAGGCCAATTCAATAACATCACCTAACAGAAAGTCAAACTGAGTTGTCATATCAATGTGACAATTCATAAAAATCAAATTATCATTCAGAGACATACATGCACAGTGGCACGGCCATGTGACTTCTCACGCTCTACTGTATGTTTGGAGTTTCATCTGTCAAAAACTTTAAGAGGCAGTGTTTGCAAGCACATATACTTAAGAGCACCAGTTTGTAAAACATAGCAGATAATTCTTCACAGACATATTTTGCTACTGAAGAGCCAGACATCAATTTTAGACTCCTATACGACAGAAGAAACAAGGCAGTTTCTTCCACCTGAATATGCAACTTCTCAGGGGGAATTACTTTTGAATAAACCTGATTCAGATCCCATTGATTTAGTTTACACTAATATATGTTTAGAAAGCCAGTTTGATGTAGTGATTAAGAATCAGGCTAGAAACTAGGAATCCTTAAGTTCTAGTCCTACCTTAAATATAAAGCCAGCTGGATAATCTTGGGCCAGCCACTTTCAGTCCTAGGAAGGAGGCAATGGCAAGCTCCTTCTGAAAAACCTTGCCAGGAAAACTGCAGTGAGTTTTCAGGCAGTCTCAAACACAAATGAATAGAAGAAGAAAAAAAGTATGTTTAAAATTATTTTAAGCGTATTTATTAGGTATTTTTACAACAGACTAAACACGTTAAAGACTTAGTAATTGCATTTACAAAACATGCTAAGCCAAATTTTGCTGTGTTTTCCTGATTTAATTTGATTTATAAACTTATTACTTATAGTTAGTTTATGGTTGAAAGAGTTGTATGTACCCAGAATATTTTACAACAGGTAGGAGCAGCCAGCCAACCTTGAAGATTTTGAAAAAGTTAAGCAGGCACTGATTAGTACTTGGACTTAGTCAGAAGACACCCCCCCCCACCTTGAGCTTTGCTTAGACCATGAATTATGTATGTGTCAATTTTCATGACCAGGATCAATCAAGCAGTGATGAGCTTTTGGGCTGACTGACCGTGTTCTAGTTTACTACTCTAGCATACTACAAAGCAGTTGACTCTGATTCTAAAGATACCAGCCATATCAGTAGGCAAAACATCAGGACATCAGAAAAATGGACTGCAGTCATTCAAATTTTCATCACTATCAAACTATGACTATTTTTATTAAAAAAAATGCAAGAGAGAATGAAACCACTTCTGGAGGAGAAAACAATATGGTAGGTCCATAATATCACTAGGAAGAGTGCTTGAAACAAACTTCAAGTAAAGGATATTGTTTGAACATAGCCCTAAAGAAACAAGAGTCATTGAATGCATTAGGACTTAATTTTAATTTAAGATGACTTATCATCCTTTGCCCTTTCTGCTTGCTTCTGAGAATCCCAAGCTCTGCCTATCATAACCTATACTCAGTCATTTCTTTTTATCTGAGTAGCTCACTGGATACTTGGAATAAATCAAAATATTTCTTCTCACTTCTAGTCATTTTATAATATGTGAATTATAGAACATCAGATAGACTTGTCTGATTTTTGTATCTAAGAGAATATACAACCTCTTCTCAAATATAAAATAACACATTCTCCCAAACATGTATGCTCAAATATAGCAAAAGCAGTAACTAAAAAATCTCAGTGATTATTATAATTAAGAATCACATATTCAGGAAAATATTTCATATATGAGTGGCAGCTTCTAAATCTAGAACCTGAATCCTATTACATTATCAATCGTGCACTGACTAGCTGCACCCAAAGCTTCCTGTTTCTCATTGTCATTCATAATCACCACAATCAGAAAAAAAATGAAATGCAAGAGATTCCGGATTGTAATTATACAGTAGTTATATATTTTTGATAACCTTCAGCTAGCTAACTTATTTTTCCTTGGGAAATGAGGGGGGAAAGCAGTGCCTGGGATTAATCAAACAATGGTAGCTACAGTACAATGGAGAAAATGAATTGGTTACCTCATCTTTACATAGATTAAGATATTGCCTATTGTGCAGCAGCCCTAAAGGAGATTCAATTCTAGATGTTGAATCTAGAACTTTCTTCATACAAACCATGAGGGTCATTTCCAAAAGGAAGATTGATTTTAAATGGAGTTTGCTGGAGTCTTGGAGACATACTTATCCAAATGAGTTTGAGGAAGCAAATGCTCCCTTGCAGCTTTATTCTTTGACTTGACAAATGCAAGTTGTTCAGAAATGTGCAGCCTATATGTAGAACATGACTGCCACTCAGTGGCCACTGGATGCTTTGTTCTGGCTTAGTTGGTTCTGTTTTTTCCTAGTAAGTCTTCCCATGCCATAAAAAAGGGCCAAAACTAAGCTTGAGATCAACACATCTTTGAATATAAATTGCATATTGTTTACATAATTGAAGTATGCTTTTTGAAGGATAGCTGAGTTTCAGTTCATATTTTGATGAGAAAACATTTAATTAGAAAAGTTTGTACTCATATGTAAACTAAATTAATTTCTCCCATTGATAATAGATAATGAGACAGAAGTAAGAAGGAGGAGGAGGAGGAGGAGGAGGAGGAGGAGGAGGAGGAGGAGGAGGAAATGACCTCATTCATGAAAAAAGCACATTGATTGCATCTTACTCAAGAACTCCCAAAACTTGGTGCTAAGAGCAATGGTCTCTGACAATACCATAACCAGGAATGTTGATGACACCAGTCTTCTTATCTCAAACTCTTTATTCCACAGAAGCCTGGATCGTCTTGACTCTGTTGAGATCCTTTTGCCACCAAAATTTCCAAGCTGGGAGGAAGAATACAATCAAATCTCAGAAAACCTGAATGAGTCCAGTTGCATCGATCAGGTGAGATTCAATATAACAACAGCTATCCACAAAACACAACAAAAGCCATTTTCAAAGGAAGAAGTGAGACAAGAGAGAAGCTTTTTTTTTTCAAAGCAAAAAAAAAAGCCTGCTTTATAATAGACTTTTCCAGCTTTGATGGTCTTTAGATATGTGTTCAGCTCTAGATATGTGTTCATGTGTGGATAGAGAATTATGGGAAGTGAATTCTACACATCTGGAAGAGTTCTGAGTTGTGAAAGACTACTCTGCAATAATGCTGATAGGAACCTAAAGCTGATTTTGCATTTCCAGTTGTGAAGTTGAATACTTTCATTTCCATTTTTTTTTTTATTTGAATCTCTTCTCTTTCGCCTTACCTATTAATACTATACAAATAGCTGCAAGCGATTACTCCTGCAGGGTATATAGATGACAATGCAACTAATAATAAATATATTTAAAGTGCATTTATGAAATATTATCTTAATAGTCAGATACTTTCTGTACATTTAATCAGCTTATCTATTTCCTGAATAGCATATCTACCTATATTCAGTTCAGACATGTCTTGTCATCTAACCATATTATACATACACCAAATTCTTCTTCACAGAAGCACTTGAGGACAGAAAGATGTTAGACTACAAAGAATTTTCAAGTCTAGCCCGTCACTGCTCTTCATAGGTCTTAAAATGCTTCTCTGTAATATATTAGTTACTCCACATAACACTAAAATTTCCTAATAAACATTTGAGATAACAATAATTGCATTAATTGTAGTCATCAAGAGTTGCATATAATAAAATAAAATATATATTTGTAGCACAGAATTACCCCATAGAGAAATGTAATTGAGAGTTCTGCCTAGACTTGCCCTTTTTCAGCTATTTCTTTTCATTCTAAATGATTTTCTAATCACTGAGAAATCTCTATTTCTCCTAGGTTATATCTTCTTGTCCCCTCACTTTTTCAGACATTTTTCCCTCTAAAGCAGTGGTTCTCAACCTGTGGGTCGGGACCCCATTTGGGGTTGAACGACCATTTCACGGGGGTCGCCAAACAATGCAGTCCGCCATTTTTTCCCCTTTTCCTTAGCTGTGCTACTCCCTTTTATTCTATTGGCTTTTGAAAGCCAATAGAATAGACTCTCTTGAATAGAGTCTAATTCTATTGGCTTTCAAAAGCCAATAGGAATTGTCCAGGCTGTCTCTGCCCTGCTGAGCCGCCAAAAGTCCCATTCTGCAAACGGTGCTGCACCAGTTGAGTAGTCCTCGACTTACGACCGGTTGGGGGTCGCGGCATTAAAAAGGTTGAGAACCACTGCTCTAAAGCAAGGGTGTCCAATTAGCAGCCCACGGGCCGGATGCATCACACGCAGGCCATGCCTACCCCGACTCCGCAAAGGCAAAAAAGTCATGATACATCATGATACTCACATGATACGATCGAGTTTGATGCCTATGCTCTAAAGCTTATTCCATTTTTGCAGATCTTGAGCTTCAGATCCTGAACTTATTAATACCAAATGAACAGATAGTTCTTGACTTACAATAGACCATCCATTTAATGATCATTCAACGTTATAACAGTGCTGAAAAAAGTGAATTATGATTAGTCCTCTTCCTTATGACTGTCACAGTCAAATGATCAAAATTTGGGTGCTTGGTAACTGGCACATATTTATGACATTTGCTACATCCCAGGGTCCCATGATTGCCATTTGCAACCTTCCCAAGAGGCTTCTGACAAACAATGGAAGAAGCCAAATTCATTTAACAATTGTGGTTCATGTCCCAACTATAGTAAAACAGATTGTAAAAATCAGATGTGACTCACATAATGACATCACTTAACCCAATTCTGATCCTGTGCTGAAGACTATCTATTTGGTAACCATTTTTGCTGTCTAAACAAGCATATGAGGAAAATGAAGTCTTTATTTGGAGATATTTACAAGATAAAAAGACTCCTGCCAGATCAGAATATTCCATATAATCCAGCATCTGGTCTCAGATTAAAGTTTATCCTGTGCTTCAAGAAGGCTAATAAGTTGAGTTGATAGGTTCTTAATTGATTATTGTCCAAATAGCCAGTATTTTAATGAAGCTTCAATTTAGGCAATAGCTATTAATGATTTCATAAATTTGATTCTACCCATTTTACAGCCATCAAACCAGTAACAGTCAGACAGCAAAGTCCCCTGGAATTAATAAGGTCCCAATAAGATACCATCCAGGAAACCTCTGATGAAATTGTGGCTCAGAAATGCCAGAAAGAGTATAAACAGCACATCATCTTTATGCACTGATTATTCCTTTCTACAGCTACTTTTAGAAAGATATGGGTGGTTAAATTTCTTCAGATTACAGATATCTGGCAGTTCTATTAAAAGGAAAAGATAACAAAGGTCAAGATTACTGTTTTTAATTCAGTAATCAGGTTAAATGTAGAACTAGGGAAGATCATAATCAGCCTAAAAACCAGATACTATAGATGGTCAATTAGGCTGAGAGTCAGAGAACATGAGCAGAATAACACACCAAAACAAGCTGGAATGACAAAGCATGGGAAAAGATTCAATTATAACTTATAAAAGCATTTTTGTTTTTGTGATGTTTGTCAAAAATTTTCATTTATCATGTCAAATTACTTTTTCTATAAAATATTTTGGGAAGTTTCTTGGAATCCTGGAAAAATGCCATATTAGTTTTTTCCAGGGGGTAGTAAATGTTGTCTATGTACTGGATAAATTCAAAGAAGAATGAATTTCTTTGTATTGACTCTCCATTAAAATTAATAATTTTGTTGATGTGACCTAGAATTCAGGTGATATCCTTGCCACTTGCTTATTCCTCCAAACAACTTTTCAAAGTGTTTCCTAAGTTAAATATTTTTTCAGGCTTTTCAATAAAATTTGGGCAAGCTTCTAAGAGTAAATACTTTTCTTTAGATTGGCTATTGGCTAAACTGTTCTTGGGCCTAATATAAGGTATGCCTGACTATAGTTATAAGGTGATCAACTTTTTTTTTTTTTATTGAAAGTTTTATAAATTTTACAAAAAGACAAAAACAATACAAAACAAAAGACAACATATAGTTATAAGGTGATCAACTTTTTTACAATGAAAAGGAGGACACAAATAAATTGAAGAAAAAATATAGTAAATAAAAGAAACATTTTATTCATTGCAACAATAATACAGACAACTTGCATGTACAAAGTTTGCCAGCCGGGTGTTTTGGCGTGCTCAGCAGCAATTCTTATTGGCTTTCGAAAGCCAGTAGTGGGAGTAGCACAGCTCATGCAAAAGTTGAAAAAAAAACCATAAAAAAGGTGCCGGAACGCCGTTCTGAGCGTTCTATGAGAAAAAAAAAGCCCTGCAGATTAGTCTTCAAATATTGAAAAGGAGGACATGTAGGAGGACAGAACTTACAAAAGGAGGACTGTTCTCCCTAAAGAAGGATGGTTGGTCACCTTAATAGTTAGAACCTACCATGGAGTAATAGAACATTAGGTGTGTGATAGCACAGGGGAAATAAAATATTGATTGCTATTTAGTGCTAATTAGAATACTGTTACTGCTTTCTGCTGCCAATTCAGGGTGAGTCTGGATAATTCTAAGGATAACCATTGTAAGTAAGATACATTAGGATATACTTCTAGGGCCTTTTCAAGCCTGGAGCTACCTCTGTGCTTTCAACCAGAGTTGGTTGAAGATGAACAGCTATATAAATATGTAAATAAAATAAATAAGTTGTTTTGCTTATTATAAATTTATTACTGTTGCTAAAATAACATCAATAGTGTTCCAATGTATTTTGCAGCAAACTTGATCAACCATAGAGTCAACTTCCTGATAATCTCTAAGTTAAGGTTTTAAATTATACAAAGATGTTCGGCTTCTACTTTTAGAACATTGTGAACAACCTGACTGTCCCTAGAAGCTTTAAATCTAGTTCTTAAGATTGAAGTGTACTCTAAATTATAACATTCAGAATCAGACAGTGAAAGAAAAAAACTATTATATACATGTCTGTAATGTAATTAGATAAAACATATGTAAGTTTTTAAATATAAATGAAATAGATTTTGTGTTTTCCCTGGCCTCATTCAATGAGAAGAACCACAGAAGGTCTCTTAAAAAAAGATCCAGTTAATATTTACAAGTTATACCCTAAAACATGAAAAACATATCCAAAGAAAATGCTTAAATGTAGTCATAAAACATGATCTTTATAAAAGTGATAAGGATCTTCAAACTAACCACATTAAGTTTTCTTAAGCTGTTTCAAAATGTAGGCTAAATTTTGTAATTTGGAAAAAGATGTTCACCATGTGCATAAATAAGATTTTATTTGAGAACCATTTTAACTTCCACACAGGCATCTGAAAACAGGTTTTCTACTGAAAAGACTATGGATAGCAGGGAGTTTTCTATCATAATCTGATTAACATAGCATTAAGAAGAACCTGGACTGACCCCAGTACTTTTCTAAATGGCTCACTGAGGTTATCTTTCTCATCTTCATAAATCATGTTTGGGTCCGATGCTTGTTCCCAGGTTGTTCAAACTGCAGTGAAGCCTTCAAACAAGCACTCCTCCCTCATCATTTTCCATCCATCTTTTATGTGCCAGTTTCCACACTTTATCTTTCTTTGAAACTTTCTCAAATACAGGGTTTGCAGTGATAACATAACAAGTTACAAACTGCAATTGTCCTTTTTTCATTTCTGGGATGTACACCTTGTCAAATTAATCAGGCTTAATGTCAACTGGGGCATACTTATACAATTTACAGGATCCTCTGGACCAAACAAGGCTATCTCTTATGAAATGTTGATTATAAGAGGATGAGATTACATAGGTATTGAGTGGGGGAGGGGAAAGGATTTAAAAAGTATGAACTATAATTGGAAGCCCCACTAATAAAATCAATAATTGGCATGTTTTAAATCCAGGAACAATTTTTCCATTTAATACATTACAGGCACACTGCTAAAAAGTGGTTTTAAGTGTACCAAAAAGCAGAAAAGGAAATTGGTAGGCTATTTTTACTTTTAACATTTCCTCAAACACAAGTTTCCAAAATCTGAAAATGAATAATTATTACTAAGTCATATTGAACTCTTTAGGACAGGGTCTAGAACAACTTGCCACTGCCGCCTCTCCCCGGCCAACTTGATGTGGGACAATTCACCCCAGCTGACTCAAGGTGGCACAACTCACAAAGGATGGACAGCTCCTCCACAAGGAGGAGGAGGAGATGGAGGTTCCTCTCACCTCTGGCATTCTCCCGTGGTGAGCTGCCCCACAGCCAGGGAGGGAGAAAGAGAAGGAGGAAAAGGAGGAGGAGGTTTCCTTTGCCTCTGGCATTCTCCCACAGCGAATTGTCCCACAGTGAGCTGGTTGGGGCAAGCCAGCTGCGCCAAGCCGGTGGCAGCAAGCCAGTAGTAATAAGTTTCCCCATTCCATTAGGAAAGGTACATGCAGATCTCATTACATTTTTTGTGATTCTACAGTAAGATTTATAGGTTTAGGTAAACTAAAACCACCCACTGCTGCATCTATGCACTCCACTCCTGGTTGAAAGCATGCAGGGTTTTACATGAATACCGCATCACTTAGATAGTTAAGGCTGACATTGGCTAATGCCTTTATGGTAGAGTTGATGGAAGTGCTATAAAGCTGATAGCATTTATTTCTTGTTAAAGTACAGATGGGGCTTTTCAAATCTATAGATAGACAGGTCTATCCCTGAATACCGATTTTAAGGAAAGCTGAGGGGAGAAGATCTGTTTATCTAATCCATCATTTTAATAATTGGAAGACAGCAGTCTTTGTTATTTGATCTTTAAATTCTCATCTTCTAAGTATATAAATACATCTACCAAATCCATCTGAGGTTTGTAATCAATATGTAAAGTTTCAGTGCAATGCAACTCAGATGCATATTTGGAAATCAATATATTGTAGTTAGATTATTTTTGCTGTTTTTATCTTTCTTCATAGATATGTGTGATTAATTCTGTGCAGATATAGTTAGAAAAAAAGAAGGAAAGGAAAGGAATTAGATATGTGTGTTAACAGTAGCCAGGATAAGTAGAAAGCGGAGAGACTGTTTAACATTAAAAATCTGATTTTAATCATAACTAGGATTATATCCCATATTATCTTACACTGGGCTCAGTGTGTGTTTTCTGCCTTGATAACCTTACTCAAAATTTGGTGGAAGAGACAACTAAAATGGTCAGTAACTTTAATTACTCAGTTCTAATAGTGTAGGAAAAATTCTGCCCCAATATCGTGGAGTCAAATATCTTGGTTGTGTTCCAAAAATACTATTTTCCCAGAATATCATTTTTATTTAGATTTCATTCCCTATCAGCTTAGGGGAAATTAGAGATTAAGCTAATTGTCTTATGTAGACTTAGTTTTGTGGAAATGCCAATTGTATCTAGGGATGTAATATTTTAAGTGTTGTCTTGCTGTGTTTGATTAGTTGTCAGAAGAGCAGCTCTGGATGTCACAGGCCAAAACTGTTTTGTTGTTACCATTGTCACTTTGTGGTCCTGTTGAATGGTTCTGCAGTGAAGCAGTGAAATCCCAATCCCTTATGCTTTAATCTTCTCCAACTCTTTCTTCCAGATATTTGGACAATCCTCATTTATTCCACAGATATTTACACAAGAAGAGCAGGTACCGTCCATCTGACAATCTTCTAATGCCCCTTAATATGATACTATACTGAAGCTACTGTATACTAAGATGAGAGCAAAGATGAAATCAAGATGTAGTTCTTCTCAATATTCACATTTTTTCTAAATTTCTGTTTAAAAATGCATATATTTGAAAGATTATGTGGAAGAATTCATAGAAGAACGTATTCAACAAGAAAAATTCATTAAAAATTGTGCATATGAGTTGGAAGATGCTGATCCGTTTTCATGCAGACTTTAAGAAAATTCTGTGGGATAGAATCAATTTATGCTTGAAAAAAAATTAAAATTTACCAAAAGTGAAATGTGGATTTATTCCTTATATTATATAAAGTTTTGACATTTCCTGGTTTCTTCTCAGCTCACTTTTCATTGAAAGCGCTTTTCCCTTTTTGCCTTTCAATGAAACTCCAGCAAAATCTTTTCATAGCATAGATTGATGTGACTAAAAATCAATACCTTTGAATGACAACTTGTGAAGTGTGAGATAGAAATGAAGTTATCAGGAGGCCAGGAAAGAAAAAAGAAAGGTGGCAAGGAAGGTTAAAAGAACAACCATAATGCTTCAGTTTACTATTACTACAGCACTGGAAATCAATGCTAAGTCTGAATGACAAATATCATACTCAAATAGCCCATCTCTCAGAGAGAGAATTACAGTTGAAAAGAATGTGAGGTAAAGACCATCTAGAATACGATGGGAAATATTAGCTCTAGCTTGAAGTAGCACAACAAATAATTTGAAAAAAGTCTATAAAATGTTGAACATTGAGAAATTAAAAATACATGCTTTAGAAAAATAGATAGAATGTATTATTTCTAAGTATAGACATGATCCAGGATTAGAGGATTTGGATTTTCTCACTAGAGATTATAGAGGAAAGCTTAAGGGTTTTACATTTCCGGTAAAAATCTCTTTTTTCCATGTCATTGCCTTGACAAGTTAACGTTCTCAGTTATGAACATTCCATGGGCCCATGTAATGAAAATCTCAAATCATTTTATAATAGCTGTGAGCTAATTTCAAACATCCCTTCTTGTTGGTGAGCCATCAAGCTATATTCCATCCAAATGATCTATACAGTGATCCAATGCATGGTTTTGAATTTCCTTAATTTGTTGCTTCCTTAATGATATCTATGGAGATTCTCAGTCATTCAGTTAATGGTTATCCCAAAGGTGCTATTTCATGAGGCAATTCGATTTTCTTTTTTCTCTTTGAAGATGTTTCACTTCTCATCCAAGAAGCTTCTTCAGCTCAGAGCAGAAGAAGCTTCTTGGATGAGAAGTGAAACATCTTCAAAGAGAAAAAAGGAAGTCCAGTTGCCTTGTGAAAAAGCACCTTTGGGATGCCTTAATGATAATACAAAACCAAGCATCTTCCATGTCACAATAATATAAAATGTAGCTTTCTGGATCACAAGTTGTTCAGCCCTACCAGAAAACAAAGAAATCTTGCTTTGCACCAAAAAAACCCGTTGTCTTCAATTAGGACTTGAATAGGTAATTTGCAACTAATGTACTCCATACAGGGCCTGTACAAACTCTTTTTGTAGATTTTGGAGCTCTGTAAGGTTCAGAAGCAAATCACTGAACTAGGAAGAGGGTATTTCTCTGACTTTTCAGTTGAAAACAAAATAAAATAGAAAGACATTGGTGTGTTAAACCTCAGATAGGCTTAATACTGCTAGAAAATTGAGGGAAAGTATCAATCTCCTTCAACAGGACAAGATTCTCAAATCCCTGGATTGCTGTCATTAGAGATATCATTATGCTACAGCCTTGTCCATTGTAACCTTTTGATGCCCAAATTAATAAATAATAAAAAAACAAGGCACCCCTTGGCAAAGAAAAGTTGACATGAAATAAATATAAGAGACATATTTACAGTAAGGAGAGCTTATGAAATATAGAGAACGGGTGATACTTTTGATGAAGAATGACCAGCTGTGTCCTTGCAGGCGACAGAAGAAGAGCTGAATGATCAATATGAAGGTATGTGTGAATCGACTTACAGTGAAGCAGAATCAGCTGCTGTGGAAGTATTGGACCTGCCTCTTCCCAGCTACTTCCGTTCCCGGAGCCACAGCTACCTCCGAGCTATCCAGGCAGGTTGCTCCCAAGAAGAGGACACAGTCTCTGTTCAGTCCCTCTCACCACCCCCAGCCAGCACCATCAGTGGCAGCCAAACACTTCCCAACAACAACAGTAAGTCAAGATTTTTTTTCTTTCTTTCTTTCTTTCTTTCTTTCTTTCTTTATTTATTTATTTATTTATTTATTTATTTATTTCTCTGTTCTTGGAGTATACAAAGCTAAGAAATTTATTTGGCATGTCTTAGGAAGTGTTTGATGAGCCTGGAAAGAGAATTTTGAAAAGAACTTAACAGAAATTTGTAGGGAAATGTAGCCCAGAACAGATTGAGACAGAATAATAAACTGATTTTCCAGAATTAAAATTTCTTTAAGAGTTCACTCTTATTTTTATCTATTAAGTCATGGCTTTTCAATGCAGCCTTTCCCAACATAGTGCCATCCAACTCTGTCACAACTACAATTTCTAGAATTCCCATTGGCCACACTGGCCAGGAATTCTGAACTTTGCCATCCAGCACTTCTGGAAATCATTGGATTAAGGATGCTGCCACAAAAAAAAAATATTCAAAATTGCTTAAAAGTATTCTTCCATCTCTCTTGTATACTGTGTGTGTGTGTGTGTGTGTGTGTGTGTGTGTGTGTGTGTGTGTGTGCACGCACATACGCACATTTGTGTGAGAGAGTTTTTGTGTGTGTGTGTGTGAGAGAGAGAGAGAGAGAGAGAGACAGACAGACAGACAGACAGACAGACAGACAGACAGACAGAGCAGTGCAAGGGATGATGTGACTCATATAACTTTTATCCAGACAAAACAAAATATTTTTGGTGGGAGTAAGTGCCACTGAACATAGTAATAAGTTATAAATCAACTAGCCTTAGGGCAGCAATCCTAAACATATGTATTAGATTATTTTAGACTGGATTACAAATTCTCTTGCCTTCAGTGAAAAGTTTAACATACAAATTTGTTCAATAATAATAATGCCAGTAACTCTCCCATTAACATTAGTGGAACTAGCACTTCATGTTGGCAGTGTCACATCTGCTCTTTTCTTCCAAATTGCTTAAACTATAATAATTACAAGCACATGGTTTTGCAACTGTGATCTCAGATATTAACTCTGCCTTATAGCTATAATAGATCACTGTAAATTACATTTACCTAAATCTTGCTGAATGAAGCAGAAGATGGTAAAGTTGATTCTGGACCATAAACAATCTGGCAAGAAAAGCTGAACTCTCCCTTTGAGTTCTGCCATGTAGCCACTTCTTATGGAGACCTGAACTGTGTTGCTTATCCTACAGGATGATCTCACCCAGCAATTTTTGAAAGTAATCTAACTGCAGTGGAAAACTAAAGGCAAGGCAATCAGCCAATAGATCATCCTTCCAATCACCAGGAAAGTTTGGGAACAGGGTGGAAGCAAAGATTTACTTCTAGTTATGAACTGGAAGAACCACTCCCCCTCCTAAAAAAGAATACCCTTGTTTCTCTGGGGGACCTCTTTGCAAAGCACTCTGACTTCTTGACATTGCTTCATGGAAACTGTATGTTAGCTCTGACAGAGAACTGAAGTTTAATAATGTACAGCAGATTCATTTCATGTTAGAGTCCTGACTTACCACTCACCTTGCAATAGCCTCTCTGCTCATGTCTCTGTTTTTCTCTTACTGGACTCAGGTCCAATATTCTGAGCTGGGTTAAAAAAAAATAGCACTGGGAGAGAGACTGCAGGACCATAGAAGGGGGGTGAGCGAAAGTTTAGTTTCTTTTCTATACATATATTCAGAGATTGTAGCACAAATGATACATTGGTTTAACACTATGTTCTTGAGAGCTCAATTATTATTATTCTACCAGCAAGTCTCGAATTTCTGGCCCTTTGTACACCAGGTGAGCTTTTTCAGTGACAAACCAGGCAGATGCCATCCAAACCAAGATACTGACCAAGCAACACTCCTGTTGGAGGGCTGATGTTATGTAATGTTTGGCATGTGTGTGGTAATATTTAAAGGAATTCTATGAACAAATAAGTGAAGAAGAGCAATACTTGGTTGGGTTATTTCTGTTTGGATATTAAAGAGAGAAGGTCTAATCTGGAAAATTTGAGCATGTGAGTTATGTGCAGAAAGTTCTGGTGTGTGTACATGTCTTTCCATTCCCTTGCCTCAGTGAACAACAGTTTTCCCTTCTGAATAAGAATGGCTACTCAGTTTCAAGGACAAAGGAAACAGGTCCACCTCATCCATACATTGAATTATGTTGTGAACAGAGAAATTGGGTGAACGGTGTTTCTGAATTTCTCTGGGGAAAAAAGAATCTCTCAGGGACAGTTGCAACCCTTAGTGGTGATAGCAACATTGCTCATGAACAAGCTCAATGGGAGGTCTTCTCTCATTATGTTTTCCTTGGAATTTCTTTGAAGTATAGACATTAGGAGGGAAGACTGCAGGCTGCTTAAAAAAAATGACAGCATAGTGATAGCCAGGACATCAAGCATACTCTTTGGCTAGGCAAAATTAAGTAAGTGTAAGAATATAACATTATATGATGATGATGATGATGATGATGATGATGATAATAATAATAATAATAATAATAATAATAATAATAATAATAATAATAATAATAATAATAATAATAATAGTAATAATAATAATAAAGTTGGAAGGGACCTTGGAGGTCATCAAGTCCAACCCCCTGCTCTGGCAGGAAACCCTATACCATTTTGGACAAATGGCTGTCCAGTTTCTTCTTAAAAACTTCCAGTGTTGGAGCATTCACCACTTCTGGAGGCAGGTTGTTCCACTGGTTAATTGTTCTAACTGTCAGGAAGTTTCTCCTTAGTTCTCGGTTGCTTCTCTCCTTGATTAGTTTCCATCCGTTGCTTCTTGTCCTGCCTTCAGGCGCTTTGGAAAATAGCTTGACTCCCTCTTTTTTGTGGCAGCCCCTGAGATATTGGAACACTGCTATCATGTCACCTCTCATCCTTTTCTTCATTAAACTAGACATATCCAATTCCATCAGCCTTTCCTTATATGTTTTAACCTCCAGTCCCCTAATCATCTTTGTTGCTCTTCTCTGTACTCTTTCTAGAGTCTCAACATCTTTTTTACATCGTGGTGACCAAAACTGGATGCAGTATTCCAAGTGTGGCCTTACCAAGGCATTGTAGAGTGGTATTAATACTTTGCGTGATCTTGATTCTATCTCTCTGTTAATGCAGCCTAGTACTGTCTTGGCTTTTTTGGCAGCTGCTGCACACTGCTGGCTCATATTTAGGTGATTGTCCACTAGGACTTCAAGATCCCTCTCACAGTTACTACTATTGAGCAACGTACCCCCTATACTATACCTATACATTTGGTTTTTCTTGCCTAAATGTAGAACCTTACTTTTTTCACCATTGAATTTCATTTTGTTAGATAGCGCCCAGTGTTCAAGTCTGTCCAGATCCTCCTGTATCCTAAGCCTGTCTTCTGGAGTGATTGTCTTCTCTTTTTTAAAGTAGTTCTAAAGTATAATCCTTTTCATCAAAATGAATAACTGATGAAATTCTCTTCCATCAAACTGAGTGAGAATTGGAAGTTTTTAAAAAATCTGCAGAGGACTTTCTTTACTAAACACTAAAAGAAAGGGTCTTGCTAAATGGCAACTATTTGTTTATTTTTGTTCTTTGGTTATTTGGTATCCAGAGCCCATCAGCAGCGGTACTTTACATTATTTTCATAATTTATATCCACAAGAACTATGTTCCTGAGTGTCAGGTTTACAATAATATGGGGCAGTAGACTAGTTAATAATGATAGGTTCTTTGAAAATCCTATTCCCATTTGTTGATAACAAAATCTTGTCATGTGGCTCAGCTAGCTATGAACAGGGACAGTAAGTATCCTTAAAACATCTGCCTGAGCACAGTGCACTGCCAAGTCCCCTTTAACTCATTACTAAAGATTTTCCCCAGCAGATGGGTGGGACCACACCCACAGCAATTACTTTTCTGTTGACTTCATTGATTACAGCAGCCCCAAGTCATTTGAAGTGTTTATCTCAAGATCCTATTCCAGATATGGAAAGAGATAGCCTCCCATAATTTGTGGTATACATGAATCAATTCCACTATTACAGCCAAGAAAGTTGTCATGATAGGACAGCACTATGGTGCAGAACTCCAGAAACCCAATGAGAATAATTCACAGAAGGATTCCAGAGGCTTATCCTCTTGAAAAAAATGAAGTGATGTATTATGCAGTACAACACCCTTTGAACTGTAAGTATAAGATTACTGAATTGCACCATTGAGAGGCAAAAGGATGAAATATGATTAAGACATATCAGGAGGATAGAACACAGCTGTTGGTGATCATGATTAAATTTTGACTAAGGCCTGGGATAGGAACTCCTTATAACAGGAGTGTCAAACTGCCAGCCCGTGGGCCTGATGCATCATGCCAAAACCGCACCCACCTCAGCTCTGGCAATGGGAAAAAAGTTGTAATACAACTTAGAGAAGATACAAAGTACTTGAAAGTTATCAGAACAGGAATGCCATAATCTGTTCTATCAATCCAGAGTGCAAAACATAATAATCTTAAAATTGCAGAAAAGCATATTATACTTCAGTTAACAGTAAGAGCTGCTCAACAGTAGAAATAATTACCTAGAGAATTTGAATCCTCAAAGGGTGAATTCCAGCCAGGAAAAGCTGATTATCATCCTAACTGAGCCCAAATATCAGAACATTTCCCATGGCACATTTAAAGTTAGTGTGTTGGCTTTGCTAGCAAATAAATCTATTTGCTTGTATGGTTCTGGAAGCATTGAAATAGTTATGTTTTTATTGACTGTATGCTTTTATAGAGGCTGTACAATGAGTTAATTTTCCCTCTTTTATCACTTCTTCATAGTGTACAGATAATGGTTATGTTTCTTTCTTTGGGGTGGGTATTCCAACTGATACAATTCACAAAGTACCTAAATTTTGTGTGCCAGCCTATAGAGACCACTAGGGGACTGTTGTGCCTTTGCTAGTTATTTCTAAATGAGCTATATACCTACAATTGTAACTCATGCATTTATGTATTAGTAATTGTGTTGCTGGTCCTGGATTATAATAAATCCAAAGGAGATGGTAGGTTCCCCTTGAACAGAGATGTTCAAACAGAAGTTGAACATCAGCCAACATTTCTTAAAGAAGACTATTCCTGTTGATCTGAATTACTGAAAATCTGTTTAGAAAAATGAGTATTTTAGGATTATAGGTTCTGGAAAATAAAGCAAAAGGAGCAAGTAACAACTAGCTGAATAGGATTGTTTGGATGGAAAATGGTTAGTTTGTTTTAAGAAATCCAAAGCTGTGTCTGAAAAGGTTGGCTTTATACTCTCCAAAACTTAATGGTAGCACTTGTTCATGCTAAAAGATGGGAATAGCACAATTTTAAAACAGATTGATGGGATGCTTCATTCAATGTGTATCTGTGCAAAAGAAGTGCTACAGTTAAACATTGCTCTTACTGAGATCTCTCACTTTCTTACTTTTTATCTTATAAATAGTATACCTCAGCGGTCCCCAGCCTTTTTGGTACCAGGCACTGGTTTCATGGAATTTTTCTATAGGGGGGTGATTTCACTTGCTCACCTGCTGCTCACCTCCAGCTGTGCAGCCCAGTTCCTAACAGGCCACAGACTGGTACCCATCTGTGGTCCGGGGATTGGAGACCCTTAGTATACCTCATATATGATAGGAATCAAAATGTGTGTGCATGCATATGCATTACAGAATTTACTAAGCAAATAAATATATATGAACATTAACTCAAGTATCTTCACTAGAAATGTAAAAAATCTACCCATCTTTAGTCATGCTTATAAACAGGGTCTCTAACATGGCATCCACAAATGCCAATAATTGACACTTTTTATGATAAAAGCCCCCTCTGACTTTTATCATAAAAAGAAAACAATCTTGCATGCAGTAAAACAACAGATCAGCCTCCAAAATCCCATTCATATCAAGGAATTACTCTATTTTAATTCATAGCTATAGTCCATTGACTTCTTTCTAAGTGTAACTTCCTGCCAAAAAAAAGACAATGGAGTGAAATAGAAAAAATAGCAGAAGGCTTTCTTGAATCTCTGCCTTTAATAAAGAAAGCTAGCCTTCTCTTGCCTGAGTTTCTTTATTCAGATGGGAGTGTTGTTGGGGGGGGGGGGTTTCCAAAGAAAGCAAAAGAATGTAATTAGGCTGGGTGGCAAAAGAAACATCAGGACAAGTCAGTTTCCCCCGAAATTTCCAGAAACATGGCAAAGTACCATGCAGTGCACAGGTCAGACGCTAGTATATGAAGAGTTGGAATCCCACCGAGGCCCATTGCTAAATATATCATCCAGCAATGACCTCTCATTTCATTCTGTGATACCAATACCATTTAAGACTGTCTTCTTTTTGACCTAGAGTCAGTCTATAGAAAAGGTTTTGTCTGGAAATAGGCAGGAGATAATGCAGTTTGTGTCCTGTAGTTTATAGTTATATGAACATCTATATATAATGCATGATTGTTGCTATTAATTAACTTCTGGAACTTTTGCAAAAAAACCAGAAGGAGACAGAGTAAGAATAATACGTCTATTGTCATATACAAAAAAAGAAGAGCTACAGTTACATGTAAGAGCATGCAGTAAATACCACCTCTGCTATTTTATTACACAACACAAAATTTCATCTACTGTACATCCCTGTTGGTGAACTGAGGTAAACTGTGATTAGCTAGAGATATTTTAGCCTGACTATAAATCAGTAAGTTTGGTCTCTGGGTGGATTTTCTATATAATAAAACTTGAACAGCCTTGTATTTTTGCATCATTTGTTCTGTTTTCCTGTTTGATGTATTTGGAAGAAATTGAACTGGACTATTTAACATACAAATGTAACAGCACTGAACCACAGAATCCTTCAGCAAAACAACTCATTATAGAGCAGATGAATTGTGCACATAAAGGCTGGCAAACATTTATAGCAGCCCACATTTCACCCTCCAAACACACAGGAGTTGCTAACAGGTAATAATCTTATGATAGATCTATTCAGTTTATACAACCATGGCAGCCTGAAAATTACATCATCTCAGTCTGTGGCTATCATTTTTACAGTTCATTCATACAGGAACTACCATAAAGCATGATTATGATGTGCTATCAAATGTACTTCAAGTCAAAAACAGGATTGGTGCCACCCATACAATCCACAACCACAATCCACCCATACAATACACAAGTGTGTAGTTGGGTGCATCAGGGCTGTTCTGGGCCCAATGCTCTTCAACATCTTCATCAACGATTTGGACGAGGGGATAGATGGGGAACTCATCAAATTTGCAAATGACACCAAGCTGGCAGGAATAGCCAACACTTCAGAAGATAGGCTTAAGATACAGAAGGATCTTGACAGACTTGAATATTGGGCGCTATCTAACAAAATGAAATTCAATGGTGAAAAAAGTAAGGTTCTACATGTAGGCAAGAAAAACAAATGCACAGGTATAGTATAGGTGGTACCTTGCTCAATAGTAGCAACTGTGAGAGGGATCTTGAAGTCCAAGTGGACAATCACTTAAATATGAGCCAGCAGTGTGCTACAGCTGCCAAAAAAAGCCAACATAGTGCTAGGCTGCATTAACAGAGGCATAGAATCAAGATCACATGTAGTGTTAATACCACTTTACAATGTCTTGGTAAGGCCACACTTGGAATACTGCATCCAGTTTTGGTCACCACAATGTAAAAAAGATGTTGAGACTCTAGAAAAAGTACAGAGAAGAGCAACAAAGATAATCAGGGGATTGGAGGCTAAAACATATAAGGAATGGTTGCTGGAATTGGGTATGTCTAGTTTAATGAAGAGAAAGATGAGGGGTGACATGGTAGCAGTGTTCCAATCTCAAGGGCTGCCACAAAGAAGAGGGAGTCAAGCTATTCTCCAAAGCACCTGAAGGCAGGATAAGAAGTAACAGATAGAAACTAACCAAAGAGATAAGCAACTTAGAATTAAGGAGAAATTTTCTGAGTTACAACAATTAATCAATGGAACAACCTGCCTCCAGAAGCTGTGAATGCTCCAACCCCAGACATTTTTAAGAAGAGATTGGATAGCCATTTGTCTGAAATGGTATAGGCATAGGGTTTCCTGCCTGAGCAGGGGGTTGGACTAGATGACCTCCAAGGTCCCTTCCAACTTTATTATTATTATTAACCCCCCTCCCATGGTTGTTTGGTGGATGATAGCTCCAATAGTTTAATATGACACTATGTTGACAAATTCTTATTTGGAAATTTTCAGATTGAGGGTTGCTATTGTTTCTGAAGAGAAGTTTATGAAATTACACAGATGCTGTGTATTTTTGTTAGTTTTGTTATTTTTAACTTTGATTGTCTTTTACTGTTTTTATTGTTTTAATTGTAATTGCCCAGAGACATATATGTGAGATGGGCAGCTAATAATTAAATTAGTAAATAAATCAACAGAAAATTCTCCCATCTTTGTGTTATCTATCATATTTGTGTAATAATTATCCCTCAAACCCTTGATCCAGATTGAACAGGACAACATTCAGAACAGATCATGTGGCATTCTACCCAATATTATTCTCCAAGCCAATGTGGAGCAATTTGTGAATATTGACATGATTCCATCTAGTACAGTGGTGGCGAACCTATAGCACAGATGCCAGAGGCAGCACTCAGAGCCCTCTCTGTGGTCATGCACGCTGTCGCCCCAGTCCTAGGCCTTCAGCTGGGTTTTATAAAAAATTTTCACTTTAGGCCTCCACCGCCGTGTGCAAAAAAAAAAAAAGGTTCAATCAGTCAATTTCAACTTCTCGCAGGAAAAAAAAAGATCTTGCAAAGTTGGAATTGATTGATTGAACTTTTTAGTCCCACCCAGTCTGCCATTACCACCGCAGCCATGCCCAGCCAATGGGCCACACCCACCTGACACTCGACGATGCATAAGTGGGTTTTGGGTCTCTAAAAGGTTTGCCATCACTGATCTAGCAAATTTCATTAATTTGCCTATAGTTTACAATTTTATTAATGAGAATATCATAAGTGTCTTTAAAAATGCTGGAAGCCAAGAGACACTTATCTCTGCAGGAATCTTCTTAAAGTTAGCCTGGCATAATTCTTTGTGACAAGTTCATGCTGGCTCTTGTTAATTATGGCCTTTCTATCTATATGCTTTTAAACATGTTGCTTAATTATCTGTATAAAGACCTTTCCCAGTATAGATGTCAATTCCTTCTGGTTTTGAAGGAATAGGATAAGATAGACACTAACAAACTGGAGAGAGTTCAGAGGAACATAGTAGTGGAACTGGAAAACAGGTTCTGTGAGGAACTGCTAAAGGAATCAAGAAGATTGTGATTCTTCTGGCCCTGAACACTGATTTCATCTGAATCTTAATTCATGTACTTGTGAGTCCTTTAATCCATTCAGTTAAGGATCCTTTTCATCTAGAGTTGCAGCTCCTTCCTTTCATCAACTTCACAACAATGGCAGCTAAGGTCTTGTTTTTCTTCTGGGAGAAGAGATAAAATATAAGTTAAGATTCTTCTGAACCTATACTAATTCAACTACTTGCAACAGACCTGAACATATCTTTTTCTTTCTGAATAATAATAATAACAACAACAACGTGTGGCACCCCTGGCCTGCATTTCACTGTCAGAGGCCTTCCAGAAAAGCCTCTGTAGCTGAGAACCAAGCTACAGATTCAATTTCCTGAAGGTCTCTGATGGCAAAATGGAGGCCAGGGGCGATGTGTGCAAGTGGCGGTGAGCAGCCATAGAAGCAGTGGGCTGACTGGAGAGGGCTGTCGGTGCTGCTGCCGCAAGGTGAGACCATGGAGAAGACACCCCCTGAAAATAAGACCTGGTGCCTCTTTTGAGGCAAAAAAAATAAGATCGGGTCTTATTTTGGGGAAAACACAGTATCACCCCAGTCTGCCTAAGACCATGATAAGGACATTTATTTTTTAAGATTGAAGACCCATCCAGACTTCCCTCTGTGCCTGCAGACTCCAAGGTGACCACCACCCTGCCTTGACTACATTGCTACCACCAACCAAACTAAAATTGACTTTTTGAAAATAAATGACTTAAAGCCAAATGGAGAAATATTCTTGCCCCATAAGGAGACACTTTCATTCCCAAAGGTCTGGGTGAATAATGTTTAGTTTGTCCTTCATTTCTGTTTGTGTGTTAGTCCCACGAACCTTGACAGAAGCATAGGTGACAAAATTCTTTCTAAAAAGTTCTGCCTCTAATTTTAATCCTAATCAGTTTTTACCATCAAAATTGTCTTATCAAATATCACTTCCATTTCCTAGTATTTCATCTCAAGGTCTTTTAGTGTACTCACTTAATGTGTTACCACCAGAAGCTTGTCTCTATCATTGAGTTTAACTGTCTATCCGTATTGACAACCTATTGACTTCCAATACATATTATGATGTCCCCATCTTAATTCAGAATTATATTCAAATTATTCTAATACATATATTAAAATATGCAAGGAGCCACCATACATGGTCAGGAAACTATCCAAAATTCAAAGTGCCAGCCTGAATTATAAAAGTTACAAAAGGCAAGCATCATTTTTTCAAATACACATACAGTATACCCAATGAAGGAAAATATTTGTAGCTCAGGGTTGAAATGAGGGGTCCTTGGTGCTCTCTGAAGTTGCTTGTTTTCTTGCAGACTTTTCATTACCCTAACTAGATAACATCATTGGTGCTGGTAAGGAATGCTGTTTGCTGTCAGTTTATATTATGGTGTCTTGCCTGTCTGTGTGGGTGGAGGCAGTCTTAGCGATTCTTTGGTTGGGCTGTTTACTAATGGCTCTTTGGCAGTTTCTTGATTGAGGTACTGCTTGATTGTTGGTCTGAAATTGACCTTGGAGCTAATCTATGCTGATCTGAGTACTGATTACTGGTGGAGAGGTGCTAAAGTCTTTTTCTCTTTTGGGCGAATTGATTTTCTTTTGCATAATATATAGACATTGTTATTGTCTATGTGTGTCTATTCATGGCTGATTTGTCAGCCAGGCTTCTAGAAATACCCTGACATTTTTGGATTTGACCTGGTCTAGGACTGTCACATTTTCCATATTGAAACTATGGTTAAATCTGTCTATATATTGTGAAATTAAAGAATAGTCATGCCTTTTGATTGCCAGGTCGTGTTCATGGATGCCTTCTTCCGATCTTCTTCTGCCTGTTTGTCCATAGTGGTTGTTGTAGTTCTTACATTGTATGTTGTAGATGACTCCTGTTTTTTCTTCTTCTGGGGTTGCTGGGTCTTTGGGTTTGCTTAGGATGTTTTGAAGGGCTTTAGTTTGCTTGTGTGCGACGCTGATACAAGATATCATATGACGCCAATATTAAAAGATATACATTGGTCGCTAATTGCTTTCTAGGCACACTTTAAAATTGTTAATTAAGGGTTTGCAAAATATTTCAAATTCAAACATCCTGAATTTGAAACACCCAGTGTCAAGTTTGAACGTAACATAACACTATCTTTTGAACATAAAATAGCTGTTTTAAGTGCAAAATAGGTTATCTGGTCATTTGGAAGGATTTCAAGCTGGAATTATTTGTTTATGGATTTGATTTATATTACTGCCCATCTCACATAAGTGACTCTGAACAGTTTACAGTAAAATAAGTAAAATAATAAAAAACATTTTAAAAAGCAGCTGAGTTTCATAAATAAGTCAATACAGTCAAGAGACTTTTCAGGGCCTTGCAAAAGACCAGTAGGTCAGAGCTAAGTTAATGGCATAATGAGGTTCCACAGGCAGGACATTAAGGAAGAAAAGGTCCTCTTCCTGGACCCTAACAGCTGATTCGCCCAGAGCATGCCTCTCCAGCCAGACCAGGTGGGATGGGTAGAAACATTTGGGGAGATATGGTCCCCAAAATAACTGAATCCCAGGCTATGAAGAGCTTTAAAAGTAATTACTAGCACCTTGAATTGCACCAGGAAGCACACTAGAAGCCAATGCAATTCATAAAGCAGTGATGTCACATGCACCAAACAAATTACACAATTAATTGCCCATGCTACCACAGTTTGCACCAGCTGAAGCTTCCAAATGGTCTTCAAGGGCAGTCCCATGTAGAGCACATTGCAATAATCCGATCTGGAGGTCACAAGGATATGAGTGCCAATGACCACAGTAGTTTTGTTTCAAGCAAAATCTCTTCAAACTAGATAGATTTTAAATTTTTATTAACTGTTTTTTTAGGTTCATTGGTTTGTGGTTAATTATTTTATTCAAAATTATTTATATTTCTTTATAAACCATTCTGGGCTCCTTCATTATGATGATCATGATGATTCTACTATACATGCAATTACATTGAAAAGACATAAAATACCAATTATAAATTTAGGCAGATGGTGTCATCTAAAAAAAAATCTTGCAGCAGTGGACTAAATATCAAAAACATTAATCTTGCTTCCAAACAGAACTATAAAAATATGTTCATGACTCATTTATTTAAAAAAAAGTCCTCAACTGCATCATAGAAACCTACCTATTTTAAAACCAGAATATTGACTAATCATGTAGAGTATAAATATGAAGACATATTTGTCTTCATCTCAATGGACCATGTAGCAATTAATTACTATGTATTTGTAGGGCTGGGCAAAGCATTCATAAGAGGCACTATTTAAAGAAAGTTGCCACAAGCAAGTTGTCTCTTCTGAGTGATAAAGCAGCTGTTCACTCTGGAAAGCTCAGTGTGGTTGATTCAAAAATTTTCCCCAGTTGTTTCCACATACAGTACATCAATTGGGTAGTCTCAGATGTGGGTAGTCTCAGATGTATTTGTGCATGTGCATTCATGCACAAACAACATGGAAACCTGTGTGAAATCAACTGCTTTTAAATGCTTTGCAAAATCCAATACTTTTATTTGTTACAGATCCTGAGTTGCTTTAAATGTCTTTATGGTTGTGACTGTTTTATTAGCAAATTACTACTGTTTTATGACTTTATTTTGTATATTGATTTGGGATTTCCTCTGAAATAGATGTGCTTGAAATGAAATTCTAGAATAGAAATACTTGGACATTTCTAAATCCTATTGCAGAATAAACCTCAGAGATTTAAGGTTGCTTACCAGAACAGACCAGAACCATAGAAATAAAGGCACATAGGTTTGTGTGTTTGACTACTTTGTTTTCCTTGGAGACATAAAAAAAAATGCTGGGGTTGTTCATATGTTTCTTTGGTGGTATGAAGGAGCATCAAGAAAATTAGAATATAGCTCCTTTCAAGTCTCTAGTTTGGAATTCTAGGAGAGATTTTCTGTGTCAGATTTGCCCTCTGAAGTTGAAACTCTTTAAATTAAGGAGAACTCTACTGAACTCTGTGGCTTCCACACTGTTGTCCCAGTGACACAGTATTTCTCTCTAAATAAAAGCATGAAATCAATAAAATCCAACAGAACGTATAATTATATGCTTTATTTGAAACCCTCTGGCGCATTCAGATTATTAAAAGCTGAAAGGTCATTAACCGCATTTCTGCTAAAAAAAAAATCCCTCTTGCATTTCCTTGTTCCACTATATTGTTTTACAATATGTTCTGGAATTTTATAATTATTTTATAATTATGCTCTTTTTTAATGTGAAAAATACATAGCAAATACTTTCCCTTTTTCTATATTAATTAACTTTTTGCTTTCTAGTTAGGCATGGTACACAATGCAAATCTGAATAAAATGCTCAGATTTGGGTTGCAACACATACAGAAAATTGGAAAGAACATCTAATTTCAAAACAGTTTCTTCAAAATACTTTGCAAAAGACATTAGTCCCACTGTAGAAGCCTCTTATGAACAATATTATTTGTTAGACTTATATCCCTCCTGAATAATGTTCCTTCCCAAACCATCTAAGGTAGTTTAGGTCAGGGCTTGTCAACCTTTTCACAGATTGTACCACTTTTAGGACATGACAATATTTGAGTACCACTAGTGCTTAGCAAGGTATCAAAAACTTGATGACTAAAAAAGGGGGGGATTTGGGGTTTTACTGATTAGATTCATTTGTTGTTATAGAACTGGCTAGTTTATAATATTATGGAAAAGTAAAAAGCCGAGGTTCAATGTTAATGCTTCCTTCTACTGCAACAGAGGAAGTCTGTTCTTTTTTCCTTCTCCCCCTCACTTTTCCCCCTTTTTCCTCCCCACTGTGTCCTACTATTTGCTTTTATATTTTTGTATTTTATTCTATAATCTAATAAAATATTACAAACTATAGGAAAAAAGTAAAAAAAAGTACCAGCTTTAATTTCTTCAGTGGCTGTTCCTTTGCTGAATCACTTTCCCTTTGCACTGACAAATGTATGATGAATTTATCCATGTTTATTAACATGTACCACTACCAGCTAGCTCAGGGGTCTTCAGACTTGGCACTTTTAAGACATGTGGACTTCAACTCCAGAATTCCTCAACCATCATGGCTGGTTAAGGAATTCTGGGAGTTGAGATCCACAGGTTTAAAGTTGTAGACCCTGAGCTTGCTGGTCAGCCCTTCTTCCTTTCTCCCTTCTGAGCTCTTTCCACAGTGTAGTAAGAATGCACACCCCAATTCCTTCCCTGTACCCTTAAAAACACAGGAATCAAGTACAAAGCAAGAAAGACTCACAAAATAAAGAAACACATAAACTCCATTTTTTTTCTTTAAGCTGCTTCAGGTGTGTCACATGTCACAATGTTGCACCTGTGACTGAAAGGCTCCAACAATTGTGGAAAAACTTTAGCTTTAAATTAAGCCTGTTTACCTTCAAATAAAACTTTCTAAAAGCCATAGATAGACTCAATTAAAGGGGGTAAAACTAATTACATTTGTTTAAAGGGATTAAGCCTTTCCCTGTTGTCTTTTTTTTCCGTTCCGCCCAAACCACCTCGTTTTATAGCCTCTCCTCCCCTTCCTTTTTCTTCAGTTCACCGCAAGCTCCGAACTGCTTCCAAAAGTGCCAATCAGCTAGAGCTGTGTTTCTCAACCTTAACAATTTTAAGGCATGTGGACTTCAACTCCCAGAATTCCACAGCCAGCATTGCTGGCTGTGGAATTCTGTGAGTTGAAGTCCACATGCCTTAAAATTGTCAAGGTTGAGAAACACTGAGCTAGAGCAATCAGCTGGAGCCCTGTCAGCTCCTGGGGCTTCTGCCAAGGTCAGACAGTCCTGCAGCTGCCTCTCCCTCAGGCTTGGGTCACTTCGGCTCATTCCCCTCCCCTGCTATACTTCTAGGACAGTCGTGTACCATGTGCCACATGGCAAAGTACCACAGGTGGTATGTGTACCACTGGTTGAAAAGCCCTGGTTTAGGTTAATAAAATAACTGGTCCAACTCACTCAATAAATGAGGATGGATTTGAACCTGGGTTTCCTTGATTTTAGTTCAAAGCACATTGGCTCTCCAGCAGGAATATTAGTTCCTTTTCCCATTTATTAGAGCTATCTTTTATCTCCCCACCCTTGAGGAACTCTTGTTTTCAACTGTTATGAATATTGAGAAAAGACAGAAAACATGGATACAGAATCTAACATAACTAAAGCTTGGTTTCCTAATCTATGAAGTAGGGGAAGTGCAGACAGGTTCAGGGGAGTTGTGAGGAAACTTTTAGATACATTGTTGCAATAAATCAATTTTCCCAAAGTTTCACTATATTGTTTTCATTGTTTGTGTTCATTTTGGTACCTGGATTTTTAAGGGTAATGTGTACTTTAAAATTATATTACAGGGAGGCATGATAGAAAAATGTTGAGGAGTATTAAAAATTGATTTTTTTTTAGAACTGGATGAAATAATTATATCACAGATTCCATTTGGGAAGTCAGTTCATTTGGGGGAAAGGCATTCCTGTAGATATGCCAAAGGCTATTAAATAATTGGAGTGATTCAGAGACATCTGAATTGATTCAACTATTAATCTGTATCAAAATCCCACTTCAGAAAGTGAATTTGATTCAGAAATTCAATCAAATTATTTTTTATTCAAATATAAAAACTATTTTTTTCCACAGTCCTAATCTAAGCTCTGAACAAAACACTGTTAGGTGGTATAAGCATTAGTATGACCAGGGCACCCTTTAAGTCTGTTTTCCCAAGTTTGAAGTCAGAGTTTGGTATCATAGCAGCTTTTCGAAATAAATATTAGTAATAGGCATAAGCTTTCATGAACTACAGCTCACTTCATCTGATGCATAAACTGTAGGATTTAAAGAGACCTGGTGGTGCAGTGGTTAGAATGCACTATTGCAGACTAACTCTGCCCACATCCAGAGTTTGATCCTGATGGGCTCAAAATTGACTCAGCCTTCTATCCTTCTGAGGTCAGTAAAATGAGGACCCAGATTATTAGGGGCAATATGCTGATGTTGTAAACCACTGAGAGAGACTACGGGGCAGTGTATAAGTCTAAGTCCTATTGCTATGGCCTGAGACTGATGTATGTGATTTAGTAGTCCTTCCCTCAATTCTGTTGTTAAATTTTCTTCAGCCTAAAACAGCTATTTTAAAATCTGTAACGGAGTGTCCTGGGAAATCCTCATTTACTTTGTTCTTGCTTTGAATTCTGACATCAAACTTAATTCTTTTGCTTAAAGTCTCACCTGTTTGTCCTACATAGAATCTGGAGAGACATCAGTGACAAATGATGGTATATATAACAACAAAGGGAGAGTGTAAAATTCTGGAGCCTGTAATGATATTATCGGTATTAATGAGATGCAAAGGAAACATTTGGACTTGTTGCAGGATCTGGCTCGCATGTAACCATCATTGATGCATTATTTGTTGCTTATGAAAACCTGTTTCAGGTTGGGTGGTTGTCTGCGTGCAAGTATGGATCTGTCACTCAGTAAGGGTGTTTCCAGAAAAGCAAGTCTTGGAACTATCAGTCAAAAGGCACTGTGTTTTTCCTTCTCTACTTAACAATAAAGAGGAAGAAAAGAAAAAGAAGTACCAAGAGGAGTTTATAAATAAAAAACAATATTGCCTGGGTTTCCCATAAAAATCTTTGAATAAAGCAGAGTGATTACACAATAACATACTCAGTCTGAAAATACCTAACCTTAACCCTATGTTTCAAGAGAATTCTGTTCATTTAAATAAGGAAATGGGATGCTGCAAAGCAAAGCCCCAGTTTTACCTTTATGTCTAAAAACGCTCCTAGGTCAAACATTGGTCCTTTTAAGGCAACTGCAAATGAGGGCTTTGCTCAGAAAGGGGAAAATAAATCAGCATTCGGAGTCATTGCTGTCAACCAGATGCATGTGGGAAGCTTGGGATGATTGTCTCCTGCTATTTAGCAACAGCTGCTGTTTGAGGGATGCACCCTATGATTCAGAAGGCAAGAATCATTAGGACTCTGTAGCCTCATTACTCATGGATTTGTCTAGTGGTATCTGATATGGTCAAGGAATTCAGGAATCAAAGAGACATTTTCATTATTTATACTATCATTTCTTCACAGGCTGAGAGAACTGAATTCAAAGCACCTGAAGGCAGAACAAGAAGTAACTGTTAAATTGCTTGTTAAAGAGAGATCCAACCTAGTACATAAGGAAACATTTTCTGACAGTGAGAACAGTTAATCAATGGAATAGTTTGCCTCCTGGAGTTGTGGGTGCTACATCACTGGAGGTTTCAAAAATAGATGGGACTACCATTTGATTGGGATGGTATAAGGTATCTCCTGGAGCAGGGAATTGGACTAGAAGAGGGATCTTCCAGTCCTATGATTCTTACCTTTTATGTTCTACTTCAAAACCTGATAAAAATTCCCAAGTGAAATATCGGGTGGGGGGGGGGGAAGAGAGAGATTCCACTCTACTCTTGAGTGTCAAAATCCCATTTGAAGTGTTTTGGGGCTGCTGTGAGAGCACCCTCCACCATTTAATGCTTTGGACATAATTTTTGTCATCCCCCAGCTAAACGGAATAGAGCACTCTGGCTGGGGGACTCTGTCTGACAGGAGCACTTTGTCGTCACAACCAAGGCATGGGCGTCTTGAAGGTCGTCTTCTGTTCCAAAGCTGTGTTTCAAGCTAGCCAAATTGAAACAGGATCCAGCGCCAGTCGACATGATTAAGATTTTACTTGTTGATTGACGCCCAAAGAAGAGTTAAGCTGGCAGCATCGCCATATGGATTGTGACCAAGTTGACAAGTGGGTGTCCTAGAGGAGCCCAGGGAGCATTCCTTCGGCGGCTGGCCTTGGGAGCAAATCAAGCCATCCCTACGTTCAAAATGCCCCCCCCCCACACACACACACGCGAACCGCAAGTATTTTAGCATTGCTCCGAACACGCGACTTCCCACCATCGGCACCGCCCTTGCCCTGAGCGAGCGCCCCCTTCCGCGGGGGCGACCACACCTGTTATCCATCTGTCTGCGGGTGGAGCTCTTCTCCCCGCTTCGCGCCGGCCTGGGGGAAAGGGGGACCGGGAAAAAAAACAACTTTGCGGAGTGCGGAGGTTGGCGCGAGCCTTCTTCCCCCGGTACAGCTGCGGACTTGAAGTGTCGCCTTTTTCACGGCAGAGTTGGCTGACCTTTACGCTCCCTCCCTCGGCTTTTTTGAGTAGAGCAGGCAGAGGCAGAAGGGGGAACGGGCTTTGTGAGCATGTGCAGGAATACTAGTTAGAACTGGTTCGGCAGCGCACGCGAAGTCGGAGGAGGCTCGCAGCTGCTGCAGTAACTCGGCCAACCGGCCTGCCTTCTTCCTTTCCTTTGCAACAACCGAGGAAGCTCGGTGCTGCAGAGCGCCCGCCCCCTCGCTTCCATTGGCAGCCATCGAGGGCTGCCGTCGTCGCCCGGCCTCCTTCCCGGCTTCCCATCCCGCTCTGCTTTGGCACGACGCTTCCACGGCCAGCGCCCGCTCTCGTTCTCCCGCTGTCGCCGGGCGCGGCTCAAGGAGGTGGGCGTGGCCAGCCCTGGGCTTTAACAACCCCGATGCTCCTCCCATTGAAAGTACATAACGGGAGCGGATGGGCTGGCTGAGTGAGTGTGAGGGAGGCGGGTGAGTGTACGCTGCCGAAGTCTGTTGTGTACCGCGGCATTTTTCTCTTACTTTGTATCTTTTTTTCAGCACCGGTCAGATCGTCGTTGTCGGCAGCCGTAGCTGCCGCTCCTTGCCCTCGCCACGGTCTGAAGCGCCACGGGGCAGGCCCGTCTCTGCCACCCGCCCCATTCTTCCTTCCTCGACCGGGACCTGTTTGTTGTTTTCTCAATGAGCAGAGTGGAATCCGGCTTTGCTCTTCTTCCGTAGCGCCATTCCTCTTTTTTCCTTCCAGGGCGAAAAAAAGGCCGGTTTCTTTCGTTTCTCTCTCTCTCTACCCCTTTTCTCTTTCTAGTCCCCCATCCTCTTTGTGTCTCCCATGGCTTTGTGTCTGGAACTATTTAAACAATGTGAGTGTACAGAATTTTGTGGGTTTTCCTCCCTTTATGGCATGCAAAAATAAGGATTGGCTACGCAAGCAACTGTGCACTGCTCAAGGTTGTACTTTTAGTTAAATTATATGTATCCTCTTTTTTTTCTTCAATGTTTCCAGCTGTCATTTCAGTGCTTTTTGTGCGTGCGCAGGTATAATACAATACGCTAGCTGTGGCTTTTAAGTACCAAAGAGAATTGCCCATTTCCTGCTGGAAGTCAGTGGCTTTCAGATATAAAGCTTCTGGAAGTGGGTGGGTGGGTGGGTGGGCGGGCGTGGTAGATAACTCGCCTTATGTAGGAAAGGGCTCTTTTCCCGACTGCTTTCCCCCACCTCCTTCCTGCCGATTCCTTTGCACCTTCAGCTAAATCCTGAGCTTGGGCTTCTGGGGGGGGGGGCATATAAGTCCTCCCTTCCTCGGTGCATGGCTCTGTGCTTCAATGAGAATGTTGACTCAGATATATTTAGCCTACTATTGGCATTCCAGATCATGGCAGGATGTGATATCATTTCCCTTTATTTATGCTGTGCCATACTGAGCATCAGTTTTGTGTGCATTTGTCTCTGCTTTGAGTGATGGAAATGACACAGATTGGGAGCTAATCAGCTAGATTTGCCTTGGTAAGGCAACTGCTAGGATTGTGATGAAAGCTGTAAATTTTCAGCACTGGGCTTTCTGTGGGGTTACCTTTAATTTCTCTTGCCCCAAACTGCAAATTTGTACAGTCATGATTATGAAAAATGCCCTCTTGGGGATTATTGCTGAAGGTTGTCAGAAAAGGTGAAAGGTAGTTTTTCCAACTTGCATTTTACTTAAAGCTATGAAATGGGAGAGTAGTATAAGATCATAACTTCTTTTTTTGGTGAACTGAACATGAGTGCATTTGAGATTCTTCTTTAAATATTAATGTGCTAAGTAAATGAAAAGCAACATTAGAGCCTGAAAAAGAAGTTATTGTCTAAGTGCAAAATAATATAGTTCTCTTATCTATTGATGCAGCTTTTGAGCCTTTTGCTTAGTGTCTAAGTGTTGATTAATAAATAACTAGTAGCATTGTATTTATGAGTGTATGGAGATTTATTAAATTGGATGTGAATAAACTATTCACTGCTTACACCCACCAAACTATTATGTTTTTAAATGTTGCTTTCTGCTTCTCGCTTCATTGCCAGATATTATTCTTCATGAATAATTCTCTAAGGAAGTAAATGATCCTTACACAAAGCTGCTTTTTGGCATCTCTATTCAGAATGAGATAAGAATGCCTAAGGCTGTTTATTCATGTATTTCATGAACTGGACTCCACTCACTGAAAACTAGGGCTGTAATACATTTGTTAGATTTTAAAGTGTCACCTATACTTCTGTTGGATTTTTAAAAAATCTCTGATCTTGATTTCCTTCAGTCACTGAGGGAAATCTTATCTTCCAATTAGCCATTTTTAAAAGTTATTTACATCTCAAAGGTTGCTACTAGTTTTTGACAACTACAGCTGAAGAAGTGGTAATGATCTGCTTTGTTTATAAGGAAAATATGTTTGAAGTACTGCCTCTGAACAAATGAGCCTGTAATTGGCCAGAATCCTATGTTGCTTAGCAATTCCTGGGCTATCTTTTCCTCATGAGAAGTTTACTAGAAAGAACAAATTGCTACATGGTGAATGAAATAGGCCTTTAGGGAGTAAAACTATCCTGCAAGGAGTATTTTTAGAATGTGGTTTGAACTAAACAAAAATTCCAGAGAATGAAATTTTGAATGAAAAATACCAAGCAGTGAGCTTGAATTCACAAATAATTCTAAAGAAATGATAGAATTCCAGATAAAATGAATGCATGTCTATGGAAGCTGATAGGGGCATTACAGTTCTAGAAGTCTCTTATATTACAAGTGTGACCAGGCAAAATGTTCCTATGTAATGAAAAATTCCAGTTGGCCAGAGAACATTAACAGAAGGGAGATACCTGATGATCCGTGTTCTCCAGTTCTGTCCCATTTATTCTGTGTTCAATATCTATATCTGAAATTTAAACCAAAAATTATCTTGTTTACTGATTACTTGTTTACCTTGTTTACTGAGAAATGCTGGATTGCAAGCTAAATGCATATCCTTGGGTGAATTTAGACATTCAACTTTTATGTTCTAAACCAGACATGTCAAAGATGTCGTGAGACATATCGAGACTATTTTGCCATTGCCGGCAATGGGGTGGGCGTGGCTCCGGTATGATGAAACCGGCCCTCAGGCCGGCAGTTTGACACCCGTTCTAAACACAGAAATGTTAAATATTAAGTTTCTGAAGTATTGGGATTTTTAAAACAGTTGCCAACGTTCAGATATTTGATAGAAATAATATCCACATTAGTAGAACTGAAATTAAATGTAGTATTTTACTAAATGCAAAATCAAGTAAATTCTAACTTGGTTTAAATTTGATGGTAAATTAACATTCCAAAAGCTGTTCAATATCCCATCAAATTTACCCTCATGCCATTCATAGATCTCCTGGTTTTGCCCTAAATAAAATTGGGAATGACAACACATGTCTATCCAAAAGTTCAGAATATTTGACAGTACTTAACAAATGAAACTTGAGATTCAATACCTGATATTTTTCAGTTGTTTCTAATGGAGGGTGTTTGTGCACTTAAACTAATGATGTATTTCTTATTCTGGCTGGGTTGTGTTTGGTCAACTTAGATTCTTGGAGAAGTGGATATGATTATGCTGTAAATTATATACTATCTTTATAGTTCTCTTGAGAAAGGCATGTAGTAAGGATATTTTTTCCCTCTGAAGATACAGACTATTTCAAGAAAACACAGAGTATATAAATCTATGTCTTTATTAACGTCGGTGTCATTACTGACATGTTTTGGAATGGTAATCCCTGCATTATTAAACTTTTCTTTTAGACATTTAGGTTGGGAGTTATAACTGCTTGATATTTTTTAGAAAGCAACTAGTTGAGAAAGCTAATATAAGACAAATTAGAAGATGGACAAGAATGTAATACCATGTCTTTTGCTGTTTAAAGATAGCTTGGTACTTCTGTATTTCTTTTTACTGAATTTCTTTAAGATGTTTCATGTTTTCCATTCCCTTAAAATGTAAAACTAAAAATTGGTTCTTAGTATGTAAACAAATGCCTCCAGTTTTAGAAGGATCTAGACCTGTGTAAAGTAAATTGTAACTACAACACATGAAGCAGATAGTTCTATGATAAGTGAAGTGACAGGTAACATTTTTCATCTAAATCAGGGATGTCAAACTGCAAGCCAAATGCATCATGGCAAAACAGCATGTGCCTTATTGCCAGCAATGGAAAAAAAGTTGTGATACATTGCGACACATCACGTGACGTTGCGAGTTTGACACCCCTGATCTAAATGATTTTCTGTATTTCCCAACATTCAGCAGACTATATGCAAACATTTATTTTATTTATCATATGGCACAGACTACATGGAAAACATTAATATAAATATATAAAAGGGGCACATAATACTATGATATATGTATGATGGAAATATGTAGTCAATTTTGTAAGGTATGAGGAATTCAAGAAGTTATATATAAATTATAGATTACATTTTGAAATACATTGGTTCATGAGAATGGAATAAGTGTTCTGTATATTAATATCTAGGGGGCGTGATGGGTCAGCAATTAAAGACATCAAGCTTGTCAACTGGAACTGATAGCCTGGGTTTGAGACCCGAGTGCTGTGCAATGGGGTGAGCTCCCATTACTTGCCCCAGCCAGCTCCAGCCTACCTAGCAGTTAGAAAGCATGCAAATGCAAGTAGATAAATAGGTACCACATCGGAGGGAAAGTAACAGCTTTCCATGAGCCTTGGTGTATAGTCTTACTGGCCAGATGACCACCAATTCGTCTTCGGATAACGTGACTCCCTCAGCTAAGAAACTGAGATGAGCATTTCCCACTAGAGTGGAGCATGAGTGGACACGGGAAACTTTCATCTTTTAATATCTAGGCTAGATATTAATAGGGAAAACATGGTATGTTCTCTATCGTATTTGAAAATGGAAAACATGTCTGCCTAAATAATTAAAAAAGATGGCTGTTTGTTTACCAGGGCTTATATTCATTCTCATCTAGCCTTCCTCAACCTTTCTGCCCTAGAGTAACCCTTGAAATAAATTTCCAGTCTTGGGGAACTCCTGCATTTAAAAAAGAGCAAAAAATGTCCCAAACTTTCATAATATGAATCCTTTCTAATATCCACAGCCCCCATTTTACAACGTTTGCAGTAGCAGCAAAATAGAAGGCCAGCAACTGAGCTGTGGCAGTGTAAAAGTTTTGCTACTGCAAGTGTTAGATTATACACAAAGTTCAAAACAGCATTTTTTTTCCCAACTTCTTTTGGTTTTGGTTCAGATATCACCTCGCACTTTTATTACACAGCTTTAGAGAAGCTCCCATCACAATCACAAATATAGTAAGAATAATAATGGGCTACTTTAAAGAACTGTTTTAGGAATACATAAAGTGTATTTGTTCTCTAAAGCATAATGCAAGCATTAGCTTTATTGAAATGATGAATAGACAAATTGTCTTTAGAAAGTCTTAATTTCTTTTTCCTTTGGAGGAGAAAAGTGAACCTGTGCCAAGATCCTGTTGCCCCCTTAGAAGAGTGAGAAAGCTTAACTGTATATCTTGGGCATTGCTGTTTATTGATCTGAATAGTGAAACATAATTAAAAGAGTCTCTCCCAAAGCACTCCAATTTCATAATTCACACACCTGGTAGCATTGTCCTTTTGCCTAAAATGAAACAGAAGGGGAGTCAGTTTCAAGATAAAAAATTGGGGGGGGGTTTCTTATTCAGAGCTCTGTTAATTGTCATTTTAGAATCAGAGTGGAATATTTAACATTGGATCTAATTTTTGCAAAAGAAGTGGTTGAAGTAAACTAATCCAGAATCCAAAGTGATACAACCTGATTTATCACATGATTGAATTTGCCTTTCTGTTGCCAGCAAAATAAAATGCTCTATATGGAACAGAAAGATGAATAAGAAGGGTATAATGGAGATGAGAGGGGAAGATGCTGCTTAGGGAATGATTAAATAAGAGGGGACATAGCTTGTAGCTGCATAACAGGCAGAAAAAGGAACTCAAAGAGGAACTTAGATAATTTAGAATTTAAATATAAAGGAACTGAGGTTGGGGGTTTTGGTTTTTTTTTTTTATGGAAAAGAAGAGTGAACAAAGATAGTTGTCCAATGCACAGATTATTTCATTTGGATTAATTGCATCAAACATTTTCTGCTAGTTTATAAAATGAACTTTCCAGAACTGTTGACAGTTTTGATATTATATAAAATCTCCATCAAACTGAGCTTTCTTCTTGATTTCATGGACACATGCATGTAGCTTTTTTTGATAATGTTACAGAAGTGGTTTGCCATTAACTATAGCTAATAGATGTTCAAGAAAAACATTAAGTATCTTTAATTTCTTTTTGTTTAAGTGAATTCTTAAGTAACATTTATGAATGTGCCAATTAAGAAGACTAGGAATTTTCCCTGATCCATTAATCATGCATTTTAATAAATAATGGGCACATTGTCCCTGAAGAGTGGCATATTTAATGAATTTAGTGTACCTAAATGACAACCTAGAATAGTTTTTATCAGAAGAACAGCGAAATTCTTTAGAGTGATCTGGGATGCAAAGGTTATTTATTTAGTGTATGATGATGGTACAATTAGCCAGGAGACTATAGAAAAAAACAATAGCTATTGTTTAACTTCCAAAATTTATTAATTTGAGGGATACTTGTCACTCAACCAAAGACCGTTTCAGTAGGCTTGTTGCACAGATTCAGGTAGTAAAGCACATGCTAAACACTGGAATTGTGTTCCCATCATTTTGTGATTTTTTTTATACTAATAACAAAAATATAAATCACATTTCAGATACCTTTTTCACTTGCAAACATTTAACAAAATTTAGTGTTACACAAATTTTTGAGCATACGTTATTCTTTGGGGTCTGATTCATCCATAAGTTTAGATGAAACATGGACACAGGTAGAACGTAAGTTTTTATGTTCCCATAAAGCCTGTTTAATGAACAATTTTAAATCTCCTAGGTGGCCAAAGTATACATATAGATTTACTAGTAAATTTCCAAGTATTTTATAATAGATAAGCAGAAAGGTTTAATTTCTTGATTTAGTAGGAAGAATCCAATGCAATGCAATTTAGTGCAGTGTAATACAATACAATACAATACAATACTAAGGCACTTGTTAAGGCAAATAATCATTGTTGATTATATAACTTGATGGATTCTGCCACATCTATTATGGAATATTTTAGAAGGTGATAGAATTGTGCTCAATAGAAATTTATCAAACTCATCATGTTTTATGACATTTAATAAAAAGAAATAAGCAATTACATTATTGTTCGCTCTTCTCTATTATGTAAAAGAGAAAAAAGTTTCTGGTGGCCATTAGCCTGGCCTTTTCAGTGCAGAGTGAGATGGTTATCATGGGTGGTATGGAAGAGGTATTGTTAACCATTCTTTGGCTGTTCCACTCTGTTGGAAAGTAAAAAATTTATATTCAGCACGGCCTACCCTGCACATTTTCCTCTCTAGCTAGTGTACTGTCCTCAGGTAAAGTGGGAAGAATATTGTCTCCTTATCACTAATGAAATAAAATTCAATTATAAGTCTCTGGGAGAAATAGAGGAGGGAGGTTCTATTATCTTGACCTTCATCTTGGGTATTAAAATATGTTTGGCTAAACAGATTGGATTTTATGGCTCTGAAGAGATAGGTGGCGCTTATCCTGTCAGGTTGTATTGTAGTTATATTTCATACATCCCACTCTTTATACACAATAAATAATTCAAGTTCTATTAACTAGGAAGAATATGCCAAATAAATTTCTTTTCTCCTGCAAACTAGTTTCAAGTTTGTTTCAACTCTGCTGGAGTTCTGCAGTAATGGGGTTTGATTTGTGAAGTCTTGCTGTAGTCTTTGCTGTGAAGTTGAAGAATGAATTGTTGAACCTGGGTTACCCTGAATATTTTGCCCTATTTTCCATATTAAAAAGTACATGGAAATATATAATTACTTATGTTTTGGGGGCTAACCATAGCAGTTTCTTATACATCACTAAGAGAAAGCAAAACAAGCAAACACGAGGAACAGGTTGTTTTTTTATAAACTAAGGAACTCTTAATTCCTTGTTTCCTCTTTCCAATCAGTCTGCAGGAAAGCAATGTTAGCCGTTTTGTAGTATATGAAAACAAACTGAAAATGAAAAAGTCTCCTCACTGCCAATGTTCTTTGCAAAGCATCTCTTCAAATGCTTTGCACATATTCAATTTGTATATTAGAACTTAATTGATATTTATTTGAACTCAGTAGACTGGAAGCTGCATCAGTGTTCCTGTCTGAATGCTATGGAATAAGATTAAATGTACCTACATCACATGGGATTAATATGTACATGCCATTGCTGAGAGAAGAGTTTTAACATTAACTCTAACCATGAATCTGGGATTTAATTGTGTTAATAGCTGACAAGGAATACAGCAGGACTGCTACGATTCCTGTCTATCAAGGGCATTGAACCTGCTTAAAATATCAGAAACTTGCAGTGAGCACCATGGTGATCTGATATCTGATGATAGGGGGGCTGTATTTATGAAGTGAACCAGGGTCAGATGCTGGATCTATAGCCTGAGGTAGAAGAGATCATTGAGATAATCCATGTAACTTCAGACAGCTATTCTTCATTAGTAGACCATGAATATAAGTAGACAGGAGCTATCATTTGCAGTTGGCTTTTGAATTGAGTGGCTGGAAATCCAGGATACCATCAAGCTCAGACCCAAAGCACAACATTTTAAGGACATAAAGTTTTAAGGAACGAGTCTCATTTCTTGAAACTTTTTGGATTATTTTTTAACTGTACTGGAAAGATTAAGGACCTTTGAATCAGCAAGGTTGTATTGTATTCACTGGGTGAGTTACCTGTTGGAGAAAGATGGGTTTAACTATAATTTTTAAAGCTTTAGAAAAATATTTTTTATTTTTATTTATTTTGGAAAGTTAAGAGATTAAGGGTGAGATGGATTTGGAATATAATTTTGAATTAGAGAAAATATTCCACTGGAAATGCTGGTTGTTTCTGTTTTGGGTTTTTTTAAGAGGAAACATGACAATGGGACTTTGAAAATTTGACACTTCAAAGAACTAGAGCAGACATGTCAAACTCGCGACGTCATGTGATGTCGCGCAACATATCGGGACGGTTTTGCCATTGCCGGCAATGGGGTGGGTGCAGCTTCCAGATGATACGTCCAGTCCACAGGCCAGCAGTTTGACACCCCTGAACAAGAGGACAATTCAGCCATTTGGTTAATTAAAAAAAAGAATGGAGCAACCATCCTTAATAGAGGTTTTTGAATATTGTCTTAAAAATTACTTGATGTGATAGCCAGAGCTTGTGTCAATAAAGTTACAGAAGATCAAGTTATAATGGATAATTTTGAAATTAATTGAAGGTGAACTTAAATATGTCAATCAATTAGAAATGTATGGAGGAAGATGAATACAGATACACATATGAAGCTGATAAATGTTTCGTTCCCTAAAGGAGAAGCGCAATTATTAAACCAGAAAAATTACTTGGATAACTTTTTCTTACTGGATCTATAAAGGAGTGCTGTTAAGGTTTTGAAGAACATTATAAGACACCACCACCACCCCCAAAAAATTACAAACTTTATTGGATGTACAAATGAGGTCTGTTAAAGTTTTGAAAGATTTTTGGGTTTAAAAAAAAGTTAAACCAAACATAACTTACTATATATACTATTATACTATACTATATTCGAATTTTTAATGAAATCAGAAACCACTACTATACTATATATATTTGAATGGGTTAAAAACTAAGATTCTTAAAAATTTAGGGAAGGAATACAAGGTTGGCTTATTCAAACAAGATTAAACTAGAAAATTAGTTATATCTGGTTTTCCTTATTGGACTGATAAAGAACAATTAGGCTTTTAGATTTTGTGTTTAGTTAAGTTTAGTTAAGAGATTAATTTTGGATGAAGAAAGTTCATGTTATACTTAGTGATAAACTACTAAAAAAATTTTATTTGCTAGGATGATGGGAGAAATTACTTTTTTTCCTTTATCTCTTTTTCTCTTATATGTTTCTCTTTTTTGTATTCTTTTTTCTATTTTTTGTAGTTTGCATTAATTTTTATACTATTTGTAATTCCTAATAAAATTATTTGGGAAAAAATAGAAGCTAAGTGCTTAAATATAGTAAAAATTGTTAAAATTTTTGGAGCAGGGCAAAGTTTTCTAAATATGTAATGTCCTTCTGCAAAGTAAGAAACATTCTGAACTTAAGTACTGAACATATTGCAGGGCATTAAGCAGGTATATTAGATTATGCAAGGGATTAGCAAATGATCTGAGTGAGATTAGTATCTTGGAAGTTCAGGTGCCTCTACTGGTTCACAAATTCTTAGATCCATTTGGAGGTAGTAGTAACAAAAACATGATTTGTTATATCATTTATAAATAAACTCAATTTGTACATGAAATATTTAATTTTCACTTTGTATAATACAAGTCTTGGATTTTCAGTTTAAGAGTATAATCATGTCAGAATAGAATAGAATAAGGATTAGGATTAGCATTAGGATTAGGAATAGAATTAGGAATAGGAATAGGAATAAGAATAGAGCAGAGCTGTAAGGGACCTTGGAGGTCTTATAGTCCAGCCCCCTGCTCAAGCAGGAGAACCTATACCATCTCAGATAAGTGACTGTCTAGTTTCTTCCTAAAAATCTCCAGTGATGGAGCGCCCACGATTTCTGGGGGTAAGCTGTTCCACTGGTTAATTGTCCTCACTGTCAAGAAGTTTCTCCTTAATTCCAGGTTGCTTCTCTCTTTGGTCAGTTTCCAACCATTGTTTCTTGTCCTGCGCTCTGGTGCTTTGGAGAATAATAATATAAAGATTTGAACTATTATTTGCATAATTTTTCTATTACATTCAAAATATCACCCATTTAAAAATCATTGGATTGTTGTATATTTTTTTTTATATGTCCTCTTTTCGCTCTCATTTAGGAATTATGTGTTAGATTTTTTAAGACTAGATAGCAGGAAGGTAACTTGCTACAAAGTAAGTGAATGCTGCAACTGTGCATTTGCTTCTCTGAAATTAAATCAGCAGGGCTTGTTTTGAATTACTTACGTTTAGATATTTGCTGTAAAGGAGTCAAATAGTGTAATTTTTAATGAGCAAAGGAAGATGTAGTGAGATACATGGGTCCTTTGCAATAATGGATTGCATTTAGGCAATTAGAGCTGGAACAATTCTAAAGAAGTATTTCTGCATTACTGAAGAACATTGATTCCACAACAGTACTACATTACTGAAATCATGCCAGGATACTTGCTTGGCTGTTTGTGCCAGAGATCATTCCTGATGTGCCAAGAGATTTTTGTTACAGCTTCTGCTCTTAACCCAATCCATGTACAGTTTGCATTCTGGCCCATTTAAAAGTGATCTATTATGAATGGGTTACAAACCCATTTGAATCCGTGTACTGTGTAAAAAGGAAGTTTCAATATGTGGTCCTCCAATTCTTCCAGTCTTTGTGAACAGTATAATGTGTTCATATAACTGAAATTTAAAAGCATTTGATTCTAAATCAAAGAGAGAACATTCCAATTCTGTTATTCTGTGTTCTAGAGTATTGACCTTGCTCTGGTCCCAGTGTGTGCTTTTTAAGAGTCAGCGTTCTACAACAGTGTTTGCTCCCTTGGCCAATTTAAGATTTATGGTCTTCAAGTCCCAGAATTCCCCATGCATGCATCTTAAAGTCCATGCATCTTAAAAAGTTGCCAAGGTTGAGAAACATTGCTCTAAAGTAGGGAAAACCACTGCAAAAGGCATACTAGAAATAAAAATTAAAATAAGCAAGAGAATGGTAAGAGAACACATAATCCAACCTTGATGAATATAAATCACTGGGACCTGACAGATTATATCCCAGAGTTTTGAAAGAGCTGGCAAATGTTATCTCAGAACCATTGCATCACATCTTTCATAAATCCTGGAGCATCGGGGAAATACCTGAGGATTGCAAAAGGGCTGATATGGTCCCCATCTCCAAGAAATGGGAGGAAAAAACAGACCCAGGAAACTACAGACCAATCAGTTTAACATCAATACCTGGGAAGATAATCAAAAAACAGATCTGCGAACAACTAGAAGCAAATAAAGTCATAACTAGTAGCCAGCATGGGTTTGTTAAAAACAGATCATGCCAAACCAATCTTATCTCATTCTTCAATAAAGTGACTATGCAGTGGACATAGTATACTTAGATTTCAGTAAGGCATTTGACAAGGTAGACTACAACGTATTCTTTGGTAAGCTAGGAAAAGGTGGAATAGACAACATCACCACCAGATGGATCTGAAGCTGGCTGACAAACCGTACTCAATGAGTAGTCCTCAATGGCACTATATCCACATGGAGAAGTAAGCAGTGGGGTACCACAAGGTTCCGTCTTAGGCCCAGTACTCTTCAATATCTTCATAAATGACTTAGATGAGGAAATTGAACAGGAACTTATCAAATTTGCAGAGTAGCAAACACCCCAGAAGACAAACTCAGGATCCAAAAAGATCTTGACCAATTTGAACAATGGGCCCTATCCAACAGAATGAGTTTCAATATGAAGAAAAGCAGTCTTTCATTTAGGTAGGAAAAACCAAAGGTACAAATACAGATTGGATGAGACCTGGCTTAAAAACAGTAACTGTGAGAGGGACCTTGGAGTCCTAGTAGACAATCACTTGACTATGAGCCAGTAGTGTGCAGCAGCAACCAAAAAAGCTAATATAATTCTGTGTTGTATAAACGGGGGGAGGGGGGGGATAGAATCAAGATCACGTGAAATATTAGTATTGCTTTATAAAAACCCTAGTAAGACCACACCTGGAATACTGCAGCCAATTTTGGTCATCACATCACAAAAAAGATGTTGAGAGTGTGGAAAAAATTCAGAGAAGAGCAACTAAGATGATCAAAGGCCTGGAGATTAAAACATACAAAGAACGGCTACGGGATTTGGCTAGTCTAAAGAAAAGAAGAAATAGGGGAGACATGATAGCAGTGTTCCAGTATCTGAGGGGCTGCCACAAAGAAGAGGAGCCAAGTGGTTCACCAAAGCACCAGAGCGACGAGAAACAATGGCTGGAAACTGATCAAACAGAGAAGCAACCTGGAATTAAGGAGAAATTTCCTGACAATAAGGAACAGCTTACACCCAGAAATCATGGGCACTTCATCACTGGAGATTTTTAAGAAGAGACTAGACATTCACCTGTCTGAGACAGTATAGGTTCTCCTGCTTGAGCAGGGGGCTGGACTAGAAGACCTCCAAGGTCCCTTCCAGCTTTCTATTCTATTCTATTCTATTCTATTCTATTCTTGCCCTTGCATCTTTACATAAAAATCTAAAATATATGCTTGGAACTGGACAGAACATTCCCAAAAAGTTCTTGGAAATATTTCTGTGTAATCTCTACAAACCAAATCTTCTACCATGAAAGCTGCTAAGAACTTGGTGCAATTGATATTTTTCTTTGGGTTTTTCTTCTGGATGACTACTTACAGAGATTAGGGCAAACAATATTTAGAAGTCAAAGAGGCATGAATATACCATCTGTCTCCTGAAGTATGTTTCCTGAAATATTTTCAGAGAAGTAAACATCCCTAAAAGATGATAGGCTTCTAATCAGGCACATATGCTGAAATCTCTGGCCAAAGAAATCTTCCTGGCTTTTGCTCTAGCTGTTCATTTTTAAAGTAATCCATATACTGTAGACCTCTAAGCCACTCTGATTTCTTTAACTCATTAAAATTGTTTAGTTCACATAAGAGATAAAAGTTCAGTGTATTTGCATGAAGCAAGGTTTTTGATCATGAAGCTTTAAATCCTACGTTTTTCATACTCTGTGAGATGTGTGTTGACTTTGCACTGCAGGACTTGCACTTCAAGAGTCAGGCAGACTAATGACTAGATATATATCCTCAGTATTCAGATTCACAAGCCAACCAAGAAGCACTGCATCATTAAAGGCATCAAGTTAAATTGGACCAGCTAAGTACTCCTTACATTAAAATGATCTTGGTGCAGATAAGATGTTGTGAGAACTTTAAAATAAATGTACTTAAATATGCTTGTGTTTAGGAAGCATGGACACCAACAGTATTTTTCTTATAAAAAGGTAATGGGGGAGGTGCTTTTCACCATAAGTTATTACAGGCAGTGCTACTCTGCCTTTCAGACATGTTCAGTGTGGCATGTATAAAATAATTCTATAGCACTGTAAACAGCAACAAAATTATTTAAACCTGTAGTCTTAAGAACACTGAATGGAAAACAAGTGAATTACTTTTGCATGACAGTAGATTACAAATACTGTATTTAAAGAGCTAGTCATTATAAGATGCTTTGGTAATCACATTGAACTGTGTTAAGTCCAAATATAATTGCAACTGTTATTTTTAATTAAAAAGTGAAAATGTGTATTTCTCTAAACAAATGCTTTAGAAATAGGCTTGTCTTTGATATACTTTAATAAGAATGCAACAGCAACCTATCTTTTGCAAACAGGTATCAACATAGCATTGGCTATCTGCATAAGGCAGTCCATTTAATTAAGAGATAATTATATCCACCTTCCCTCCAGGGAAGAGTAAACTCTGCTTTTCACCCTTCCTCCATTTTCTATGGAGATTCTCAGTCGAATAAAGGAGAATATTGTAGCTCAGGGTTGAAATGAGGGGTGCTTGGTGTTTTTTCAGCTTGTCTTCTTGCAGATGTTTCATTACCCAAATGTCTGCAAGAAAACAACCAAGCTTGGAGGGCACCAAGGACCCCTCAGACTCTCATCAACTTGGTCATGGTTATTCCAAAGGTGCTTTTCAAAAGGTGACTGGATGTTTCCAAAGAAAAAAAACAGGAAAGTCCAGTTGCCTTTTGAAAACCACCGTTGGGGACTTCCTCCGTTGATTCTAGCTTTTTGTTCTATGGATATTGATAAGCTATAACAGCTGAATCAGAAAGATACCTTATATTACAAATGAGCCAACCATATTAATAGTTCAAGGTGACCTGCGCACTCGGTTGGATAGAGTAGAGGTAATCCTGTCGGGCCACCATCTCCAGGAACTAGTCCAATGAGGCCAGAGAAATTGACCCGTAAATTGACCCGTTAGCGCCTCAGCGAGGAAAGTTGGAAGCAACAACGGGGAGAGTTGGGTATGTTGACCGTTCTGGGACTGAAATCGCCTCGAATCCGGCTCCAAAGAAGACCAAGTTATTTCTACCAGCAAATTAATTCGACTTTAAAAGAGAAAAGGAATTTTCAGCAGGCCGCAAGGCAGCCATTGCAAAGTTACGCCCCTTCTCTCTGCAGCGGAGGGAACCTGGCTTCCTGTCTTGCCGAAGAAAGTTTTTCATATGGAGTGATTCGCTCTTCAGCGTGGGGGGGGGGAGTGACTGTGCTTCTGCCCCGCCAAGGTGTTGCAGAGGAGGTGGGATAGAGCGCAAAGCGCCGGCTGAATGTGGGAATTCCTCGGGCGGCGGCGGCCCCAGAGCGCGCGGAGGAGGAAAAAGTATTGTGAGCATGCGGCTCTGGATGCCAGCGCCTTCCTCTCCCTCCCATGAGCGAGGCAGGGCTTGTGACTCAACTGGGTTCCAGCTGGGAGGGCGAAAGTTTGCTCTGAGCCTCCGGCGGTGCCTGCTCTGCCTCCTTTCTCCGCCCCTACGCCGGCAGGGTGATTCTCTCCCAAGCGGTTCAGCCGGATTCGGTTCTGGGCTTACGTCGTACCAGGGCAAAAAGCAGGCAAGCAGACCGCGTGGCTGAAACTTGTGAGTAGACTTTCAAGGGTTGCCGCGTAAGTAGATGCTGCCTTTCTTGGCCAGGACGGTTGTCCCTTGGATGCCCTTAAAAGAAGTAGTACAAGACTAGAGGGGGAGTAACCGCGGAGGTGCTGCTGGATCGAGGACTTTGGGGTTCGAGCAATTAATCGGGTGTGACTGAGGTTGGGACCATTTAAGTGAAACTGAAATAACTCCATGAACTTGAGATGGACGCCACGTGAATCACAAGTGGTGATTTTGTAAGGTTTTTATTACTAAATTGGGATGTCGTTTTCAACTGTAAAAGCGTTTCCGCCCCGAGGGAAGATGATGCTCTTTCCCAGATAGCCATGTTCATCGGGTTACTATATCGGGACGGCCCCCAGATGGCAGTACAGAGTAAATATTTATTGCATCTAGAATAGTAGTAAAAATTCTAGGGTTCAAGATTTTATCTTTTGTAAGAGTGTGTGGTTGATCCATTGGTGATGATGCTCTCGGTGTTTCGTTATTATTTGAATGTACTGTTCTAGCATAAATGGAGTTAGAAACAATAGAAAATATTTGAATTGAAAAGTTATGGCCTTGGCAAAACAAAGTAAAACAGAATTGAGCCTGATAATTTGTCTTAGTTCTATTTATTCAAGACTGCTTGGGCAGCTTAGCTTCATCCAGTAGGGGCTAGTGACCTATGAATAGGAGGCGTTGTGACTGACTAGATTATTGTTCGGTATGTTGTTATGATTGATTTTTCATTCTGTCATTCTTAAGATACTGAGGCAATTTGGAGAACTTGTCTTATACAAGTTAATGATATCTTGCTAAACTTATGTTCTGCTTGTATGTTTTATTTATTGGTTAGATTTGTATCCTTTTCCTTCAGGAGCCCAAGGGAGGCTACATGGACCTCCCAGCACAACAGCAATGCTGTGAGATAAATGGGACTAAGAGAGAGAGGGAGAGACTGGAGCCTCCCAGTTAGTCAAACCACACCTCCACCAACAGTGGTAGGACAAGCTACTGTACAGTGGCACCTTGGTACTCAACTGCTTTGAAACTCATCAAATTTGATATTCAACACATTTTGACACAAAAGTTTTGTCCCAGTATTCATTGTTTGTTTCATACTCAATGCACAAGCTAGAACATGTCATTGTCAGCTGCCTTGTGACTCACTACATTATTCCTTATGGGGAAAATTTGTTTGGTACTCATTATTTTTGGTACTCATTGCACCTCCTAGAACCAATTATCAGTGAATACTGAGGTATCACTTTATATTAAACAGGGAGCAAACCCCATACTCATTAGCACTGATGATATTACCTAGTTGGGTAATGAAAGACCTGCAACCAAACAACCAAGCTTGGAGAGCAACAGGACTCCACAGTTCAATTGTGTGTGTTGTGTGTGTTGTGTGTGTGTGTGTATAAAATATATAATGTGTGTGTGTGTATACACACACACACACACACATACATACATACATACATACATATTTTATTTTATTTTATTTTATTGGAGGGAATGAGTGACTGGTCCAAAATTGAGCATCTCTGTTTTGAGCATCTGTGGCTGAGGTGGACGTGAACTTGGGTCTCTCCAGTACAGCATGCTGATTTCACATCAATATATGAGACTAGTATAGATGTAGATAAGCTTAAAAATTAAAAGACATTCTTTTATGCATTTCATTTAGTTCTGAGTCTCTCATTTATGGTTCAGATAATCTTGTCAATTTGACATTCAAGTAGTCTTTCATCTTGTTGCTGTTTCTAATTTATCTTATCTAGGTTTGTGTTTTATATTAAATTGTTCTGTATCCCTGCATCACTCTTAAGTCATTGTACGATATTGGCTTAGCTAGTTTCATGAACACATGTTGTGATTTATTTAGTAAATCATGCATACTGCAGTGAGAGAACCCAGTCACAGTTATCTCCCACTCAATATTAGTTGCAGAATAAATATTTGTTAGCGTATGTTACATTTATAATGTTCCTTTGCTTGTAGACACAGTATAAGTATGAAGTATTAAACTGTATCTCTTGATAAGTAAGCATTGAACTGCACTCCTGTTATTTTATACAGTCTCATTAGTGTATATGACCATTCATGACGTAGAAGAACCATAATTGAAAACAACAGTCAAAAATATCAGTCTAAAAATGAGTGTCAGAGAATGTCCCATTCTTAAAACATTTAATGAGAAATCTTGATTACAGAACCTCATTTTCCCAGCCCTAATTCTGGCAGATCTTACAATCCTGTTCTTTATAATAAAGTAATTATATTGCCACCTTATTAGCTCAAACTTTGAGAAATGATTCAAAGCAAAGACAGACTAAGGTTGTATTATGATGGGTGTGTTCAAACTGATAGGCTGCTTTTAAGTGGCTTCTCAAAATTGCACAAACAGAAACAACTTTCTTATGCTCTGTTTTTGTCTGTTTAGCTGTTGATTAAATGCAAGTGCATGGTTCATGAATAAGATAAAATACTGAAGGGACATACTCTTGTTACTGGGTAGAACAAACAAGGGTAATTAAGATTGTCACTTTTATATATTACCTGAATGCTCCCAACTGTATCACTTTTTATAATATAAGTTATTATCGCTGAGGTTATAGATCATAACTCAAAAGCATTTTGCATGTAGAGAAGCGTTGTTCACTCTGGAATTTATTATAACCGTAACCTTTTTCCTGCAGATGTTTTCAGTTAAGTTTGATGTTGCTGAAAATAGTCTGCTGTGTATTTTAAGTCAACTAACTTGCTTGCTAACTTTCAGCAAAGAAGGAATATGGATGATAGATTTGCCATCCCCAAGGGTTTCCTGAAAGATACAGGAAAACAGGCAATGTGAATTGAAGCAAGCAGCTAATCTCCTGTCAGGTGAATCAAATTCTTTGGCAGTCTGAGTTGTAAGAATCCAAGAGGCTGCTAGTGGTATTTATTCTCTTCAGTCAGTATCATATGAAGCTTTTTCTTTCTTAAAGCTTTTCTGAAGCCTTACAGTTGGTATTCCACCATCTGAGCTTCACCTCCTACTTACAGGTAGTCCTCAATTTACAAGTTATTTAGTGGCTGTTCAAAGTTACAGTGGCACTGGAAAAAAAGTGACTTATAACCAGTTTTCACACTTAACGACTATTGGAGCATCCCCATGGTTATGTGATCAAAATTTGGATGGTTGGCAACTGACTCATATTTATGACAACTGCAGTATCCTGGGGTTATTTGATCACTTTTTGTGACCTTCTGACAAGTAAAGTCAGATTCACTTAACAACCTTGTTACTGATTTAACAACTGCAGTGATTCACTTAACATGGCAAGAAAGGTTGTAAAATGAGGCAAAATTCATTTAACAAATATCTTGGTTAGCAACAGAAATTTTGGGCTCAATTGAGTGCATAAGTTGAGGACTACTTGTATTGCTTGTATGAAATGTACTTCTAGATTTGAATCACTTGTGAGATGGACAGCTATATAACTATGACGAATGAAATAAAATTATGATTACATGGCATTAGATTGTTGTCAGTTCTTAAGTGACCACCTAGATAGATTTTGTACCATCCAGCTTTCTACCGGTTATCCTCTTCTTTTATCTTCCACTTTTTCCAACATTAGAGCCTTCTGCAGCGAGCTAGGTCTTTGCATAATGTGTCCAAAGTAGGATAATTTGAACCTGGTCATTTATGCCTTGATGAGTGAGAATTTTGGGTTGAATTGTTTGATGATCCATTTGTTTTGTTTTCTTGGCTATCTACAGCAGGGGTGTCAAACTGCCGGCCCACGGGCCGGTTGCATCATATGGAGACCACGCCCACCCCAGCTCCAGCAATGCAAAAAAAGTTGCGATACATCGCAACACGTCACATGATGTGGCAAGTTTGACATCCTCACCCAGTGTGGATGGAAAGTGACTATTTAGTCCTAGTCGCCCTGAAAACTATAGCACATGATGCTTAATCAGCAACCTTTTTAGCTTTCATTCTCTTTCCTCAGTCTCCAGACATTTTTATAGGAAACTTACAAGCACTGCATGAGCACTAAAAAAATCTATTCTTTCTTTTAGAAAGTAATGTTTAGAAGAAGCAGATCTTTAAAAGGGTGTGTAACTTCAGTAAAGGTTTGACTGAAGTGCCTCTTCAGAGCAGCATCCTGAATCAAACATGTCTCCACCAAAAAAAAAGTATATTCATCTGGATAATAAAAGAGTTTTTTGTAGATGGGCAAAGGCCCTTTTCAATCTTCAACTTACAACTGGTTGCTTAACAACCATTCAAAGTTACAGTGGACCTTCCCATAGATACCTATGGGTTCAAAGTTATGACAGCTAGCCCCATCCTCTATGGTTACATGATTGCATTTTGAGTGTATAATGGCTGTTTGCACGATCCCATAGTCATGTGACTGCAATTTACAGCATGTTTTTCCAGAAACTGGTGTTTACTTTCAATTTCTAGCAAAAAAAAACCCGCCCCTTGTTGACAATCGATTCATTTCACCACTGCAAAAAAAATTTTTTTAAATCAGATGCAATCATGTCACAGCCCACTTAATGACCAACATGACTTATGACCATTATTCTGAGGTTAAGTATGGTCCCAAGTCAAGGACTTGTGTTGATACCTAATGTTCCTCAGATTAAGTTGTGTGTGTGTTTAAGGGAGAAAGAGATCAAGTGATATGTGAGATGGTATATGCATGCACACAAATGTTTATACTTTTTAATTTTTTAAAAATCAGTTTACGTTCATGGTGGTCAACAAGCTGGTGTTCTTTGCTTTCCTGATCATAAATGTTTGAATTCTTCAATATTTGAAATAGTATGATGTGTATTGCATGTATATATAGGTGCATAAACTCCAAAGTCTTTATGGCTAAATTTCCATGATAAAGCAGTATTTTTATTTTAGGTAAATCTAAATATAGTTGGTGGTGCTGAAACTCATTACATTGAAATAATTGAGCTTATTAAATTGTACTTTTCTTCTCTCTCATTTGTCTCCCTAGTCCTAGGCAGGATCTAAAGCCAATTGGCTTGCTTCTAATTGGTCATCTCTTGGACTGATTCAGATCTTTAACAGTAGCAGTAGTTACCATAGAAACAGTGATGTCACTGTCTGAGAAGGGAAAGTCTGATCCTGCAAATAGACTTTGCAGATCCTATAAACACACTTTTTTCATCCTTTTATTATTGGATAGTGCAGAATTGAAGGGAATGTTATTTAATATCTGTCCTGTGTTTGTAAAATGCTGACTTGACCCAGAGAGACAAAAAGTAGGAAAAAATAAAATAAAATCAGGAGAAGGAAGTTTAAGGATAACTCTGCATGTACCTTAAATTGAACTGATTTTGACATTGTTTTGAATCTTTGAAGTATTTATGAAGCCATGGCTTCTGGGATTTGCACTGGGTGAAGAATCCTAGGCTTCATTCTTGGAGACAGTTGCAATTTTCTAATTTTTAAATACATACAATTACTTTCTACATTTGTGTTTGTGAGTGTGTGTGTGTACACACATAGTGATAATAAAGTAAAAAAGAAATTGAAGATAAAGCTAAAAATGCAAGAAAGGGAAAAAATAAAAGGGAAAAGGTTACAAAGAAGTATCTTCTGATCTCCTTCATGTCAGTTATAAGTACAATTATAAATTTACCTCTTACTTTAGAGTTACAATGTAACTGTCTTCTTTCTATAATCTATCCTATATAATCATCAAAACCATAAATCCTTCATTTTTTTTTATTTTATGCAAAAAGCCCATAAGGGCCTTCCAGTCAGCAATAAACATAGATATAGCCACCCAGATATCAATTGAGTGGCTATATAAATTGGTTTAGTGAATAAATAAAATTGTCTTTGATCATAGAAATTTGATCATCAAAATAAATAAAATTTGTCTTTTCTCTGATCAAATAATTTAATCATCTCGGCACGTTTCATCATTTTTTACCAATGATTCCTCTATTGTGCATATTGCCAAATCTTTCCATCTTTATGCATATTTAAATGCCTACTTTCTGAAGATGTAAAAAAAGCCTAAAACTAATTGAGTTCTTTTTTAAAATGCTATTACTCATTTTATTGACACTGGGCTAATGTTTATTGTGAGTGACATTAGTATCTGTTAGGCTATATTTCAATAGTATTTGATACATTATTGTTTTTGGCCTCCATACAATACAGAAACGTAGCAATTCTCCACTTCTTCAAGGGCAGTAAGTACAATAAGTTGACTTGCTACGTGCCTTAAAGAATGACATAAATAATAAAAACAGTTGCTTATGCAATTCTTCATTCTTGGCAAAACATAGAAGAATAAAGCTGTATGAAAGTATACTAGCTGTGGCTTATTAATGCATTTATTTTCTACAGAGCTGGAAACTAATATTACAAATTTTACTAGAGTTGCACTTTAGGGTATTTCTGAGAGTCCTGCTATGTATTTAAAGTTTTACAATTTGTTGTCTCTACATGTGTTGGATTTTAACAACCAGAATCCCTAGCCAACATGGCCAGTGCTACAACTAAGGATGTTAGAACTTGGTCTTAAATACCAGAATGGGGAATGCTGATCTAACTCTTCCAATCCACATATAGTATATTCTGCAGCCCATGCTATTTCTTTAATGATACATATAGCTCATAGAATTAGGGTAACCTTTCAAGGGGTTCTCGGAATAGGTGGCTTTCCAGTGTCTGTGCAAATGGCTAGTGAAAACTAGATCCTTTTGCCAATAGATAAACAACTTGTGCTTATAATTATATATGAAAGGTTCTGAGCTAAACAAAGAAAGTTGCCATTTTGATAGCCTTTCCATCTCCTTCAATGAGATAGTATATATTTTGTATTGTAAGTATCAACTATCATGCACTCTCAGTGAAAGTCTGTGAGGTAATTGATTCCACCTATACCTAAAAAGTGCAGCTGTTTTAGCAGTAGCAAACAAAACTTAGGTTTGGCAGGTATTTGGTTGTGAAACTACCTTGGTAACAGGCTAGCAGATGATGTGCTTGTAGGCCATAGCAATTTTATTTTAATGTGAACATTACTTTTTTCTGGTTATTCCTGTCTAAAATGGGAAAACCCTGCAGCCTGATTTGTAAAACAGGGCTGAATATATAAAGAAATGGAAAAACTGCATTGCTTCACGTAGGGTAAAAAGGGAAAATTATGTTGCTCATTCCTTTGAAAAAACAAAAAAAACAAGAAATGTGTTGTTAGCGCTCAATGGTTTCTTCTGACCACTTCCTTATCTTAATTATTTGCCTGTATGCTGTTTTGTGGGGAAAATGCAGATGCCACTCCTCTTGTCTATTCCTTGGGCACCAATATTTTCTTTTTTTTTCCTTTTTTTAATTAACATTTTCCTTTATACAGTAAATATTCAGCAGACTATGTCATTTTTATATACTATGGGCACCAGTATTTTCATTTGGGCATAGATCTTATGTCTTTCTGGAGTGAGATCATGTGGAAATGATGCCTCTATATAACTGGCTTATAGAATTTAAGGAATTATTGCTATATGTTATTCCATATAACAATGGTTTTCCATAATATTTGAGATTTAGAAAGCAAACCAAGTTTGACAGTCAAACACTACCTGATTCTATGCTACTTTCTCCAGTTGTTTCTGCAAATGTGTTGGACTGCAACTCCTGTAATCCCTTGCAATATATCCAATGGGGTGTGAAATTGGGGAAGGAAGGAGTAAGATAGTAAAGTTGACGAAATGTCATTCATAAGTATTATATGTTGAAAAGAGCATTGTCCCCTTTAATATAGAAAATATTTCTTCTTGCGCTTCTTTGTGAAACAGGTTTATAAATCACAAGCTCTATCAGCTATTGCCCTTAACACATAACCCAATATAAATTTGCCACTGCTGTATAACAACAGTATTTGCTATAAGTAAGATAATAATTGTAATTGTAAAGAATGTTAAAAAATAAGAAACACACTCAAGTCACTAAAATGCAATACTTTTAATTAGTGATACCTATAGGGACACCACACTGGTTGAAAGAAAGCAATACTTAATAATTTATTTTTATTTATTAGATTTGTGTGCCGCCTATCTCATCTACAGGCGACTCTGGACATCTTACAGGCATTAAGAATGGGTAAACATTAAAATGATAGAATAATAAATAATGATAATTTACAATAGAAAGATACGGAGGGGAGCACAAAGTACATGCAGATTGTTGGGGTCTTCTCTTAATCTGATAAATCAATAAAGAATAGATTTGGATGCTAACATCTTGAGGCATATATTATTCAAAAGATACATTAACTTCACAGACATAATTCATCCTCTCTGCATCTTCCCAAAAAAAAATGTAAAAGATCACATGCTCCAATTTAGTTTGGCTGCTGAATTTACAAAATGGGTTTGGGGGAATATATATATGGTAGCTAACCTGCACCTGGCGTGATACATTCACCCCATGATACATTCACCTGAGTCTTGCCTATAGTTCTAGCATCTCCCTGTAATCTCTCATCCAAATACTAATCAGGTCTGATCTTGCTTAGCTTTCCAAGATCAGTTTCACTAGGTACTGTCAAAAGGAAAAAGCAAAGTTTGACAAGCAAGCGGTTGGGGCAAGGTTAAATGTCCATTATTATTTATGGTAGTTTCAGTTTACTTGAGAGTTAAAGGGGCTGGCTGCAAGCTACATATTCAACATAACTATGTAGATTGACCATTAATCTTATAATTACAGTCAAGTATGTTACTGGTAGAGCATAATTCAGTTTTGTAATGCATTGTTACGGGTGGACATAGGCTCATTCTTGCTTGTATAAGAATTAAATGTGGGGAAATTCATTCTGTTTTCTTTTTGAGATGAAATAGAACATACCCCAGTCCAGGATTAAAATTCATTTTGTGATTTGGAAGGATCACTGCAATCCTCTTGTTAGTTTACTACAGCTACAATATTATTCCATAACTTGTTCTGGCTAAACCCATTGCTTTAGTTGTAGGCTGTGAAAAATCTTCCCAAACAGGAATGGCAATTCCAGCAGGCAGCTGTCTAATGAGAATACAAGAAACCTGTTCCCTAAGCAACTAAGTATGTGGGATGCTGCTAAGCAACAGCCATCTGGAACCCAGTTTATATTTCTTGGAATGTACCAGCCATTTGGCTGGCCTGGATATTTGCATACAGTTGTAGCTCTAGCTGTTATAGGAGAAATCTATTGGACCATCTTTTCAACTCACAGTTACAATTGTATGTTAATGTGTCTAAGTCAGTATTACTCAACCTTGGCAATTTTAAGATGTGTGGACTTCAACTCCCAGAATTCTCTAGTGAGCCATGAAAGTCTACATGTCTTAAAGTTGCCAAGATTGAGAAACACTGGTCTAAGTAGTCACCCCAAACTCATCTTAAGGGAGTCTTAAGGGAATTCTCCTCTCCAATGCATCCGTACTCTGTTTTAAATCTTCATTGGCCTAAAGCTGATTTTTTTTTTTTTTTTTTTTTTGTCTTTTGAGCTCAAGGTAACTTATGTTTCTATATAGCTACCCACAATTTTCAGTCATTTTTCAGAAGGTGCTTATTATTTTCTCCCATCTTTTACAAGTTATTATGTGTACCAGTTCCCAAGGTATGTGTTCAGTTGTTCAATGTCCTTTATTTGCTCCACATGCCACCTTCATTGACTTTTCTGAACAACCCTATATTAGAATTGTATTTATTCACTTCAATCATTAGCCATTAATTTCACTACATGTATTCAGTAAATATATCCAAGTATGTTTAAGATAGGGTTGCCCAAATGCAACAGTATGTAATTCTTTAAAGCAGTTGTGTCTTTTCCTAAAATCTGCAATTGTAATATGACCTTAGTAAAAAAGGACAAAGCTGCTTTAAAGAGTTATAAACAAGTGCTACAGCCTTGCTGCTATATGGCCCAAATCACATTTGTTTTGAAATGTGAGTATGCTGCAATATAATTTAATATGGCTTATATTTTACAAGCCCTTTTCTGGTGTGAACAAGAGAGACACAAACCCAAGACAAATTATTAACATTTCCATTAATGTTCATCCGGTTACATCAAACTGCATTACCTTCTCTCAAAAGATGACCCAAGAGGTCACAGGGTTGTTCAGTTCAGCATAAAATGGTAATACAATCTTCAGAGGAAAAATTCTACAACTGAACTATGAATTATGCTGGAGGACAACTTAGAATGGGATGTTAAAAACTAATGTGGTATAATCATGCAATTATGAGATAATTCCCTTGGAACAGTTGTTACCTTAAATAAGGGGTCAGCAACCCACAGGTCATATACATCCTCTGTTTGGTAACCCTGGCATGCTCATAGTAGAATTGCCCTGCTGCAGTGAGGCAGCAAAATGTCTATTTTTCAACTACATTTGTTCTCAAATGAGGCAAACAGATGTATTCAGAGGAGGTTAATAGACTTTTGCCTCCTTCCAAGCATTCAGAAAGGGGACAGAGGGAGAGGTGTCTTTCCAGAGCCATCATCTGCAGATTCTTGGAAGCTTCCAATAAATTAAGTGCAACTCTGGCCAGAAAAAAAGTTGTTCAGTCCATGTCATATTGTGGAGAATATCTAGATGAGTGCTTGTCATTCAGAGTATAAGCTGCATTTAAAACCCTTCAATTCAGGCATGGTAGGCTGATTGCCATGGAGGAACAACTGTTGGCAGAAACAGACATTTCTTGCCAGCCACAACGAATGTGCCATAGCATGTCATCCCACTGGGAATGGATTAGACAACAGGCCTTGTAGGCTTTGGGAATCAGCTAAACTCCTTATCCCCAAAGCAATGAAGAAACATCTATAATTCACTTGGTAACTGCATTTTTCTCAGTCATGGAAATGGTATCTGAAATATGAATGTTGTTACTTTTTAAATTTTTATTTATTTGTTTGGAGGGGGGAGGCTTCTAGTTTCTGATAAGCTTAGAGCAAAATAGCAAGCATCTATTTTCCCCTCCCCCCCTTTTTTAAAAGAAACATCACAACTGTTCATGGGAGCCTCATTATTATGTTACTGTGTTAACTAATGGTTACCTTGGAGATACCAGGATACCTGTTTACATAGCTCAAGTTTTGTAGACTTTTCTTTCCTGCCTTGAGTGTCTGACTTCAGTAAATTCACAGATCAGGTGAGCTTCACTTCAATTGTCCAGGCTTTATGATAGTGTAGTTTGATTAAATCTTGTTTTTTTGTTTCACCAAGTATCAAAATAGATGTTCATCACCACCACCATAGGCTTTTTTTTTAATTTGCTTGTTTTAGTTTACATTGTGGTTTTAATTTTAGAGATTATTTTGATTTTAGTCAAATGAACAGCTTGATCAACAATGTGTTTGGAATGCTAGAGAACTTTAGTAACTCTGGAACAGACATCTTGGTATGTGTACTATGTTTTTTGTTTTTTGTTTAAATCTCCAGTAGGGGAAAATAGATGATTTTTTTAAGAATAGTTATTGAACTCAGCATTCCAACCTACAGATAGACTGTCTAAGTGGGGGTCCTCTGAATATGCTGTTACCATATTTCTTAGTGTTCGCAGCTGTTATGTCCAAACATATGTGGAGAGTGTGAAGTCGGAAAAAGCTATTCTAAAGGAATAGAGGGAGTTAGCCTACTTAACATTTAAACATGAAGTAACAAGGTGTGTCAGCTTAAGCAGTGTGTAACAAGTTCTGTTCCGTGCTGCTTCTCAGCTTGAATTTCAAAAAGTATTAGTACACACCTCTATAACTAAGCTTGGAACGACTGCAGTTTCATCAAATTAGTTTGTGCTGGGCCGTGGAAAATGGTGAATATAACATGCATACCTTCTTCTCATTTCTCAAAGAAAACCTGGATTAAACATTACATTCTAGCAAGCTTTATTTTTCTTTTGCTGGGAATTCAGAATTCAGAATTCAAAAAGTTAAGTCCAAATTCATAATGGCCAAGTCAAATCCCATTATCCCAGAAAAGGGGGAAGGGGGGGTTCTGAGAAGCCTTTGAAATGAAGAAAAAAAAAGGCACAGAATTGTTTCCGGAATTTTGCACTAAGGAAATGGGCTTTCCATTCAATTTCCATTCAGTGTTAACTGGGTTCTTTAAATTGGCTGAGGCAGTAGAAACATTTGTCTTGCTACCAACCTTTGACAGTTTAGTGTCAGTTTTTCAAATACAGCTACAGTTATGTACTGCATGTTGTCCAGCTCTAAAACTGTTACTGTGTTATTAAACATTCTTGATCCAGAAAGCACATACATAAATTAATTCTGACTTCTATATAAACTCCCTTGTCTAAAGCCTGTAAGCAAATAACATTCTTAAGGGCAAAGTAGTGCAAGACAGTAAAGATGTGATTGGTTTGATGCTGCTTGATTTTGAAAGATACTTAAAGACATGGGAATTCTTGGGGGGAAAAAAATATTTTTATCTCTTTGACCAAATCTGCAACCTCCTATTAAGCTATGACCATTTAAGAAAACAGATTTCTTTCTTGTACTATTACTCAGTGTATATTACTGATCAATTACTGTGCAATTTCATATATCTTGTGCTTATTATAGAGAGCCATGCAAGAATAGTGATGATTTCATAAAATAAAGCGGGGGGGGCCACAAGATGTTTACACAATCAGTCATTTGTGGATTGTTGTGTTTTTTTCATCGAAATGAGTACAATGTGGCTTTATAAAGTGTCATTGACAATCTGTTTGGCATGTGTGATTTGTATATTCCTTGCTAGATATTTCTCTACTACGTACAAGGCATTCAGTGTATTTATATGGATCAGATGGGATACAAGGCTGAGCATGTGGTCTGCCTTCTATAAAGCAACAAGGGTCTATTGCTTCAAAACATTCCATTGTGTAATAGCGTTCCCTGGCCTCTTGCCATCTGCAAATCTCAAATTAGGAAAAATCTATTACCCTAAAGAAAGCTATTAATACTGACTCAGCAACTGTCATGTTATGCCAAGGTTTGCTTAATTATGAATGTATCACATTTGACTGAAGTCTTATAATATCCTAAAACTGATGATCCTCCATGTGTGGGGATTTTAGTTTCCCAAACTCCAGCAACACTCATTCTAGCTGGGGAATTTGGAGAGAGCTGAAATGAAGAAAACTAGAAGGGGCCCAGGATGGGAAAGGCTGTCATAAATATTTCCAAAAGATCTGTGTTGATGGGGGTCTATTAAGGCAAGATATCCTAGCTTCTTACTTGGATAAAACATCTTTTCCAAATACCTACAGTATAGCTGCAAGGTGTTACTGAAGTATTAGTTAATGCAGACTTTAATAATTGCATGTGGGAGCATTTCAGTTTGAGGTATATGCCTACAAACCTATGTGAGGTGATTCTGGAAAAGCTACAATTTTTGTAGAAAATTGTAAATTGTTTTTGTAAAAGCTACAAATCTTTGAGTTCTGATCATTAAAAAAACGATCTTTTTCTCTAAATAGAAATGGAATGTAGCAGGAAAAGTATCAGTCTTAGGGATTAAAATTTGCTGTAGTACGGTACTGCCAGTGCTATATGTATGCATTGTTCAGAAAGCCACTTTTCAGCCATTTTATGTCTGTATGCTGTATTCTTCTGTATGTGCTTATTTACACCTAAGCTCCAGTGGTAATCCTTGACTTACAACCATTTGTTTAGTGCAGGGGTGTCAAACTGCCGGCCTGCAGGCTGGACGTGTCATCAGGAAACCACGCCCCTCATTGCCAGCAATGGCAAAAAAGCTCCGATACGTTGTGCGGCGTCACGTGACATCGCGAGTTTGACATGTCTAGTTTAGTGTCTATTAAAGTTATAGTGGCACTAAAAAAGGTGACTTAAGATTGTTTTTCATACTTACAACCATTGCAGCATCCCCATGGTCACATTATCACTTGGCAACTGGCATAGATTTATGACAGTTGCAGTTTCCCAAGGTCATGTGATCTTTTTTTGCAGCTTTCTGACAAGCAACATGAATGAGGAAGCCAGATTCACGTAACAACCGTGTTACTAACTTAACAACTGCAGTGATTCACTTAATAATTGTAGCAAAATAGTTCATAAAATCGGGCAAAACTCACTTAATAAATGTCTTGCTTAGCAAGGGAAATTTTGGGCTCAGTTGTGGTCATAAATCAAGGACTGCCTATATATAGTGTTGCAACTTTAGTATATTAAATGAAGACTTCTCTTGCCCCAAAACTAGCAATTAAAATCTCATAATTGCCACACTCTGTGCTAATACAATATTAATCAGAAGTTTGGATGACTGTATGAAATGCTACTGTAAGTGTTGCCATAGGCAAGATTGAGCAACTCCTAAACATTTATGTTTGAACTGGATTTTCTAGAATAATGTGCACTTTGTTGTATTTTATATTAAGACATGAATTGCAGTTGGAAGCCTTGAGGTATTAAGTGTCTTCAGTTCTTCAGAAAGCTGGTAGGAATTTCCAGTATGATACAGAGTTGGGAAGACTTCATTTGAAATCCATTTTGAACCACAGAAATATATTGGAAACTTTGGTCTAGTCACTGTCTCTGCCCAACCTTCCTTGCATGATGGTGGTTGTGGGATAGCATAAAAGAGAATCCTCATATAGTTTGCCTTGGTGAATAAAATATAAAAATGTTCTGCACATTGCAAATACATCATTGGGGGAAAAATTGTTTGACATGCTAGTTTTGATTCTTTGAGACATTTCAGCTCAGTTTCTCCCCTATGCAACTTAAAAGCAGATAAAGCACAGTGGGTTATTGATGGATTATACTATCTCTCCCAGCTTTCCAACAGATTTTTCAGGTTAGAATCTTAGCTCTCAGCCACATTTCCTATTGAGCATAAGAAATAACAAATGCAGTATGTTCTGCTTGGGTGGCTGAATTATTCCCACTGGAATATATCAAAGAGATCAGAAGAACTGAAAAAGAGGAGTTTATTCGCGATTAAAGAAATACCCTGCTCAGATTGATTCATAACATCTTTTCATCCTTTCTTCCAATGGTGAAGAAAAGATCCCAGCATTCTCAAAGCTCATAATTTCTGAATAACAAGTAATAACACAAAAGACCCTCTGCTTTTGCTGTCACTTTTTCTTATGTTCTTTCAAAGCTATCCTGTTGCTTCCAGTTAGACTGTGACTTGGTTTACATGTCATGCTAAGCAATTTTTAGTTATTGCTTAATAACTATTAGAGCTTTGCAGGTATTTGGATGCTAGGGATTAGGAGAGTCTTGTATATGTACCACCTGTCAGGAATACCTTAAACTAAATACACCCTTTCCTGAGTTTTTGCATCAGGTGTAGTAGGCAGCCATGTGAGCCTAGGAAAAGACAAGTTTAATTTAACTCGGTTCCTGACAAGTACACTTACGTTTTTTTCTGAATCAGATTATTCCTTTGATTCTGGCTCTCCACATAGCCTAGTGAATATGTCATATTATCCAATTTCATACTATATGCTAAATAAAGACAGACCACATCACATTATAACTTAACATGGTATGCAAACATAGTCTCAATAAAGGCTGGATTAATTATGCTTTCACTTAACTTTTTTTTTAAATTAGGGAGAAGATATTGAATAGACTACCCCTTTCTAGTATCTGTGCCGGATTCCTTGGCTAGTAATGCAACTAAAACCCAATTTTTTACCCCAGTTATGTGTACTTCTTTTCAAACTTGGATCTTACATACTGTATATGAGATGGATAGCTGTATAAATTAAATTAAATATTTAATTTAGAGTCTATTTTGAAAGCCAATGTAATTGAAAATGTGTGACTATGAGAAAGTTCATTGTACATTTGTTGATTTAGAAAACACACATGATCAAGACAATAGGCTTGAATAAAAAATATTTTGCACAAATGTGGAATTGAAGGTTCTTTGCTAATGATGTTAAAAGCTGTATATGATGAAAATAAATCATGAATGAGAATAAATGGAATGCTTAGCAAATGGTTCAGTACTAAAAAGACATGTTGGCTAGGAATGTGAATGTATATGTTTTTATGCAGCTTATGATGGCTTGTTGAATAAGTAGCTAAAGAATACTATATGATGTAACAAGAAATATGAATGTGAAAATTAATATATGAAAACCCATGGTTGACAAGAAAAATGGAGTAAATTATTTTGGTATATAGATAAACAGTGAAAAACTAGAGGAAGTTAGTGAATTTGTATACCATAGATAAATGTTGACTAAAAAAAGGGAGTTGAATAGAGAAATTTCGAAATGTGAAAGTGCTGGTAAAAATGCAAAGGCTTTGTGATTTTTTGCAAATGAATATTTATTGAAAACAATAAAAATTTGCATAAGAGTATGCTTTATTAAATGGAAATGAGAATGGGGGTGTTTGCCAAAAGTTTGTTTGATGAAAAAAATAAATAGAATCTAGAATGAACGTGTGCTGAATCAACATGGATTGAATGGCTAGTTCAGAAGTACATTGTGATGGTTGTTATATAGAAAGAGAAAGAAGAGGGATCAAACTGCAAATCTGAAGAAAGAATAAATGACTTGATAGGGAAATGATAACTAAAATGTGGATGGATGGAATTGGTAAGATTTTGGAAAAGGAGAGTGTTAAATAAGTTTAAAGAACAAAGGCAATGTATGAAGTGGTGTACGGGCATGGTGAAAATAAAGTTAGTTTGCAAGTATAGAAGGGATATGAAAAGATACAGTGAACAGTGTTGATGTAAACTACGTAGTGTTAGCTATGTTTTCTTTTCTTATCTCATGCGTTAATTACTTTGGCATACATTGTCTTACTCCTTTCTCCCCTCTGCATAATGTTGCTTATTGAAAATAGAGCTATGGGGATATATGATCATAACCATGCTATTCAAAAATACTTTTTTATTGTATCTTTGAACATCACTAAGGTCAAAACAGGCAATTTTGTATTGGTGCTTAGATTAATTATTCTTAGGCTTTAGTTTCCCAAACATTCTAGCCTTGTTTTTAAAACTTTGGCTGCTTGTAAACTGGAAATATTTTAAAATACAGTACCTAGAATTTGATATTACCAAGTTTTCTGTAAAATATGGATCTATTTGTTTATGTATCAAATTAATATGGCTGTCCATCTGATACAAATAACTCTGGACAGCATATAATAAAACCAACAATTAAAATATTGTACAACAACCATGTAAAACAACTAAATATAAATAAAAATCAAGGATATTCAATAAAGTAGCACTCACTAGAACAACAGATTTAGTTTGACTTCTTGAGGTAATGTGCTTTTTCTTTTGAGAAAAGTGGTGTTTGACTTCATGCTATATGGACATTGCTTGGGTGAAAAGCAGGGATTGAGATGATAATGTGAGAACTGAGTTTATGACTTAGGCTTCTACATAGCTCTTTAGCTTCCTGTTATCAGGACAGAATTACATTTTATTTTATTTTTTTAATATAGAGCAACATTTAAAAGTTAAAAGATTGAGAAAGCAGTGACTTAAAGGCAGAAAATATAATTGCATAGTCCTTATAAATGTGTATGACTGTACACAAGTTGCAGACTTTCGGACTATACTATACTTCAGAATGTAGCAAGGTGTAAATAGAACATGCATTAATGACTTTTCCTAGAACTGATTAGACAGGATCGATGAGTGAGAATTTATAGCCTGCTGGTAACTGTTTTAGTCGCTCCAGCAGTTTTTATCTCAAAGCATCCAGAAAAGGATTCTCTGATCTTGTGTTTAGGGTGAATCATAGTTGGGAAAAAGTTTACTGGTGCTATAAATTAAATAATCATTGGTATCTGTAACCAGTGATGGAAAAAGAGTTAGATCTGTTTGTTTTGCTTGCAATTTAAAGAATAATAAAGACTTTTGCTAATGTTGACCTTCACCTCTGAAGCATTTCTTTCTTTTTTAAAAAATCAACAGATTAAAAAAAAAACAGAGAATATATCCTCCCACTCCTTTTTTAGTTGTTGTTTCCTACTTCTTTTTTTGATTGTCAGGGAAAGAAGAAATCATAAATCAGTTTGTAAAAAAGGGATATTTGATGAACATTTCATTGAATTGCAGCCTCAATGGATAGGTGATTAAACAAGTGCAGTGTGGTTTTGATTAGCTTATAATTCTGAGGGTTTCCTTTTTAAACTTGTTTTCTGCAATTATATTTGTTTTGTTGCACTTTAAACAGTAACCCATTTATTTTATTTACCAGTTTGTAGGCCACATCATCTTAGCCTTTAATTTAATTTTTATATTTTATTTTCTGATTTAGATTAGCTTAGTCTAGAAAGGGCTGTGTGTATGTTCTGTTCTACCTCCAGGTTCATGGTTTTCCCACAGTCTGTTGTCATCATAGACATTCCATAAAGTAGGTAATCTGATAGGTACCAATCCATGATCATATCTGAGTGGGAATTTAAATTTGAAATTCCTCAGTCCTAGTAAAACATGTTAACTACTAAGTCACTATCTCTATACTCTTGTTCCTTTGTTGTAGTTATTGTTATTTCCGGGCCACAGAGATAAATCTTATGATGAGAAGCCGTTTCTTATAACATAAAATAAATATAAAAATTCCATAACCTCAAACAGTAACTACATAGAAAAATCTATGTTCTCTCTGAGAAGAAAGAGAGTTTCAGAGAAAGATTTGAATCTATAACTCCTTGTTTACTGGTCCTCTGTTTAATTGTTAACTTTTTAATTGCTTTAATTTTATTTTAATGGTTTGACATGTATTGTTAACATTGGGAGAGTTTTATTGTGAAAGACGGCTTCTAAATGAATTGTGCAGTGAAAAGGCAAGACCAAACTTTTAGAACCATAGATTAGATTTAGAGATGTTTCAAAGGAATTATTGATCAATTTCATTCCATTAGCAGGCACCAAGAATATATTCTGATGAGTTAAACTTTGCTTTCTATATCTTCTTATGCTCTTCATTGAAATGTATTGGTATGTTCTCACTCTTACTGAAACTGCTTCACTTTCTGATGCGAAATAGAAATATCTTGCACTATGTACTGATTAGATTTCTTCCTTTTTAAGACTAAAGTATTATAAACATCAGGATTGGGTGCTTTTCCTCTAGCTTTGCCTGGGATCAAACTCTACCACTCATACATGTTTCTTACCTAGCTTGGGAAACAAAAATTTCCTTCTGACCCATTACAAAAAACTTTGCAGATTACAAATCATTAGAGACGATCAAGAAGGATTTGAACCAATTCTGCTTAGTATTGATAATGGCAGGTAATTAGAGAATCAGACACACTGCTTAGCTGGGAATTGCAGGTTTTCATCTGAAGTAGATGAAAACTACCACCATCTAAATTTAGAAAATTACATTCATTTCTTTGGTCCTAGTGATGAGTGAAGGATTATTTTAAGAGTGTATCATGTGAAGGCTCCTCAAAATCTAAACCAAATCTCATTCATTCATGCATTCTGAAATAGATTTCAAAATTTTTTATTGAATCACATAGAATCTGTACTTTCAGTTTTATACCTAAGGCTCCAGTATCTTTTGAGTTTGTACTGGGCCTAGATTAGATCAGGAAGTCAAAATACTTCAATATAAGGCAGTGGGAAACTGCTTCTGAACTGTTGTCAGAAAAACTCTGGGTTGGGGCCAGTAGTCACTGAGCGATTAATATAATTTCCAAGTGTTTTCAGTAACTGTGTTGCATTATTTAAATAAGAAACTATCTGTTTATTCCATGTTGGCAAATTATGTGTGAAACAACAATAACCACACATGATAAAAATAGATTTTGGATTAAAGTGTGGATTAATAAGAAAGAATTACAGCTTTATATCCTTAGCTATAATAGTTGCCTATATTTGGCACTTCTGTTTAAAGTGAGTCATTGTTCTTCAAATACTTGTGTTTGCTTAGAAAGAAACAGCAAGCAGAGAAAGGAATGCCTAACATCACTGGAAGATAGCAGGAATCACAGCGTATGGTTGTGGGTTCATTGTATGGTTCACATAAAAATGCTTGGACCCCCCTTGCCCCCCCATCACATCCATTCAGCATGAAGAATATTGTTCGTTTCCCTAAAAAAAAAAAATGAATAGCTGCCCATGTGAACTGCCGTGTAACCTATTTTAATGGTCTTTGTTTTCATTTTAAATAATTTGCACATTATATTCTTTGTTTTGTGCTGCGAAAATTTAGGAAATTTATCACCAGCAGACATATATTTTATCCCAGAGATATCATTGATATCAAACACATGTTAGCAATCTGAGGTAATTTTTGACTGAATTTATTACCTAATAATTGTGATTAGCTTCATTGTTTAATCAGTAAGGCAAAAACATAATAACATTATCTGAGTTATCTTCGCATATTGCTTACATGTTATGATTTATTTAATTATAGTTGGTAAATATACCACAGTTGGCTAGATTTACAAGAGCAATCCTACACACACACACACACACACACACACACACATCATATTATGGCTAAGCTGCATGATGTATAAACCGTGTCTTTGTGTGATCATTGAGATAAATGATTTTCATTTGTCGTCGTTTGAAATTCTTGAAATAGTGTACTTTAGAATATGTGTTACTTACATTCTTCTATTTCAGAAAATGAAAAAGAATGTTGTATGAAAGCATTGAGATCTTTCAGGATGAAAGGTGAATGAATTTGACATATGTAAACTTGGGTATGATTGAGAATTAGATCTAATTTGATAAATATACCTAATTATGCAAGACCCAATTCATAGAATCAAATGACACATTATCAGCTTCCATACCTTACTGATTTTATTTTACATGGAAGCTAGTATGAGTCGCTCTGGATAGAAAGATGGGTGGCATAAAATCTTAATAAATAAAATGATGAAAAAACAATGGCACTCTATCTTAATTAAATTATAATTGTAATTTATCTTGTAAATTATCTTAATTTACAAGCTTCTGGGCTACAGATTTATGTTAACAACTTTTCCTAGGAACTCAAAGTGGTGTACACAGAATCATCCTTCATTTTATCTTTACAGCACAGAAAGAAGCCTGTGAATTTAGTTGGCTTAGGGAAAATGACAGGCCCAAAGTTATCAACTTAGTTCCATAGCACGAACATGAATCTGGATCTCCCAGGCCTAATCAATACCTTAACATTTGTCTTGAAAAACACAAATAAGCATTGGAGACCAATGAGAGAGACTGGAGGAGCTGGTAAGGAACAGTCTCAACTGTTTGCCTTCCAGTAAATGCATGTTTTATTATTGCCACATCCACAGCAGAACACATAAAATATACTCTCAAAATTCAAAGTGTGCAAAAATCCTAATATTTTAAAATTATTTTAATCAAAGCTTTCCCAGTTAGTAGATACTTAGTTCGTGTGTCCATTATTTCCTAGTTTGTTTATTTTTTAAGTGTATAATCCATTAAATATAGCACTACTGAAAACGTATCTGGAAAGCTGGATACATGCAAATAGAATGGCTATAAAGTGCAATCAGGAGTCATATTACAACAAGGGTTTTTTTTATATGGAGTAGATTCACAATCTCAAGCTGGTTTTGATTAAATAAATAGTAGATGTGCTGCCAAAGTGAGCATGATTAAACTGTAAGTCATTGGCTACTCTTAACAAAGATAAGTGAATTAGAAGTGACAGATAAAAAAGTTACTTTTTCTTATATTGTGCTTTTTTCTATATGTATTTTGTTCACTACAATGAATGATTTGGCTTTTAATCAATTCGCTTTATTATCTGGTTTTTTTTAAATGAATCTGTCCTTCTTTGCGTTGTAACAATTAGCTGTAAATTTACAAACTACTTTAGATTTTCTCTTTCCAGTGCTGAATACTAAGGTGACCAACTTTTTTACAACAAAAAGGAGGACACAAATAAATTGAAGAAAAAAATATCGTAAATAAAAGAAACATTGTATTTATTGCAACAATAATACAGAATACACTATAATATGATCAATGCATAATAAAAACATTTGTAACAATAACATTTTATATTGTAATTATGCTTACATGCCTATTAATTATTTAAATGAGTACTTTTCCATTGAATGAATATTTTTTGTCAATGTATCATCTTCTAACAATATATTGGAAATATCTGAACAAGAAATATCCTTCATATTGAATTTTATGGCAAGTGCTGCAGCTAGAGTATCAACATTCAATCTCGATTTCTCACTTGTCCAAAAATCTACACAGCTGGACTGCGCGGGGATGGGCAGCGGAGGCAGGTGTTGTGAGCCAGGTGCTCCAGGATGGCCACATAGATGTGCAGGGTGAGGTGGTGGTAGCGCAGGTCAGCACTGCGTAGACCACCAGCTGGCGCGGCCCATGGAAGGTCAACTGCCCACCGCGCCCCTGCCCACAGCCGCTCCGCCAGCACCGCTGCCCTGCCGTGGAGAGCCGGCCCCGCAAAGCACCAGCTGAGCCAGCTCCGGCCCTGAGCCACTCCCCAGCACCACCGCCAACCCTGCACATCCCCGTAGAGCCGGCCCCACGGCTCGCAAAGGTACAGCACCAGCCGCACCAGCTCCAGCCCTGCAGCCGCCCCTCCCAGCTGCCCCCCAGCACCACCCCTCACCCTGCGCATCCCCGTAGAGCCGGCCCCACAGCTCGCAAAGGCAAAGCACCAGCTGCTCCGGCTCCGGCCCTGCAGCTGTCCCCCCAGCTGCCCCCCAGCACCACTGCCCACCCTGTGCATCCCCGTAGAGCCGGCCCCGCGGCTTGCAAAGCACCAGCCGTGCTGGCTCCGGCCCTGCAGCCACCCCCCAGCACCACCGCCTACCCTGTGCATCCCCGTGTAAAACTGAACAGGGAAGATCAAGAGAAACTTACCGCTCCAGTCTCCTCCAGCTATCTGCAGAACTAAGTAAGAGATGGTATAGTTGGGTAGCAGTGAGGAGTGCAAAGTTCCTGCAACTTGCACGTGCAAAGTTTGCCGCCTGGGTGTTTTGGAGCGCTCAGCAGCAATTCCTATTGGCTTTCGAAAGCCAATAGGGGGAGTAGCACAGCTCAGGCAAAAGTTGAAAAAAAACATCAAAAAAAGGTCCCGGAACGTCTTCTGGGCGTTCTATGAGGGAAAAAAAGCCCTGCAGATTAGTCTTCAAATATAGAAAAAGAGGACATTTAGGAGGACATTTTCGAGGGAGGACAGAACTCACAAAAGGAGGACTGTCCTACCAAAAGGAGGACAGTATATGAAAAAGGAGGACATTTAGGAGGACACTTTTTGAGGGAGGACAGAACTCAAAAAAGGAGGACTGTCCTCCCAAAAGGAGGACGGTTGGTCACCTTATGAATACACATGTGTCAACACTTCAGAAACCATCTTTGTTCCCCATCCCTACCCCTCACCCCCATAACTCCTGTATATGTAGATATCACAAGATAGATTTCTCTTGTAGGTATATTTACTGGAAGTATAAGATCCTTAATATAAAGTTACAATTTTTTAAAACACTGAAAGTGTAGGAACAAATTATTGTGAATCATGAAGATGGAATATTGGAACGTATGTGGACTTTTTAATCCAGGTTTTCCACTTAACATTGGGGTTAAAGACAATCTTTTATAGACAGGAGGCCTTATACTGGGTAGAACTGAGTAATACTGGTCAGTTTATTCAAGCTGGCTTAGGATACTTCGGGCCCCATAAACAGTTGTTCCATTTTGCATCAGAACATGTATACTTACCTTTCTTTTCAAACAGTGAGAAATGCATTTGATTTCAGTTCAGTTTTTCTTAGTAAATACGTTAAAAACTCATAAATATATATGCTGGCACTTTGGGTTCCAAAATGTCAACACTGTTGTTATCCTTTCAACAGAGAGATCTTTCACCATAATTGTTGTTCTCTGCCACAATAAAATCATTTAAAAATCTGCTACAATAAAATTCTCCAAAATATTAAAACCCTAAAAATATAAACTGTAGTGTTCGAAAATAAATCTTAGGGGGAAAAGAAAAAAGATACATATGAAAAATAGTTCTTGGCTCTTGTGTTGATTTATTAAAATGGGATCTTGCCAAAAAGTACAGTACCTAAAAAAAACCATTAAAAAAAAGAATCTTGGCTCACTTTCAGCAAGCGATTTGGTATTGGGCAAGATTAAAGGGAACAAATGCTTGTCTGGAATTATTTGATAGTTACTCATAGGAAATGCCAACTTCCAAGATGCTATTTTCTGGGGGGAAATGCTTGAAAATTAAAATTCTATATGAATTAAAAGAAAGTAGCCAACATGTACAGCTGTATACAAACATTTAGGCACCTTTGATCAAATTGTATGCTTTTCTTCATGATTTTGTTAATAAATAAAATTATTGTGTATTAAAGCTCTAACAAAATCATGAAGAATATGTATATTTCCTGACAGAATCCTTTTGTGGCATTTTTCCTTTTTTTAGGTGTATCAGTTAGTCAAGATACTGAGGCTGTCAACTGATCCTTTCAAATACCAAGAGGGTGGCCTAACCAGAAGCTTAAATACAAAATTAAAACTGCAGGCTGCCAAGGTGGCTCTGTAGCAACTTAATCTTGCTCTATAGCTTTCTAGAAGGGCGTTCTTCATTTCTTTCATTATTTTCCAGTCTGTGTTATAATGTTCCCCTTGATTTTCACAACAAGGTAGTGCTGGCTAATAGCGTGCTTTGTTTGGGCTGCTGTGTGCTTTGTTGCTGGTTAGACTGGGGCATTTTGCAGTGGTGCTTATGAGCTTCTCTTAATACAGAGATTTGCATTTGCTCTCTATTCACTAGATCTTTTTGCTGCTTTTTTTTCTTTCTTCCACGACCCTCCTATCCCTTCACACTTCCTTGCTTCCACTGTCACAGGTTCGGCATGCCTAGTGGGCTATAAAAAGACGCCACCACCAGTCCCACCTCGGACCACCTCAAAGCCATTCATCTCTGTCACGGTGCAGAGCAGCACTGAATCGGCACAAGACAACTACCTGGACAACCAGGACCACAAGAGTGAAGTCAACAGCCAGTCGGGACTGAGCAATTCTTCAGATAGCTTAGACAGTAATAGGCCACCTAGCGTAACAAGAGGAAACATCACCACTCCAGCCAATGAGCCTCCTGAGTTACCTCAGAAAAATGCATCTTTGAAGAGTGACAAAGGAACGTTGACTAACGAAGAACCAAAGGTGGAGAACATCCCCAAAAGGAAGCTGTCATCTATAGGAATACAAGTATGGACCTGTTTGTTTTCATTAGTACTAGAAGATGATTTTACTGTAACATTTCTCTAAATGTGCATACCTGTTTAACTGCACTGGGGTCGATGCTACTGCATGCTTCTAGAGTGATTTGGCTTTATAAAATCCTGGGTGGGGGGGACACATTTGAGAAAAAATGCCATTGGATAAATTAAGCAACACAAAGATTCGAAAAAAAATGTGCAAGCTCTGTATTTGAGGAAATTGTTTCATTCTGATATATTCCCTTTGGATCACCATGCCTAGGTGGAATAAATCACCATACCCATTCTGATGTATAGGATGTCACAGACAAAGCAGCAGGTAGAATTAAGCTCATCCCTTAAGGTATTTCTAAACAGAAGTAATCTCTAAATTACTTACGTTTCCTACAATTGTCAGTGATAATTAAGGTTGTTGAAGTAATTTGTAAAAATTTGCAGAGATTTAGCTTGGGAAAAAACAAAGGTAGATAATTTTTGGTCAAAGTACACATGGAATCATTAGCAAAGGCATGTAGTTGTTCAGATATATCTCTGAATTGATATGGTAAATGTAAAACGCAGAGAATTATTTTATTTGAGCATTGCTGCCATAAAGTTTGGCCATGCTTCTCCAGAATAAGATAATAGGCCATAGAACAGAGGTGGGGAACTATGGCCATAGAACAGAGGTGGGGAACAAGTCATAAAGGAGCCATAGTTCCCACCCCTGCCATAGAATAATGGAACTCTAAAGCAGGAGAGGAAGCAAGCATAACATCCTGATGAGGCTTTTAGGAAATTTCCCTACTAATTAGACTACATGAAAGCATGGAAAAGCATCGTATTTGGAAATAAATGCCCATTTGTGTGCCCTGAGATAAAAAATTGATGTTAAATAAACTGATGACCAACCAAGTATTTAGCCTTCCTTTTTGATTGAAGAAATGGTCACAAAAGGAAGCTTGGGAATCAAAGGTGTCTATATGCATGTGACTTTCATTTTAGCTCTCTCAAATTGCTGTAGAGAGAACGCATGTGCTTTACAAAATCTAATCAGCCTGCTTCTGACAAAAGATATTTAAAATAAATCCAGTTATTCTCCTTTTCACATCATGAATATCATCAGATGCTTGTTGCTTGACAGACAATAAAATGTCACTTAGTTTGGGCTTTGCCTTTGCAGATATTCTAATACAGGAATTTTGAAAAAGATATTTTACATAACTATTGAAACTGTTAAGCATAGCATTCTGCCATGTCTGATATAGCTTTCTATCAAATAATCACTACTTATATTTTATAACGAATGTGGCCATTTAACACCATGGAAATTTCTGGGCAATCTAATGAACATGGTAAGAATGTTATGCTACAGGTAGTCCTTGACTTAAAACCATTCATTTAGGGATCATTCAGAGTTACAACAGCACTAAAAAAAGTTACTTAGGACCAGTCCTCGCACTTATGACCATCACAGTATCCTTGTGTGATCAAAATCCAGATGCTTGGCAACCAATATATTTATGAAGAGTTGCCAGGTCCAGAGGTCATGTGAGCATCATTTGCATCTTCCCAGTCTGCTTCTGACAAAGTTAATGAGGGAAGTCAGATTTGATAAACGACCATGTGATTCACTTAACAACTGCAGTGATTTACTTAACAGTGGCAAAAAAGGTCATACATTCAAACACAACTCACTTAACAACCTTAAATTTCCATTGCTTAGCAACCAAAATTCTGGTCCCAATTGTGGTCATAAGTCAAGGACTATCTGTATCCAGCAACAAAAAGAGGATTAATTTGGGATTGTTTAATAAATTAATACTTGCTATTTTATAGGAGGTTTTGTGATAACATTTTCCTGATACAGTAGCAGCCCTTTAGAACAGGAGTTCCCAACTTCTGGGCCACAGCCTAGTACCGGGCCACGGCCTGTTTAGAACCAGGCCGCAGAAATAGCGTGCAAGCGCACATGCAGAGCTCCATTCTTGTGTAAATGGAGCTGCGAGCATGCTTGCCCTCCCCTCACATGGAATCATCTTCTCTCCCCCCCCACCCACCGGTCCGCAAACCCGGAAAGGTTGAGGAACACTGCTTTAGAAGGATGAGGACGCAAACAGAAATCCTATAATAGTATTAATAGTGAACAGAGATAGATTTCACATGGGATTGAGCAGCCTGGGGTGTCTACAGAATTAACTGCCATGAAACTAGGACCACCACCACCTAGCATGACTAGAAGTTATGTCTTAGTGCAATGATAAAGCTTGACTCTAAATTCAGCTCGTATTAAAATAAATACTGTAGATACATTAGATATCTATAGATATATAGATATCAGTAATCTGCCTTGGTTGCATTTCTGTTCTCATACCTATAAATTTTCTGTTCTCATACTTATAACATTTCTTTTAGATCATTTTATTTAACAGTATATTTCACCTTTGACTTTTAAATACAGAATTTTGAATTATGGGTAGCTAATTGTTCAGTTAAAAATTAACCTAGTAAACAGAACTGAAAATGAATGAAAACTGCCTTTTAACATTATTTCTTAATAGGACAGTGTAACTTTAGCTACAGAGCCATAAGCCTAATTTTCCTTCTTTTTTCCCCCACCCCCATTCAGAACTTTTAGTCACTCTGAGTCAGTGTTGGGCATTAAATATCTGATTGGCTCCATTGCAGATTCTTCCTGATCTTAACAAAACAGTTTTGCTGCCTTTTGATGTGTGGTGTCTGCATGATCACTATGTGTGTGTTTGTGTGCATGCATGCCTCTCCCCTTCTAATGTGAATTCTAGCAGCAAGTTTTTGTGTTTTTGTTTTTTTGTTTGTATCTTTTTGTTAATAAGGTTGACTGCCTTCAACCAGTGGCAAAAGAGGAGCTCCCTCCATCAGCCACCAAATTCCAGTCCATCGGGGTACAGGTAGAGGACGAGTGGCGGTAAGTGGAAGACACAGGTTTTTTTTTTTTTAAAGGAAAAAAAAAACCATGCAGTTGCAATCTCCCAATTTATAGTTTAGTTTCTTTTTTCCTATTCCAAATCACCGTTTGGGTAGTGGTGATCCCCCAAACCCTTTCTCAACAGCAAGTGCTCTCACCAAAACAAAGAGGCTTAGTCATGTAAGAGAATCATTGGAAGTCTGAACTGAACAATAGAACAGGAGATGTAATTATAGATGCGTGCCGGTTTTTGTTTGGATGGCCTACTGCAGTAAGCAGGCAACCTTATAATTTCGTCTGTCTGCATGTATGGTGTGTGTATTTGTGTGCAGGGAAAGATGGGCAAGGAAATGCAGTTCAGCTGCAGACACATAAACAAATACATATTGTTGTCTCTGTGTGCTGGGGAATGGATCCAGTCCCTTCTGTAAGGGTTGCTTTTCCTGATTGTCTCTTGACCTTCTTTCATTTTATAGCAACAGCCACTCTCACAGCATGTCCAACAAACAGGATACAGATTCTGACTCTCTAGACCTGAATAATTCTACCTGTAAATCATCTGAAAGAAACCTTGCTGATTGTTCCCCCTGCAACAACTCCAACAACCTTGATGCTAACACGAGGCAAGCAGCCATGCCCTCTGAGAGCAAGAAAAACCTCTCCTATGGAGATAGCAATGACCCAGCCCTGGAACCTTCCTCTCTCCCTCCTCCTGATCCTTGGCTTGAAACATCCACCAACACTACATCAGAACCAACACAGCCGGGAGCTTGCCGAAGGGATGGGTACTGGTTTCAGAAGCTACTGCAGGCAGAGACAGAAAGGTTGGAAGGGTGGTGTCGACAGATGGACCAAGAGACTAAAGAGAACAATCTCTCTGAAGAAGGTGAGCAAGGATGATAACCTGGCTTTAGTGAGATTTGAAGCTTAAAGTGGGCAAAATCTTTCCATGCCACGAGTGCAAAGCTGGGCCCAAAAGCAAGTTATTGGAAGGAAGTCTATTTCTATATGTTAGGGATTGTGCAGACAAACAACAGGACTCTGTATATACTAATTCCTTTTTTTTTTTTTTTTTTTTTTTTTTTTTAGATTTCAGTTTTGATTAACCATAGTCAATGCAGAAAACAGTTGTTCCAATTGAGGTGGTGTGCCACTTCTTTGTTTTCTCTGATACCCTGGAGGGAAATATTGCATCTTTCTTTCATTTAGAAAGATGCCATGGTGCCATCAGCACTCTATAATTCTGAAGAAAGTTAAATGTACAGTACGTGGAGTTTTAAATAGGAATCTTTTTTTCTGTGTGGTTAGGAAGAGAGTAGGGCAGGAAGTTCTAAATCTCTTTTTGGCAACAAACCAATTTCTAAATTTTTCACTTGTTAGGGAATATAGGCTGTTGGACTCTATCCACACATCAGAGTTGACAAACCTACGGTGATTAGAAGTCCTGGGCCACAAACCTGTGCTTAGAAAGTTGGATTCTTGAATGTTCACTTTGTAGCTACGAATACTGTGAAAAGAGTTGAGGGGGAAATAGCACTGGAAATCAATTTTCTCTGCCTCCCCTAAAGACTTCACTGGCCTGCTATCATAAACAAAGTGTCATGCAGCAGTGTGACTGCCTGCCATTTCTGTACAGGCAGTACAAATGTTGGCAGTAGAAAGAACATGGGATAACCAAACATCATGCACTGACAAAGAAACCAGAAATCATTTGTAATGGCTTGCCTTTAATGGCTCTGAGTGTGAGAAAGAGTTCTGTTCTTGGAAGGGGGGAAGTGCTTCATTAGTCGGAACTTGTGACATATGCAGAAAGGTCAAAAGAGGTCTTTTTACCTTAACTCTCCTGGAATTTTCTGTTTTTGAATTATTTATCTTGCTTGACTGTTTTTCTGTCTTTCTTTCTCTCCTATTCAGTCTTAGGCAAAGTCCTCAGTGCAGTGGGCAGTGCACAATTACTAATGTCACAGAAATTCCAGCAATTCCGTGGCCTCTGTGACCAAAACTTGGTGAGTGTGCAAATCTCTGTTATTTGTATCAAACTCACTACTCCAGCATGGCATATAGTCTTACACCACCCATCTCCACTTTGGGGTGGTTATTTAATTGGATTCAGAGAGAGTGCAGATAATATTGGACCACCCCTGACAATGAATGGATCCAGAAGAGTTGCAGAGGGAACCAGGATTGTTTGTGATGGTCTGTTTCATAATCCGACTGAGACCTTAATTACCACTTGGTACAAGAGGGCGGCTATGAACTTGAATCAGCATGTGCCCATGTGACCTCTCCTTTCTCATGGTTTCTGCTACTTTCCATGGTTTATGGAACAGCTAAGGAAGAAGAAATGGGAGAAGAGATATCTAAAGCACAACTGGAGGTCAACAAAGACTGAACTCAACCAAATAGGAGTCTTACCTTGTGGCAGACAATACATCTCTGTCCTTATTGCATCTGTGGGTTGCTGCCCAGTGGGTGACTCAGGCTCTTCTGGGTGGAGAGAACTCAAGAGATTCATTGTGCAGAGAAATTTTCAGAGCATCAGTCAGACAAAATTACTTGAATTCATTCCCAGTTAGACACTAGCTTTGGTGCAGGTCCTTATGGATATGCCTGGGGCAAAAGCTTGCCCTGTTATAGGGAATGGTTTAGTGGACTGGGCATTCAGAAGTGGACAGGATCCTTATGACTATGAGCTCAGCTACTAGCTCATTAGATTCATGTCTCTGCTGATTGGCTAAGACTGCCTGGCAGATGACATGTGGATTGGTGGTGAATTCATTATTCTAACTAGATGAATGAACCAAGGAAGTATTGGTTCATCTCTCCTCAAGAACCTCCCTATTTCAGGGAAGGTTATGCAGCAGTTTTAACAGATTCTGGATGAAGCAAATTATCTGGACCCCTTTCAGTCAGTATTGAACTCTGTGCATGGGACAGAAATGGCATTGCTTGCACTTTTGAATATTCTCTGAAATGAGCAAGATAGGGGGCAAGACCGAGTGGTCTTAGGTCTTTCTGGATCTGGGACTTTACTATCTTTGGTGTGGATAGGGTGGTAGATCCAGTGCATAATCTGGGGGTCCGTCTGGATTTATGATTATTGCTTAAGGAGCAGGTGGCAGTTGTGGCTAAGAGGACCTTTGTACAACTTTATGTAGCGCAGCAGTTCCACCCATTCCTGGATCATGAGGCTGCTCACAGTTACTCATGCCCTGGTCACCTCCCAAATGGACTACTGCAGTGTGCTCCACATGGGGCTCCCCTTGAAAAGTATCCTGAGGCTTCAGTGGATGCAAAATATAACAGCACAGGTGGTTAGTATGCCTCTAGGAGGACACACATCACACTTCTGCTCTGTGTGCTGCATGGGTTACCAGTTTGCCTCTGGGTGCAATTCAAGGTGCTGTAAAGATTGCCTTTGATTCTCCTGAAGATTTGGGAGTAAGAAATTGAAGATAAGTATTGTATTAGATTCTTTGCTATGAATAGTTATCTTTGACGCTAAGGAATAGACCTTGATTCTTGTTCAGAATAGACTACAATGCAATTGCCCTATTGCTCTTGAGAAATTTCTTTGCTTGGCAAATGCAGGAACAGTCAACAAATAGTATTGACAATAATAACAGCCTACTCTGTTATGTAGTGAAACATTGATATAAAAGAAATAAAGTCCATTTCACCAAATTGCACATGCTACTTGCATTCAAATCATGCATAAAAACGGACCTGAACTTGGATTTGTTCATTACTGTTAGCATGAACTTTAAAACTATCTGCAATTCTAGTCAAGTTCAATTCATTTTTTAATTCTAAATGAACTGCAACATTTTAGGGGAACTTCATCTACCTTATTTGTTCACTGCAGAACCCCAATTCCAATCCTAGGCCCACAGCACAGGACCTTGCAGGGTTTTGGGATCTCTTACAGCTGTCCATTGAAGACATCAGCATGAAATTTGATGAGCTGTACCACCTAAAAGCTAACGGTTGGCAGGTGACAGAGCCGTTGGAGAAGAAGGTAAGCATCAAGAACACCAAAGCCAAACTCCGGCAGTATAGATGATGCAATTTTTGTGGATTTATATAGAATCTTTCTTGTCCATGTTAAACATCTTATTGCCTGTACTGCCATGCTTCCAAATATCCTGTGCAAATCTCTATATAATATGATATTTTACAATTTGTTAAAATGATTGTATATTTAAAAAATTATAGTAAAAAAACCCAGTTGTTACTGAGAAAATAGCATATTGGGGCAAGGCAAACATCTCTGTAATGGCAATTCCATAAATGGGGCACCACTTCCTTTGCTTTACGTTGGATAGAGAAGGACTCTTTCCAAAGATTATCTTCCAAAGATTACCTCCAAACCTTGACAGATTGATTTAGGAGCAAAAATAGGCACTAGACAGTGTAGAACTTTATATATATATATATATATATATATATATATATATATATTATATATATATATATATATATATATATATATATATATATATATGTTTTCTGAGGTTTTCGCGGGTATTTGTATATAGGTCTTTGGTTGTTCGGGTTTTCTCCCGCGTAAAATTGGAAGTGTCTTGGCAACGTTTCGACGATTTTGCTGCTCAAAGCAAGAAGCTAAAAACACCAGCCTGAAGATGACGAATGTGACTTCGTCGAAACGTTGCCAAGACACTTCCAATTTTACGCGGAGAAAACCCGAACCAAACCAATATATATATATATATATATATATATATATATATATTTGTTTTCTGAGGTTTTCGCGGGTGTTTGTATGTAGGTCTTTGGTTGTTCGGTTTTGCCGCTCGAAGCACGAAGCTGAAAACACCAGCCTGAAGATGACGAATGGGACTTCGTCGAAACGTCGCCAAGACACTTCCAATTTTACGCGGGGAGAACACCCGAACAACCAAAGACCTACATATATATATATATATATATATTATTATATATATATATATATATATATATATATATATCCATGAAGTCAACTGCAATGAAGCTTGATATGTGTGTGTGTGTCTATATATATATATCTATATATATATAATATATATATATATACACACACACACACACACACACACACACACACACACACACACATACACACACATATCAAGCTTCATTGCAGTTGACTTCATGGACATGTCCATGGGGTTTTTGGCAACAGTGCAAAGATATAATCAACTCTCAACTTAGCCTACAGATCTAGTATTTCTTGGAAATCTCGTACCTAAATACTAATCATATCTGATCCTACTTAGGTTTTCATACCAACACAGTTCAAATTGTGCATTGTCTGGACTGAAAGCTTGTGAAGTTCTTTCAAGAGCCAGCAAGAATTGTTCAAAATAACTTGCTGCACTACTGTCTGTTAGCATGTCTACAAAAGCAGCCACACATATGATTATTTTGAGTTTAGGAATCCTTCCCTCACATTATTTTGAAATATATTTTTCCCAAGTAAAATCCACCTGTTATACTTGAAATTGACAAGTTTTCTTTAGAGCACTTATGTTATTTTGATTATTCACAATAATGTTTAACATAAAATGTGAAGTACTTCAATTATTCCTCCAATATTACCTTATTAATGTATCCAAAAAGGTGTAAATAATTCTGATAGTTTGCAAAATTTGGAGCAACTTTGGTGTAATTACTTTGCTCGTACTCATGTTGCATATTGTAAATACTTTGATGTGTTCCCTGAGTGTAAATCTCTTCCATCTGATTTAATTCAAATTGTCATAACAAATTGGTAGTTTGTCTTGGAAAATTGATTCAATTTGGATTATACGAACACATGGTTACCATCACTACCTTGATTTTTTTTTTATTCCCGCTGTGGATATCCCTGACTGCAATTTTAACTCTAGCAAAGAGCAAAGAAAGTTGAAGGTATGGATGTGCAAAGCTCTCCATTTTGAGAACAGAATGTTTCAGAGAAGTTTTGAACGTTCCATTTCCCATCCAGTCTACCCAGAACCTTTCTGTTGGGAATCTGGTGATTTTCACAAATAACTCTTCTGACTTAGAAGCAATTCAAGGTTTCCTGGGAGTGGTTCAGTCCAAATCAAAGTTTCCTTTTGTCCAGAAGGCATGTCTCAAAGCCATGGCAATTTCCAACACTTCTGATATGGAGGAGTTACTTTTAAAAACTATTGATTCTCTGTTCCTAAGTTTGTATATCTGTAGTAAAAGATATTATAGCATATGAACAATCCATGATTCCTTGTCAGACATCCTCTTTTTGAATCTTAACTTTAGTCCTGTCCATTATTGTGTCTCTCTATTACTATATTAAATTTAACTCTGATGCTTATAAATGATGTTATATGCTGATTCTGTCACTTTGAATAATGTAACTGGAGCTTCAAGAGAGTTATTTTATTTAAAATTTGATTAAATATAGCCTGAATTTTATTGCCTTAAATTAGTCTAATAGTGATGGGATTTTGACAATTTTGTTCTATTTTGCCTTAAAAAAATATTTCTCACATAATCATTGAAAGCAATTTTAGATTAAAATCTAGTCATGCAAAGTAGATTTAAATTTGGGGGGGGAAGCAAAACTGTTAGCTTTTTTAATTAATGGTTTGCATTCCTTAGTTTAAATTTGGTATATGAAAACTCACCAAAGATAAGGGAAAAGAAATACAGGTAATCTTCAACTTACAACTATTTCTTTAGCAATCATTTAAAGTTGCAGCGATACTGAAAAAAAACAACCTCTGAGCAGTCCCCCTGCTTAAGACCGTCGTAGCTTCCCCGGAATTAGGGGATCAAAATTTGATTATCTGGTAACTGGCATGTATGTATAACAGTTGCAGTATGGGGGGAGGAGTGTCATGTGATCACTATTTGCAACCTTCTCGCCTGGCTTCTGACAAGCAAAGTCAATGAGAGAAAACAGATTTTCTTAATGACCATGTGATTTACTTAACAGCTGCAGTGGTTCATTTAACAACCATGACAAAAAAGATCATAAATCGGGTGTGAATTTACTTAACAACCACTCTGCTTAAGCAGTGGAAATTCTGTTCCCAATTGTGGTCATAAGTCGAGAACTACCTGCAAAATAAAGGAGGCAGGAGTGGGATTATTGATACATAGATGCACTAGCAACTGTACTTCATTTTTAAAAACCCACTTCTGTCTGTGCTGTGTAATATTGAGAGCTATGAATTCTGTTTTTCTACATGTTTGCTATTATTCCTCCCTAAAGGAAGAAAAGAAACCACCCCCTCCTGTTCCAAAGAAGCCAGCTAAACCGAAATCTCAGCTAAACCGGGATAAGGCATCTGACTCAGTGGACAAGCAGCGCCAGGAAGCTCGCAAACGCCTCATGGCAGCCAAGCGCGCTGCCTCCGTTCGACAAAACTCTGCCACTGAGAGCGCGGACAGCATTGAAATCTACGTTCCTGAGGCACAGACCCGTCTTTGAGCAAAGGGAAGAGGAAGAAAACACTTTTTTTTCACACCATTAAAAGAGGGGAAAAAAAGGGGGAGGGGTTCACTAAACAGTAGTGTGCTTTCTTTGGTCTAGAGACACCAGAGCCAACCCTGCTAAGGGCTCCCAATTAGACCTTTCCTGGTTCTGTGCTTTGGTTTTTCTCCTCCCCATCTTTCACGCTGGCTGTGATGTGGCTGAAAAAACTCTTGGAAACACAGTCCTTTACACTTGGAACTGCAACCTTTTTACTTGTCAATCTGAGGATAATTATTAGCTTGTTTACATGAAATGGACTAAATTGAAACAAACAAACAAACTCCCCTTGCCCACCTTCAGCACTTGCCATGCTGTGCTTTCTCCACCCCAAATCCTTTGGCTATTCGTTCTGTCTTCTACCCCAGAAAATCTCCTTCTCTCCACCCTCACTGTTTTTCTTGTATTTTATAGTTGTTCTCCTCTTTGCCATCCTTTTCTCTGCATGGCATCATTTACTGTGTTAGAAGTAAATTTTTCTTCAGTGCTCCAGAAGAAAACACCATTCAGCGTGTACTCTTGCACTCTGCTAGTGCGCAGTCTTCGGTTTTGTTACATATTATTTCCTTTATAGATGGGTTGGGAGTGGGTGGCCAGGGCTGGATTGGGTTGGAGGAGGCAGTAAGGCTTTAGGGTTAATATATCTTGTAGTCCAATGATGTAAACAGAGGGCACAATCTGTGAGATATAAACAGTGTGTTTTGTTGTAATAGCCTGGAAGCAAAAAAAAAAAAAATGTGCAATAAGAGAAGTGTTTTGTCTGCACACTCCCATGAATAGTGCTGCAAAAAGAGGATTTCCCGTCCAGGGCACCCAAAAGAAACACAGCAAGGTGGATTCACATGTTGCCGCACACGCTTTTCTTTTTTCCTGCACTCTCTTCCCCTTTGCAATTTTTTATATGTGATTTTGTGTGCAAGGATCAATGTATAAGAAACCAGCTGCTATACAAAGGGTGGGGGAAAACTCTTTCAAAGTTGTACTTAATACGTTCTATGGTGAAAGACAATGGTTTTTGTACTGAAAAAAAATGAGGTAGATATTAAATGGTTGGCAAGTTGCCCGCCTGTATGTATGTGTACATATGCACATAATACACTTAGTAGGATATGTAAATTTAATACATACCAATGCATACATAGCTAATCACACATATACACATTCAGATGGTGTCTTTAAAAAAGCATCTCCAAGAGAATGGGTGTATGTATAGCATATATTTTTACATGTACTATAGCTAGATGTGTGTAAAAGTGTGTGCAAAAATATATACCCTGCATATTCTCTCAGCCATTTTGGCCCTTTTTGTCCCATATTTTTGGAGGAACCATCCTGAAATTTCATTAGACCTTCCTCTTTCCCTCTGCACACCTATTTTGAACTAATCGATGAAGCCAGGAATCAAACAGCCAAATCTAAGTTTTTCCTCTGCCTTCCACATCATCCTCTTTTCCACTTCTGCACTTCTCAGAAAGCTGTGCACTGTATTTGAAGAGACAGAGAAAAGGTATTCAATGAATAGCCTAAGGTGACCAGAACCCAAAAGATTTTTTTTTACTGGTATATTAATGAAAATCATGTCAGTGAATGCTGTATATGGTGTCTATGCATAGGGAGTGTTAGATTTTTACCTGCCCACTTAATGTACAATTTTGTAATCTGTGAAAGCTTGACCATATAGAGTATGGCTTCAAAAGAGACTTGATTTATTCTATTTTCCTCTCCCTCTCCAATAACTTTACTTTGATTATGGAGGGTGCTTGATCAACTTTTGAAACAAGTGGCTGACTTTCACAGTTCTTCCTATTAAAATTTGAAACGCTTGGAATGTGACTTTTTTTACTTGCATTTCCAAAAGCAGCAGTGTCAGTAATTAGGGCAGGTGTTTGATGGACTCAGTTTCAGTGGTATGTGTTTCGGCGTGCAGTTTGTCAGTGGGATTAAATCTTAAATGTATGTAATTCAGCAAAATAGGTCTCCCGGTTTTAGAGAAGTGTTTGTTTCCACAATTACACAATTACCTTAAAAAAAGGTAGACATGCTTTTCTCTGGTATATGTACTTAACATGCTATTTACACAGAATATATTTGTCCATTTTACATCTTAGGTGTATTTACAAAGGGGCATTTTTAGCTGATGTGTACCCCTGTGTGAATTGGCATCATTAATTTGTTGCAATAAAAATAGTAAAGATCATGGGTTTTGAAACAGTCCTGGAAAACACTTGGGGTCCTGAACACAAGGACTTGTCTTCAGCATGCCTCCAGCGTTGCTAACTACACTTGGGAGGTAATTATGGGCTTTGGTGGGAGTGAGATCAAAGCAAGAGCAGTCAGCTGGTTTTCAAAGCAAGGGAACATCAGAAGCTTTGCTTCAAACTCACAGCACTGACCTTTTCCCCCCCAATGTTTTGTTTTAAAAGCCAACTTGGTAATAACCACTTGATCCTCAAAAGAGCACTGAAAATAGTTTCCATAGGTGGCACTTGCATGAAATGACACATTTGCTGAAGGAATTGAAATATTGTGGTCACCTTTGCATCAGTATCTCCTCAAACTGTACCAGAGGATTCTTCACAAAACTAACTTATTCTATCTACAAACCCATGTTAGCGATAAGATAGCCAATGCCCTATCTCTTCATAGTTCACCATAATGCTGTGCCTGTCTGTAATCCAAATCTCATGTCTGGGAATGACATAGCTGCTTTTCAAAGCATCTAAAGCAGTGTTTCTCAACCTTGACAATTTTAACATATGGACTTCAACTCCCAGAATTCTCTACCCAAAATTCTGGGAGTTGAATTTCACACTGTGAGAAACACCTCTATCTAGAGGACATTTTATTTGTGCCTTTCTGGGCCCTGAATGTTTTGGGATGGCTTAAATGGAATTTTAAAACATCTGCGTTCATATAATGGAAGTAGATCCAATTGATTGCATTCACTGAATCTTGTTCTGATCCCTTAAAATTTAATAATCTAGTTCAGCTAGAAACTGACCAAATTTATAAAATTGGCCAAATCTGACCTTTCTCCAGTGTGATTCAAGGAAATACCCAATAGATTTAAATCTAGTGGTAGAGCTACAAATGCTTAGGTGAATTGATTTCTTAATAGCAATAATTCTGTGGAACGAGCAGGATGCCTTATGCTTGTTTCCCTGTTTCTTGCATTTCAATTATGCTATCCAGTTTCATTGGTTTTCAACAGAGAATGTAAGCAGAGCTGGGGTTAAAATTGCTCTGAAAAATCCATTTGGTGGAACTGTGCTCCATATATGCTTGCCTAGTTGTATTTACCTAATTGTGTGATTTGTAAAGCAATGTACCTACTACTTTGATGACCCGTTTCCTCCCAACCATGAACAATGGTAATATGTTCCCCTAAGTGATATTTTTTAGTTTTATGGCAGGAAAAAAAAAAGAAGGGAGAGGATTGCTTAGGACTGTGATTGGTATTCATGATGGACTTGGCTGGTTCTTTTTCTTTTCTTTCTTTTTTTTTTTTTTTTTTGGAAAAAGGAAATTAAAGCCTTGTACCTGACCCATGGCCCAACAGTTTGTGATGTGAGTTTTGCTTCCATTATAAAAATATAGTAAAACAAAAGGATCTATTTGATGCTTCTATGCCTGTCTCCTTGCGATCTCTGATCCACTTTCTAGAATTAGCTACCCGATATAAAAGGTAAAATGGGCGAGATTAGGGAAAGTGTATTTGAAAACATCCAAGACATTTAGGATATCTTTTGTCATCTCTTAGAATGACCAAATTCATCTTTAATAAATGAACAAAAGCATTGCAAGAGCATTTTCCAAATCCATGTTTGTTTATTGCCTGATGATCTAGCAATGGTGGTTTTCCCCAACTTTGAAACTTAGCCACAAAATGAGATATTCCCCAATCAAAAAATTACATTCTTTTTATATTCCTTTGAGATCATTAGCAGCTGAATGTTAGCTAATAGGTCAATTGGTTAATAGATCTATATCTTGACCATTTGATCTCTGCCATTAACTTTCCTGAATAAATATTTAAAGTATTTACTTCAAATAGTGATGTTCTTGCTAGAATGAGTGACCCAAAGAAACTGTATTGAGCAATTAAATGGAATTGTATTTTCTCTCAGCCCTTACTATAAAATTGAATAGTACCAATGATCCAGCACAGGGTTGAGTGGCTTATTCCATCTCTTTCTATTTTCATGTTTCTTCTGAACTAGAATAGCAAATATCTTAGATCTGGGGACATATGGGCAACATTCTCTTTATCAGGTTAAACTTGAATTTCAAGCTCTGTTCTTACAGAACTCTCTATTCTGTCTTTTTTTCATTGAGCTAATTTAGGCTTCAGATGTCTTTTCTGACTCACCAATTGCATGAGATTATACAGACGGAAGAGATTACTCCTGTATAAAGAGAAACATGGGTTAAATGAAATGTGCCCTTTATATATTGGCTTTTTAAATTACAGTGAAAGATTTTTAAATTATAGTGTTGCATTCTGGTACAATAGATAGAAAATTAAATTAGGGAAGAACCCCCTGCCCAAATCTCCCTGAAATACAACTCCCATCCTTTGTAGAGTTCAATGACAAATACATTTCTACCTACTAGCAATAGTGTTCTATTGATGTTCTTTCCAAAAGAAGCAAAATATACATATACAATGGAAATTACTCTTATTGTCCTATTGATTACTAGACCTGTTGATTTCTACATCTAGATTTCTGTTTTGAGCTGTATAAAATTGTTATAGTCTACCATGCAAAAATAGTCCCATGGCCAACTCTTAATTCCATTAGTGAGCTGGTTTGTCCCTGGTAGCGTTCAATTTTATTCACTCTCTGGAATGCGTTTCTCTGGTGGTTAAATTTCTCTTCCAGTATTGAATATGTGTGTTCAGTGAAATTTATGAGAGGGGGAAAAATGCTGTGAAACCAATGGTAACCATTGGGGTTAGGAGGCTTCTGAAAAGCCATGGAAATAGTTGATAAGTACACATACACTATTCCAAGTCAGACCCAACTCCTGACAACTACATGGACAAATCTATGCAGTTTTCTAGGCAGCTTTTTCAAAAGTAGTTTGCCACTGCATTGATTTCACTGTTCCTGGTCCAACAGGTTAACCACTGGTAGTGATGGCAAACCTATGACACACTTGTCAAAGCTGACACGCCACCTTTTGGGTGACATAACTGCGTTCACCATCACCCCTTCCAACTCTGTTATTCTGTATTCAGTCCAACAAATATTCTCAGAAGAATGCCTCATTCTCATGCAATTTTTACAGACTATGTGAGAATGAAGTATGCTCTGATGCAGCCTCTGTAAGTTGCATGAAGAGGTCAATACTGTCATAGGCCCCAGAGTCTCTAAAAATTGCACTAGAATAGGGTGTCCTTTCACATTTTTTAGAGGCTCCAGAGGCCAGGGAAGCACAATTCTTCAAAGCTGCTTCAAGATCTATAACCTCATGTGTCCTGAAGCAGCCTTAAAACTGCTGCAAGGGCCTGTAAAGCATTGGGGGGCTTGGAGACAATTGCCCATTTGTGACTTGGAAAACAATCAAGACAGCCTTTTTGAGTAGCAGCTGTGGTGCTAGTGGAAGTTGAGGCCTATACTTCAGGCCCTGCCTCAGCATTTCCACCGAGTGCTGCTGTTCAGGGTGGCCTAGATTGGTGGGAGGGGAAAAATAATAAATTGAGATCTCAAGACCAAAAGATTTGCCATCACTGCAATAAGCCAAACTGAATCTTCATGGAGATAGGGAAATGTCAAATATTTTCATGTCCAACTGCAAAGTTTTCTTCTTTTGGATAGACAGTTCTTTGTGGAAGTATGGGATTAATTTTAACTTTATTAGGGCTTCTGAAATTAGTAAGGAATGAGTTTTAAAATAAAAAAATCTCTATTGTGGTAAAATAAGGTCAGGAGTGAACATGCACTGATTGCAAACATGAGTGACCAGCATGAAGTTACAGTCAGTGTGATTATGTAGTTAAAGCGCTGGCCTAGCATTGGGGAGTTCAGCCTCAGCCACAGAAATTCACTGGATGACCTTGGGCCAGTCACACTCAGCCTAAATTAATCCATGGGAGTTGTGGGGAAAGAGGAAGTACTATGTTAGTCTTGAAGTCTTGAAAGAAAATAAGGGCTACAAGTCAATAGCAATAGTACTTACACTTATATACTGCTCCACAGTGCTTTACAGCACTCTTAAGTGGTGTATAAGTATCAGCCTATTGCCTCCAACAATCTGGGTCATTTTACTGACCTCGGAAGGATGGAAGGCTGAGCCAACCTTGGCAGTGGGAGAGTCAGCCTGCAATATTGCATTCTAACCATGGCTCTTTATTATCAAAGAAGGTAAAACAAAGACGAGAAGAGTAAAAAAGATAACTGGAGACTGAGAAAGTTATGACTGGATTGAGTAGATGAAAAATCTTTAAAAATCATGCGAAGAGGTGTATAGGCGTGGCTCTGGAACAATAGGTTTTCAGAATAGAAAGGCGTTGAATAGCACGAATGCTCTTGGTACTAACTAGACTTAAAATTGATTTTTTTTCCTCTTCTACCTGTCTCATTTCATTTATTTTTGCTTATCTTTGCATGCTTACTCTGAAGATAAATGGCATGAAGGCTAAATGTATGCATGTTGTAGGATGGCTAAAAGACAGGCTAAAGGACAGTGAACAACTCTATACATCCTTCCTTCATTTAAAAACACATTCAACCCTAGTCTGTTAGAAAGTTCAATTTGCTGGGCTCTCACTGCCCTTCTCCCTCTCCTAAAGTTACTTCAGCAAATTTTTCAGGTATGATAAAAAATGTCACAAGGACAAGACTCAAATAACATCCAAATTTTGGTAGGATTGGCAAAGCTGGATTGTTCATTAACACTTTAGTGAGGGTTCTACAGATGCCTCATTAGAATCAATCCTGCAAATGGTATTCTTTCCAAAATGAGTCAGGCTGAGTCAGAACCACAGCTCATTAGCCAGTCTCATTATAGCCAGAAATAGGATGTGATGTAGGTTGTCTTGCTGGTATCAGGGAGAATGCTGGAGTAGGGTGTGTGTATGTGTGTGTGTGTGTGCATGCGCCTGATTTACAGCTTTTTCACAATTTTCTGAATAATTTTAGCATGTATGATCAAGTCAATCAGAGGTGGAAAGCCGATGCAAGCAGAGCAATTATCTTGGAGAGGTCCTAGCTGATGTAACAGGTAGAAAAGCACTAATCTAGATGTAGACAGGCTGCTGACCTAGACCTAGAATGCCAAGACTTCAGCAAAGAATCTTTTGTTCTCTTGGAGAATAAACAATAGATTTAATCTGTAACTTGGCTCTGCTGCCCATTCTCATAGATTAAAAAGTTATTCCATCTATATTCTGTACAATAAATTAGTAAAATGGCTAGTTAGTGGAGAGAAAAGTAAGTTCTTCCTTTGTGTGTTTTTGTACACAGAATATTATCCAACATTAAAACCCTTCCTATCTCCAATCATGATGGTAAATAATTTTCTGGGAAATCTTCCTGATAAATACTGATCACTATGATCTTAATATTAAATGGTAGGTAGAAAGCACATTCATATGAGCAAACCTTTTAAATAAGATTAATTGCAATGCAGCTTAAATATTGCAACTTGAGCTAACTCAACTGGAATGCATATTAAGATGAAATCTTAATCAACTGAAGGCAATAAAAGGTTTATATTAAGAGTCTTTATATATGGAGCTAAATTATGCTTGTCTCTTGTGTGCTAAAGGTAGAAGAAAATTTCTTTTAGAGTTTTTTTTTTTCCAATGGCTGATTTTAGTGTCTTATAAGTAAATTAACCAAAGCACAGTAATTTTGCAAAAGAATTCTGTCCCAGGAAATCCTGGTGTTAACTTCTTTGTATAAATGATGTTTTTCTGTGAGAGATTTAAAAAACCTTTTGAATTTTGAATGCCTTGTTCTGCTACCTATCTTACTAACGGAAAAATCAACAGTGGCTTCTTGAAATATTACAAAGCCAATTTTTATTTTGGCCATTTCTAGATATAACTTTGCATCATGGGAGCTTTCTCATTTTGTAGCTTGTAGATCAGCCTATGTAGTACTCTCATTTGCTTCTGAATCCATCCCTATATATCCCCTATATACTAGTGAGTAATTTATAGCAATCATAACATGTGGACACAACCTTTCTTTTGCCCACCCATTCACTTTTCTTAAAGTACAGTAATTACAAACCTCACACAAATATACTTTTTCTACTGCATTTTTACACCAGAATACTAGAAACACATTGTAGATTTACTTTTTGAGTGCTTCAAGCATTATCAACAACATCAATTTGTTGTAATGAAAGAAACTATTCTAAGTAGAATTTTAATGCCAAGATTCATGAGATCATATCAAGTTAAAAAAAACCGTATTAGGTATGATGAAACATGTACATTATGTGAGAAGTGTATTTTTGTTCCAGGGATTGCCTGTGTGACATGATTATCCCCATTAAGAAAAAACATGAGAGAAAATGTTAATCACTAACCAAATGATGACAGAGCTGTCTGGAATCTCAGGGAAATCACATAATAAATTAAGTCATTTAAAAGTCAATTTGGAAACAGCTGGTCTGGATAAGAAGTCTCTTATACAATACTGACTAATCTTTCCAATGCCCATTTGAGAGCAGCACCAGATGTACTCCACCCATCAAAGTCTACAGTTATGTTTTCTCAATTCTTACTACACTACAAAATAGGTCAAGTAGGATGAGTTATCCTCACAGTGAAATGATTAGGGCAAATTGGATGAAGTGGTTACAAGAAGCAACACTTGTTCCTGTTTTGGAGAACTGGCCTTCTCCAGAAAAATAATTACCTATCTGGCTAATTTCACAGAAATCTCAGATTGTAAAGGTCTATTTCTCCTAGCTATAAAGAGGAAAGTTTTCTAAGACATTGACTCTTTAATTGTCAGGCACAAACAATTAGATCCACACATGCAGAGTTCCAGCTAACTACTTTATTACATTCTGCCTATAATACAGGAATCTCCCCAGTCTGTGAGCAATTGGAACTTGGTGAGTGGAGTAGATAGCCCTAGTGCTTTTGCAGTTGCAGTGACACTGAGCTAGATTAATCTCATAACCACAAGAAGTTTGAGAAACACAAGTATTTTATACATCCCAAAAGCACAGCTGTGATTTAACCTGCTGCATCTTATCATGATGGTACTTCTATCTCTTTAAGATCTATTATAAAAAAGGAAAAATGATGCTAAAATTAAATCTTTTCATACCATCCAATTTCATAGCATCCAATTCAGTACTGAAGATGATGCACTTGCCAGGCATGGTATCTTTTTAAAAAAACTTTATTGATTAAAAAAAATTCAAAAGTTATTTACAGTAGTTCTGCTCCATAAAGTTCAAGCAAAAGAATATTTTCTCTCTTGCAAAGTTCCCATCTCACCTGAAACAATATCTTTGCATCATTAGGACAAAGTACAGCAGTATATCAAAGAGCAGCGCATTGCAGGAACTGGATTTTAAATTTTCTTTTATACTAATGTTTCAGATCTGCTTAGGCACTTTCTACATTAGATATCCTGTGTATTATTTTAATCACACTGGTCCCACTCTAAAGGAAATCAGTGATATATGTACCATTAAAGTCAAGTAGGTTACTAGGGACCTGGGACACATCTGTTCAAGAAATTTCCATTTCAATAGTACACTAAAATAATGCCCAATTCCAAGCAGTAAAAAAATGAAATGTTGCTGCACATTCTAGAAAACCTTGAGTGGTTTCCTTTTAAAAGGATTTACAAGAGATCAAAAGACTGATATATTCACCATCCAGAACTCAACTTAGGATGAAAACTGGATACAAAACTGATGAATGCCCTCAAACAAAATAGCAATAAATGAACAGCTTAAGCTTTTTCCAAGGCAGCTCTGTGGGCTTTTTAACAGAAGGGGGGGAAGCACCTTTGGGTTATTTTAAAGATGACTTTGGATTGAAATGGCAACTCTCTAGGCACAGTTCTCTACATCCCATCAATGACATTGGACTAAGGGTCAAAGAGCATCAAAAAGGGAATGGACAAGGCTATGTCCAGCAGCAATTGTGGGTTTATGCTAATTCTCTTAGTAGCACTTTCCAGGGGAAGGGAAGAAGGTTGAGGGGGAAGGCACTCAATATTGGTAGAAGCCATAAGGCCTCCCACTTGAGCTCTTATTTTCCTACAGACCCTTTATTCTCCTCTCAAAATCTACCATGAAATCAATCACCAGCTTCTAGGCCTGATTCAAAGATATCTGACAAAAAGTTGTATTCTGCTGGGCTTTATCTTTACTATTCATGCAACATAATAATTAGGCTAACACCCTCTAAAATTAGTGTTTCTCAAGATAGATATATAGGTGTATATAATAGATCACTATTTAACTTACATTTACAGTGAAACAGCACTATTCAAAAAAGAGGTGGATGATTCTACCACCCAGGGTATGCCATTCTTGTGCAAGTCTTGAACTCAGGGCAAAAGAGGATATGAAAAGATGAATGCATTCTTCTAAATGGTCTGTCTTCTAAATGATCAACAGACAAGCCTTGATTTCCCTCCACCTAAATCCAAAGTGTATCCCTTTTCTCTCATTTTGAATAATAAAACTATTATTGGGTCCATCAAGACTATAGACATATGGAACACATGAACATCACATGGGAGCGATATTCAGAATTGCCTGTAGAATGGAAGCCCTGATCTGCTTGACTTCCTTTCTTGGCCATGAGAGGGCACCCTTGCTCCATCAGCAAAGGAGCAACTACATTCAGCATGATGAAAGCAAGGATACAAAAATACCCAAGTCAAAATGAATTCTTGTTGATTTGTATAGGTAGTTTTGTTAGCGCACCTGTCAGAGATGCTGCAAGATTCCCAAAGTCACACAGAGATACAGTTCATGTCCAAAATTAAAAAGGAGAAAGCGTTGTTTAAAGCAACTTCACATTTGAAAAATTTTGTTTTTTAGTTTCTTCCACACCTTTGATTTAATGCCCTCTCCATGGTTTATGGCTACCCTTCTGCCAGCATAGTCCTCTCTTTCTCTTCTAGTGTTGTACTTAACAGAACAAATGGAAGAAGGAGTAGACAGAAGAATGCTCTGTTATCGAAGAAACCAGCTAAATTTCTGCCAGCACCTAAAGTAGATCATCTAAAGCACCCTATGCTTTTGTTTCTTTTACTGGCACCAGTATTCACAAGGTGATGCTCATCTGCTCTTCCTGTCCAAGAGAAAGAATGCCACAATCTTTAAAGGCTGCCAACTCATTTGTTCGTTATGGGAGACTCCCACCAGGTGTGATGTAAGGACCAGCCACATATTCACACCAATTCAACCATATGCTACAACATGATACAACTTTAAAAGAAAATGAGAGGGGAACAGAAACATTTCCCTGTCCCCTCCAAGAAAATTGAAATTAAAAGTATGTTCTGTATACATAAAAAAAAAGCCAAGGGTGGTGAAATAGCTCTTTGCTTGTCTTCAGTTATCAAAAAGGAAAAAAAGTATTTGTTTCTGATAAACTGCTTTGGACTGTTTTCTCGTCCTAGTCCATGTCAGTGAGCTTTGAAAATCTGGGGGAGAAGGGAGGGGTGGGAAGAAGGTAAGAAGTATTGTCTAAATCTTCCACAACATTTTTTTTTTAAAAAAAGAGTCAAGCATTATAAAAACATCAACCAGCAACTACATCTTCTCAGAAGATGTTCAAGTTTGGGGCCCTTCCAAAAACAGGAGCCAGGAACCCCTGAATAGACCATCTCTTCCAAGCGGCTTCAGAGATATGATGCCTTTAGCCTGATGCCAACCCAAAGGATGAAGTAGTGTGTGCCCTCCTGTGAGGGAAATGTTTATATAAAGTTGGGGGTGCCTTGTTTCCAAGGTCAGCTGGCAGCATAAAGGAGAATGGAGGCTTCCACCATAACGGTTCCTGGTTTGACAAGAGACCGTATCACAGCATTAACTTCTAATGGGAGCTCTCGCTGCAAAAGCCAACAGAAAAGAAATTCTGGAAAAAAGAAAGGGCTGTCTCTGAGAGGAAACCAGAGGCTACAGGAAGTTACTTGTTTTTTGCAGGAGAAGATTCTCTCTGTGGTGATGGAGGCAGTTGCCCACTCAGCTTCTGTGAGTCAAGCTCAGCTGCTCTTTGCAGAGCCACTTCTACCAGCAACTGGAAGCTGCTGAAGTCCTCTCCAAAAAGCTCAGGTGGTGTTGGAGGAGGCGTGTTGAAAAGTCCACTGGTGGGACTGGATGCATCTGCCCGGGTGAGAAGAGCCAGCGTGTTGCCTGTTGCACTCAGCTGTGACTGCTTGGTATGGGATTCCAGTTCAATCCGTTGGAGCATGGATCGTTTCTCTAGGTCGCTGGTCATCACAGTCAAGTTGCCAGCCAGTGGCCGAGAAGTCTGGCAGATCACAGGGGGGCACACAGACATGGAGAGGACCTTGGATGTAGTGGCTGCAGCAGCAGCAGGAGGAGGCACCATCAAGAGTCCAGAACCTGCAGCAGCTCCACGGGAAAGTGCTACATCACTGGCTTTGGTGCCTCGGCGAGAAATAGTGAACTGGTTTGGGTCTTTGCCATCCTTTAGCAGCATGTCAGGGAGAAGTCTGCGCCTGGCATTGATGAACCAATTGCAAATCTGGAAGAAAGACATCAAAAACGTGGCATTAGATGTACCTGAAGCTGGAGGAAGACCTATGTGAACCCAAATCCCAGGTGATGGGATTTCTACCAGTAAAATGGGCACAACTGTACAGAGAAATTTAAGTAAAACATTTAACTGAGAGAGAAGTTTAAAAATTAAGAGCAGCATTATTTTTCTGTCTTGTATTACAACAGCCTCCTGAGGCAGACTGGATTGAGACAGAAATGCAAAATTATTTACTATTATCTGTTTATAAGAACAGGTAAGTTAAAGCTTACTCATTTTTGCCCTGGGCCAATCCATTTTCCTGACATACAACTATCTTCACAGCTAGTGTGGTTTTCAGCTTAGAATTTTTTTTTTATCAGGAACTTATGTCTACACATAGTCCTCGACCCATGATCACACCTGGGATCAGAATTTCAGTCACTAACTGGGATCAGAATTTCAGTCACTAAACAATGCAATCATAAGGCTGCCATTGTTAATAGAGAGTTGTGAGTGGTTAAGTGGAGAGTCCCGGGTAGGAGTGCAGAGGTGACACAGGAGGGAGGGGGAGGCCAGCAAGTTGATGGGATGCTGCAGTGCAGCGCTAAGCCACATCCGGCTCTGGAAGCCTCAAGCCACCAGGGCCAGGAATGCAGCATGAAGCTGGTGCCTCAGCCATCCCATCTAACCCAGAAGGTTACCCCCCCCCCACACACACACACACTCATCTTTCTCTTCCCTAACCTGTTCCCTTTTGTCTGCCCTGCATGGCAACAGTGGTGGCAGTATCACTGCTGGGGCTGAAGATCCCAGGGTCATCAGAAGCCTATCAGCTGCCACTGTCCCCAGGCCTCTAGTTCAGGCCCAGTGCCACATCACTGCCCCTGAGAAAAGCCACCCCAAGCTCACACCACGGCCAGCCATGTCAGCATCACTGTACAAAGCCCATTGTCCTGTCACTATCCACTCCCCAAGCTCTGCTGCACCTCACTGACCTTTGCTGCCTTAACCCATTCTCCAACCTATGTGCCCCATTACTTCTTCAAGCCAAGTGTCCATTCTTTCTCCAAGCCATGCATCCCATTCTTACAAACGTCCAGAAGCCTGGTCTTCCTCGTGTCCTGTGAGAGTTTACCCAGATCTCATGACAATAGGCTCACAATTTGAGAAGAAGTGGCATTCACAATTTGAGGAATGGTCTTCTGAAGCACTGCCAAGAACAGGGTTCCTGCTGTTCTCCAAATTTTGTGCCTGTTTTCATGATATCTGTGGAAAACCAGGTTTCCAAAGGATCTTGAGAATGGGACATGCAACTTAGAGAAGGAATGGTAAGCGCAGCTTGGAGAATAGCACAACAGTCAGTAGGGCACAGCAAAGCCTGTGGAGTGCAGGGTGTTGGGAGAAAACGGAGCTTTGTGTAGTAGTGCTGGCATAACTGTCCATGGTGTAGGATTTGACTAGGTATTTCTCAGTTGCAACAGTGGTGCTGGAACTAAAATAGGGCCCTAGGGATGGTGGCAGATGGCTGAGAGTACAATATTGAAGGTCTTGGATCTCTACTTCAGCCTAGTCCTGCCATCGCTTAAGTGCTGCTGTGTACGGTGGCCAAAGGGGAGGGAATAGGCTGGTGGAGGAACTGCAATGCAGTTATAAGTGCAGGCAAGCTACCAAGTGCCTGGGATTTGATCATGTGGATGTGGATGTGCTACAATGGCCATAGCTTCCGGCATGGGTTGCAATTTTTTTTCAGCACCATTGTTGTTGTTGTTAATTGAGAAGTCGTGTCCGACCCATCGTGACCCCACGGACAACGTTCCTTCAGCACCATTACAATTTCAAATGGCCACTGAATGAATGATCATATGTCAAGGACTAACTATATATGAAGTAACTAACTTAACTATATTCATGCACTTTTCAATTAAAAGTAAATCTTTTTTTTTTCAAAACTATCTACCTATATATATATATAAGTATAGTATTACAGTGTCCTTTTTCTCAAGCATAAGTTCCCTCCACTCCGCCAATCCAGTTTCAAAAACATCACAATGACGCTTTGGCCAACTATCACTAAGTGATTAGCTTTCCCAATTGCATACATGTTGTTCTCCCTTTAATCTCATCCCCCCAAAGAAGATACTGCCTCTGAGCATTTTCAAGGCCCTTCAAAAAGTGGCAAAGAAAATTGAAATGCACGCATTGAAAGCAAGGATATGTATGTATGTATGTAGGTCTTGGCGTATTCGGGTCTTTTCCCGTGTAAGATCTTACACGGGAAAAGACCCGAATACACCAAGACCTACATACCTGTACTCGTGAAAATCTACGAAAATTGAATGAGACTTCATCGAAACGTCGCCAAGACACTTCCAATTTGACGCGGGAGAAAACCCGAATAACCAAAGACACACACACACACACACATATACACATACACACACATACATATAAACTCCCTCAGTTAAAAAAACCCACAACATTTAATTAATAAGCACCATTTACAATTTATCTTGCATCCAAAAAAGCTTTAAGAACTCTGAACTTATTTTCATGATTCCTTGTTAACAGACAGAAGTTTTACAAAAGTAAATAGAAAACACTTCCATTCAGGTGAAGCTCAGAATAGAAATAGGCTTTATGATTATAACACCATGATTACAAGACAAACAATGCAGGTTTGAAAACATTCTGCATTCCTTCCGCCTGCTTTTACTTTGAGGGGCAAGAATAGGGCTATTCAGTTGTCATTTGAATTTCTTTTTCTGTGTTACAAGCTGGGATTTGCCCAGCCAGCACAGGGTAAAAGCACAGAAGATTTCTTCCAAGATTCCAGGCATACTTTCTCTCATGCCAGATATGTTCAAAAGTGAATAAAAAGTATGCTGGTTGTCTCCTTTGTATAGGTCAGAGCATTCTAGCTTATGATCACACACCTTCAAAGTTCCAGTCTACTTCTTTTCAGTCCTAATTTGCCAACTTACTTTCAACTAAAGGCTGGTTTTGTAAAAACAAAAACTGCCTGCCCAGAGTTTGCTTCATATAATTTATCTACAAAGAGATGATCATTCCTTAATTGGTTCAAGATCAAAGGAACCTGTAGGGCAATTCTTTTGTTCAACAGTAAAGCCTTCTTCAAATCAAACTCAACACCAGGTGACTCATGGATCCGCATCTAAGCAATTTGCAGGTGGTCTATCCTGCTTCCAGGTTACCTTTCTACCTCATCAATTTTGACAACAGCCTTTGCGTTTCTTGGGAAAGATATGTCTGCCTCATTAAGATTTTGAGATCGGTCAAAGTCAGCTTGCTATGAAAGACTACAGAAATTAGGCGATTGAGCTTGGAAGAAGGGATATATTAGAATTAAATACAATTGTGCATGGTATGTAAAATGTAAATAGTGAAAAAGTTTTTTTTAAATCAAATTCATGTTCATTCAGTGCAACTAAATCTGAGGTAATTCAGAATTGAGAAGACAACACAGCAACCAAAACCATAACCAACCAGCAACCAAAACTATCTTGTATATTATAAATACCAGCTGCTAGGTAGCAATAATGAGAAGAGTGCTACTATGAACTTCCTGAAGACAATGTGGGACACAGAATACTTAGACTGGTATACCATTTACAAGATCCACTAAGACATTTTATGTTCTTATGAGCAAAGCCCAATTTTTACTTGATAGAAAGAATACCGGATTATAAAATTACAACTGCCTCTACTTAGAACCAAGTTTATTCTTGCCACACTGTATAGACCAGAATAGTTCTTATTCTGGCATAGAATACAAATGCTGCTAACTAAAATATTTATACCCACCTACTCACAGCTTATTTTTGTATATTGTGTCTCCTATGTAAGACCACTTATTCCCCAAGATGGGTCCCTCCTCATGCAATGGGATCTCCATTCCCCAAATTATGAGGAAGCCTACAAAATGTCATGTTCTTGATGTCACATTCCTGGATGATTTTCCTCCCAAGAGAATAATCTGATGTAAATAAAGGCAATTTAAATTATTGCAGGGAGAGAAAACAGGGTTAAAGTTTGCTAACTAGCGGATACATATTTTTTCTGGAAGACTTTAACATTATTCATCACGCTTTTTATCCAGATCATCAATGTGGCTCTAAACTTATTCCCTGAAGTTCTTTAAAAAAAAAAAAAGTTTTCAAAGAGGAAGCAGGGTTCAAAGTAAAGCAACAGTTTCTAGCATCTTCTTTCTTTGACTCAATCTCATGGGCCTGATGAAGTTCCACTGGCAAAACATACAGAATCTTTGAGCTGAGTCCAGTATCTTCCTTTCTCATGTCAGCAGATAATGTTGAGTTTGCTTCACTGAGTTACATACTAGTTGTAATCTCAGTCTACTTATATGAGGTATCACATTGTTTTTGTGTTTATAAATGTATATAAATACAATACATTTGATCTCAGTGATATTCACCCCCTCAAACCTTTCACATCATAGAATTCTGAGCCACCTGAGTATCAACTGATGGCAGCACCTCAATTCATTAAACACCTCCAAGTTGGCAGTAAATGAATAAAATTGCCAAGACTCTCCAGAAGCAGTACTGAAACACAAATATTCCTTCCCCTATTTCTTTCATAGGCATTAATATTTACAATATAACAGTTGACATTTTTGAGTTGCTTCTGCAAAAAATAACTTCAAAGGGGGTCAGAGGAAAAACTAGGTTAAATACAGGATATCAGTCCACCAAACTGAAGCTCACTTTTTATCAACTTTCCCCAACTTGACATTCCCCAAATGTACTGTGACTGTGACTCCCAAGCTGCTAATATAAAAAGGCATGATATCGTTTCTATGATAATTGCTATGGTTTTCTATTTCTTCCAACATACTAAACCTACAATACAGATCCTTATGTACTGCCAAACCTATCTCAAATTTAAACAAGTTTGTACATCATCCTACAGAATATTTGCTTATGTGTTTCTGGTGCATGCATAATTGCATCCTTTGAAACAAGCAATCATATTTCAATCTAGCCAGCTAGTGGAATTATGAATCAATTGCCAAAAGGTCAGAAGGAATTCCAATGTAATGCCATAACAAGTGAATTTACAGAATGCTGGGAGGCAGAGCAGCTAGTTATGCAATTTGTTTCGTGCATATATTAGGATGCCATACAAATTTTTCTCCTCTTGAAAGCGCAATGGAAATGCATGCATGCTTCAAAGAAAACAAATACGGAAATATAAATCAAGCAGATTGACTTATCTTTTTCAAATCTACACTGATGAAAATTTTTCCCTCAAGGGCACATTACTACAAAATTCCCTTTCACCTTTTGTAGCATTATATTATGCCACTGCAAAGATACAAACTTTCAAAACTATGCAGTTTTGAAAACAAAATGGTCATTCTGAGTTTCCAGGTTCATGGCATGTCAAACACTGTGCCTCTCTGCTATGAACTGAAGCAGCCCTGTTTTTTTTTCAGGCTTCTCCACAAGGAATCCACTTATTAAAATATTCTACTTCCTAAAGCAAAAAGTACCTCTTTTTCACCCAGAAACATTTTAAGAAAGACTACTTTATGAAGAGCAGAAAGATGTTTTGCTCATATAAAATCCAAACTTTCTCATTCATTTGAAAGCATGCACAGCTCTAACAAAAATCACCAAAATCCTCAAAAGAAGACAGCTGTCAACTCATTTCTTCTAGATTTCAAGTATGTGGTTATATGCCACAAATTTTATAGTTAACAAAGTTGAGCTCTCTTTCCAGATCCCTCTTCTTTCATTGCTAAGAAGGCATGAATGTAGACATCAGCTCACCCCAGCTGATTTCCCCATCATTTTACACTTACACACACACACGTATGCATAGAGAAATAAAACTTATTAACCTCAATCTTAAAAAAAATGATTTAGAGAAATTGGGACACTAGCATACCGTACACAGCCTCTCAAACTTTCCATCTACCAATTGTGCTGGCAATACAGATTTTTTTTAAAAGGGGCGTTGTCTTACCTAAACGCCTTTTCTCAGCAGGATGGTGTAGAATCCACCGGTGGGTAATTTCAGCCTTCCTGCTCAGTGAGGCTAAGACAGAGCTTTAGCCACGCCTCCCTCTGGGTGTGTCTTCCCAGTTTTTTTCAAGGCGAAGTATCCCTGACGAAGTCTTGACACAAGGCTCCAAACAAAAAAAGTTAATACACATACCTAGACTACCTGAACAGGGGATGTGTGGATTCTACACCATCCTGCTGAGAAAAGGCGTTCAGGTAAGACAACGCCCCTTCTCCAGCAGGATAGATGTAGAATCCACTGGTGGGACATACCAAAGCCTCTCATGTCCCTACAGGGAGGAGAAGTGTAGGCCTGTGTCCCTGAGAAGTAACCACCAGCCGCTGCAAACTGACCCATCCTATAATGTTTGACAAATGAAGAGGAAGAGGACCACATCGCTGCCCTACAACTTTCCTCGATTGAAGCCCGGGTGGACTGATAAAGCTGCGCTATGTGTCAAGTGAGCCGTGATGTGTGAAGGAACCAGGAGGGACTGAGAAAGGTAAGTCCTAGCAATGCAAGCCCTAATCCACCTGCCAATGGTAGAAGAGGAGACTTTCCGCCCCATTGCTGAGGGTTGAAAATACCCGAACAAGCCTCTGACTTGCGAAAGGTCAAGGTTCGCTTGATGTAGTGTCGCAGATCCCCACGCACCTCCCACTTATGCCACTCTTTCCAGACGATGTGAATGATTAAGGCAGAAATTGGGAAGGACCTACTGGAATCCTGGGATCTATGAAAACCTGTATTAACTTTCGGAATAAAGGAAGAGTCCAATCTGAGGACCACCCTATCCTCAAGAAAGGTACATAGACTTACTTCTGACCGATAGTGCGGCCAATTCTGAAATCCTCCTGGCCGACATGATATCCACTAGAAAGTCCGCCTTCAAGGTAAGAAAATGAAGAGAAACAGGCACTAAGAGGTTCAAACGGAAGGGAGGTTAATGCCTGCAGCACCCTGGGCAAATCCCAAGACGGGTAACGATGCACCTTAGGTGCCTTGACATTAAACATGCCCTTGAGAAAGGCACCAACTGCTGAGTGTTGTGACGAGGGAACTAGGTTGTCATAGGTAAGAACCGTAGACAAACCGCTACCTGTGTGAGAATGGTATTGGGTGACAAACCCCTATTTACTCCGGTATGTTAGGTATAGTTACAGAGAGTGGCAAGAGCTGGTGCCTGTTGCCCCATGTGCCTAAGTTTCCCCAAGTGGCGTGGTAAATTGTATTAGTTAAGAGTTGCCTCGAGGCTTGAATCATCGAGATCACCACAGAGGAATATAATTGCCTAGTCAAACTCTCCCGCACAAGTGCCAGGTGGCTAACTGGAGCCACTGTGGATCTGAATGTTGAAGATTCCCTTGTCTGAGAATGACTTGGTCCGGTGAATCCTCCACGGTGGCGAGAGTGACAGATCAACAAGGTCGGCAGACCACGGACGCCCTGGCCAGTAAAGAGTAATTAAGATTATCTCTGCCTGTCCCTGAATCAGTTTGCGGATGGTTGCTAACAGCAACGGAAGGGGATGGAAGGCATATAGCATGCCCCCCCCAGTCACTTGCATCAGCGGCGTCCATTCCCTCCGCCCCCCATATCAGGAACCTGGTGAAGAATCTGGGGAGCTGGGCGATCCTCAGGGAGGCCAAAAGATCCAGACGTGGATGACCGAACCTGCTCGAGGTTTTTTTGGGGGGGGGAAACAGAGCCGGGTCTGGACGCCACTTCAAGTGGTCCACTGTGACCCTGCTCAGGGAGACTGCTTGTCAATTTGTCTCTCCTGATACGTATTCCACCTTGACGGAACCCAGAGTAGACTCTGCCCAACGCCCTATGTTCAGGGCTTCCTGTGAGTGCCCAGGATCGGGACCCTCCCTGCTTGTTGGCGTGCACCTTGGATGCAGTGTCGTCTGTCAGGATCAAGCCATGCTTGCCGACACTAGGGAGGAAAACCGGTGGGAGTAAGATGAATGGCCCTGAGCTCTAGCCAATTGATGTTGTGACCCAGAGCCGACCTGGGGTCTGAAGGTGGGCACCCCAACCGAACAGACTGGCATCTGTGGCCAAAGTGAGCCTGGGAGGCTCCTTGAAAATGGTCCCCTTGGACCTGACGGATAAAGCCCACCTTAGGGGGGATGACAGTGTGTGATGAGGAACCCTGACCTTCTTGGTGGAAGCACTGAGATTCCGTTACTGGAAGGGAAGGATGAACCACCAAAGGTTCCTAGAGTGAAGTTTGGCCCACAGAACGAAGTCCAAGCGAGAGACCATCTTTCCCAGGAGTTGGGACAGCTGGACCAGAGGTACTACCTTCTCTCTCCGAACCTGGTGGACAAGCCTTCGGATACGACCCGATGTTTCCGAGAAAGATAGACCTTGCAAAGATCTGAATCTAACAATTCTCCCAGTGAAGAAGTCATTTTGAGGGGTTCATGTGACTCTCTTTGAAGTTCACAGAGAACCCGTGATCCTGAAGTGTCTGTTTCGTGACTTTCAGGTCTGATGGAGCTGACTGGAAGTATCTGGACTGAACTAGAATGTCATTTAGATAACACTGTACGCGCGCTGGAACCATCCTGAACTGGGCCGCTAATATTGCCTAAATTTTGTGAAAACCCTTGGGGTTGAAGAGAGGCCAAAAAGAAAGGGCCTGTAGTGGTAATGCCACTGCGTGTAACAGAACCGCAGGAACTGCGGTGACATGGAAGTATAGGGGTGTGCAGGTATGCATCTGTCAAGTCTATGGAGGAAAGGAAATCCCTTTTCTGATGTTGGCCAAGATGGACCTTAGGAACTGCATTTTGGCTTCTGTAGGTTAAAAAATAACTCAGACCCCTTGAGTACAGTATCGCCCTCCATCCTCCGGAGACCTTGGGGATCACGAACAGAATGGAGTGGAACCCCTTTCCTCTCTGATCCTGAGATACAAGTACTGTGGTCCTGATCTCTAGTAGGTGGGCGACGGTTGTGGAGACTAGCTGTGCTTTGTCATGCTTTGCGATACTGGACACTGTATAAAACGGTTCAGGGGGAACAAGTGAAACTCTAGAGCGAGACCTTGTCTTACGGTTTCTCTGACCCCAGAGTCAGTGGTGGTGGCCACCCATACATCGTAGAACAGTGCCAGGCAACCCCCTATGGGGTAGTCCGTCTTGGCGTCACTTGGACCACCTGTAGGGACAGCTGCCTGAGTCCTTGAGGAACGTTTGGTCTGGAACTGGTCCCTGGCTCCAATGCTCTGGCGGTCCTGTTGACGATCCTGTCTGGGGAGAAAGGATTGCGAGCCTCTGGGCCAACCCAGGACTGCCCTGGCCTGAAGGACTGTCTCCACTCCCAGGATCCACTGGGACGGAATGCCAACCAACGATACTCCTGCTGAGTTCACCTATCCAACCGTTAGGTGGGTGCGTTCCAGGACTTTGCGCTTGTCCTTGCTCTCAATTATGTGAGGTTCGAGTACAGGCCCAAATAATTGTGTACCTGCTATACTTGGCCATTGACAGGCGCCACTTTGACTTTAAGTCAGTCTGCCACTGCCTCCGCCACAGGAGCCTACGAGAAGCCACCGTGTCAGCGATAGACCTAGCGGAACACCTGGCCGAATGAAGGGAGGCGTCTGCCATATATACTCTGAGGCAGCCACTAGATTCCCTAGAGTTTGATACACCCTAACCTGGTCTGGAGGAACAAGCACCTTGAGGTCTCGGAGCCACATTATTGATGCTCTCGCAAAGAAAGAGGATGAAGTTGCCGCCTTGATCACCCATGCCGAGGACTGGTGAGCTCTGTGTCAAACCACTTGTGCTCTGCCTTCAGGACCTCAACCATATCCCCTGGAATTGCAGATGGGGAAAACAAGGAGATTAATGGAGTGTCCACCACAAGTACCTCTAAGATGGAGGCAAAAGAAAGAGAGGTGTTATAGAGTCTCCTTTCCATACTGTTTGAGTGAGGTGAGGTGGCCAGAGATGACCCGTTTCTCCATCATATTACGAAGAGCTAGCAGACAGGGAACCTGATTCTCCTCACAACTTTTCTGCAAATAAAGAATTAGACTCCTGGCCAGCGGAGGTTTGTCCTCCTGTGCCAAGGTCATGTTGGCCGTGGTACAGGCCTTTAAGAGGGGAGCTCTAAAAAGAGAAAGATCAAAGAGGCCCAAAGTTGACTCCTGTTCAGGTGCTGCCTCCTCGTCCTCTGACATGGGCATGTCAGCTAATTCCAAGTCTACTGACCCCTCCTCGTCTAGTTGTGAGGAAGTCTCTGAGATTCCAGAAGCAGGCACCATCTTGTTCCACCTGGGAAAGAGGGATAGATGGAGGAGGTGGCGGTTGTGAAGGCCCCCATTGAACTCCTAGAAAGGAAATAAATTGCATAAAGGCATGTTGCAAGAATGCGTAAAATTGGCTTTGAGACCACTTATCTCCTTGCTCCATGGACCTGGTCCCAACCTCCGTTGGGACATGCCTGACCTGTATAGAGGAAGAAGAGGAGCGAGGAGGACCTACCTGCTCAGTTTCTCCCTGAGGAGACCATGCCCGAGGGGCATCCTGAGGAAGCACGAATGGTGGCTCAAGTGGAAAGGTGTCCAATGAGACGGGGGGAACCACTTCTGTCTCATTGGACCTGAGCCTTTGGACCTTGGAGAACTCCTTCTCCAGTGCCTGATGTCTCCTCGAGGCCTCTCGCCCGGCTGCCTTTGGGTCTGTTTGATGAATAAATGTTTTGTCTTGGCTTTCTTTCTTTCCCCCCGCATCCAACATCAGTTGATCTGCGATTTGTTTATGCGGGGGAAAAACTAGATCCCTGGTATGCCTGGGGCGAGGAACTGTCTGTCATTGCAGTCTGGATAATCCGGGTAAGGGATATCCAGAAGTAGGGGGGACCCAAGCACGCAGATCAAATGGTCAGAGATGGAAAACCGATCCTCGCTCTGAACAATGGCAATGGCAGAACAGCCAGACAGCTTCCTAAAACTGCCTATCTAGGCCATGTGGCTAAAGGCCACTGACTAATTGAAACAGGTGGTCAGAAAGATTACCCCTTCGCTCCGCTTACACAGGTCTTAAAGAATTTGAACCGGTTCCTCAATGAGTAGTTAACACACAAAAAAAAACATAAAATGAGGTAAAGCCCCATAAGGTCTGGGATAACACCCTAGTATTCTTCCACCCTTGCTGTGGGTGATATGAGAAATATTTCTCCCCCCCCCCCGGTACAGGCCTGCCACCACAGGTCAAGACAAATAAAAGAAGACCAGAGGTCGTTATACATAACAAGAGGTCCCAACAAAATGGCATCCGCCTTGTGGGCCTCTCAAAATGGCGGCCGCGTCATGACCACGCGGTCAAAATGGCAGCCACGCTCCTTTCTGTGCCTCCGAAAATGCGATGATCAAGATTTTAGTAAAGGAATTACAAGATAACATTCAACAGAGGCAGCAAATAAATGGTTAACCAGGACGAGCCCTGTATCTCCCGTTTGAGAAAGGCATTTGCGATTTGTTGCGCAGCCTCCGCTGCGATACGGTTATGGCTGCAGGGAAAAGTCTCGTGGCTTTAACGATCCCGCAAAGCGAGAAAAACCCTGGTCGCTTTGAAAAAACCTCCGTTCTCTGCTGGCTGGCTGGTTCCACTGGCCAGCTGATCGGCGCAGTGAATTCCGATTGGTTGGACTGAAAGCCTCACCCAATCAAGGCCTGCAGCCTTCGCCCCCCGAGCCTGTTAGGCTCAAACGCTGAAAAGGACAGAGTCCTTATCAAAGTTTGCTAATTAAGCCAAATCCAGCAGATTAAAAATATTATTGTTTGAAAGAATTTAGAATTTAATAAATCCAATTAGAATCCTAATAAACCTAGTCTAACTACAGAGCCTAAACTAGTGCGTCCTACTGAGCTGAGACTAAGACAAAAAACTGGAAAGACACACCCAGAGGGAGGCGTGGTTAAAGCTCTGTCTTAGTCTCACTGAGCAGGAAGGCTGAAATTACCCACCAGTGGATTCTACATCCATCCTGTTGGAGAAGGAAGGAATCCCTCTCTTTTGTTTTAAACCTTTATGGAAGGAGACAGTTTTTAAATCTGACATCTAGATCCCTATAAATGTTCACCCTTGAGACATCTTACTTAAGAGACAATTATCTAGCAACATTTGATAGGAAATTAAAGGCTGATGGTACAATTTAAGATGAGTGGCCAATTGCCTGTATATTTTATCACTTCCCAAAGCATTAAATCAATATTTCATGCGAGTGTCCTTGGAAGAAGTTGCACAATGGCAGCACTAATGAGATGTTGGAATCTTCCCACACTATCAACTTTTTCTAATATATTTAAAGCACCCTCATCCAACTCTATTATAGCACTCTAAAGTTACAAGGCTTCTAAAACAAAAAGGAATCATTTTGCTTTCCAAAGTTTTAGCACTAACAGCAAATTCGGAGGTCAATTTCTCAATCCATATACTTAAAGCAATTGCTAGATGGTAAATTCCTGAAATGCAAACTTTGTTGTATGAAACAAGGGGGCCATTCCTCTACATGGAATTTTTTAGTTTTAGTTTTATATTCAGTCCCACCCATACACATCTAGAAAGAGACAAGAGACAGAGATCTAGTTATGCTACTTTTAGAATTACAAAAAGTGACCTTGATTATCTTAATCGTTTGCAGCAAGCAAACTTTTTTTTCTGCCTACAAGCAAGAGCTGTAACTTGTTATCAGAGTATTTGTACTCCCAGCAAGCCAAGCAGAACACAGTAGTAAGCATTCTTATGCAGTCAGATCCCAGCTGAAAGAGTGCTGGACTTCGACAATGGGGACAGATGGGAACAAACTGTCAAAGGAAGCTCAGAACACCCTCAGGAGCACTACTGACTCCTCAGCAAGTCAGACCCCCAAAGTGACCCCCCCGTTGTATGGGGAAAGCTAGCTGTCTGCTGTAAAAGAGAATGCATGCAAAAGGCAGATCATAATATGCAGTTTGTTTTTCACAACATTTAGCAACAGAAAACAATCTGATTATCTCTCTTCAATCAACATCATTTATCTTTTTCTCATTTTCTCTAGAGTTGTGAAGACTAAGGAGGGAAAAAATGGGAAGAAGTGAAACATTTTTTTCTCCTGGGATAGAAAAAAAAATGGAAATTGTATTTTTCTACTTTTCTTCTGGCCTTCATGCCTCTTTCTTTGTATTCCCTTTAAAGCAGAACTGTATTTTGTTAACATTTAACATTAAATACAATTAAGGCTAACAAGTATCTGAAATCCCAATAGGGATGTTAGTAGCATTTTTTTTTTCTTCCGTTCAATCATGTTCAATTCTCAGAGACTGCCTGGATGAGTCCCTGCAGTTTTCTTGAAAAGGTTGTCCAGAAGTGGTCTGCCATTGCCTCTTTCCTAGGCCTGACTGGTTTAAGGTCTCCAGCTGCCTTTGTGCCTATGGTGGGCCTAGAACTCACAGACTCCTAGTTTCTAGCCTGATGCTACTACACTACACTAAACTAACTCTCCATAGCAACATATTGAAATGCACATGTGTTTTGAACTACACAATAACATTTACATGAAAGACAGGCTCCTAAAATTTTGGCCAGAGGAAGGATAACACAAGTTTAATAAAATCACCTTAATGCTCATTAATGTTTAGAAAACCTATTTTAAAAGAAAAAGAATGTTTTTCCTCCATCTTTTCATGTTGCACTATTTGCCAATAACTGCAGGGATCTGAATACTTGGGTATGGCTGCAACTATTCTCTTCCTATTTCCACACTGGGGATGTCTCCAAGACTATGAGATACCAAGTTGCTTGGAAACAAAATTAATTAAAACACACAAAAGAGCTAGGGTGAGCCTCTGAGTTCTGCATTATCCTAGTGTTCTTATAACATTGTGGTCTTCTTGGCTATCTTGAAAAGTCAATCCAATTAACTCTTAACTCTACAAGTTAACTGGTTGGATTCTTGCTCAGAGGTAGGTGTAAATGAGCGAAGAAAGAGAGAAACTTCTTCACAGACAGTCTTGTATATTTGCCAAAGGATGATGGCCAGGAGAAGGAGATTCATAGATCATCTCTCCCAACCATCTCAGAAGAGATTCTGAACAAGGCAGGCCAACCAGATTTGTGATATTCTGAGTCTGAGTTTATATCCTACAAAACGAATATTTTCATTGCAGGTACATTATCATAATAGACAGCTCATTTTTCTTATTGCCATGTGCAAAGTTATTCTAAAATCTGCTGATCTAAATAACATGGAATACAACTGAGTTAGTACAGAGATCACCAAAAGATTTGCTAGACAGAGTGGAAGCTAAAAGTTAAATCAATACAGCAAGGTTTTGCAAGGAGTCATATATTACCCCATTTCCCTTTCATCTCCATCTCAAAACATGCCTTGTTCATGTAACCTTTGACTTGCCCTTTGATTCATATTCTCAACAGTAGCTAAATTTTAAATAAATATAATAGAATCTGTCTACATTCATATGTCTTTTTCCTGTCTGTGTCTTTTGATTTTTCTTATTGTTGACTGAGGAACTGTAAATTCCTTGGAATAATAGTCTTTAATTTTTTCCTAGCAAACCAAGTAGCATAAATCATTAATGCTATTGCTTTACTAGTTTAGTCTAGAATAATACAAATTAAACATGCTAGCTCTTGCTTATCATGCTAAAAGCTAAGAATCTGGTAATACAATTGGCATAAATATAGCATAACTTATCTTTTATCTTTGCTTTTATCTGTTTGTCATTTGGTTTTAATTTTGTTTTAACTGCATCTTTTATATGATTTTATGACTTTTGATCTGCAAACCGCCCAGAGTCACTTAGATAGTGAGATGGGTGGCGGCTAAATTCGATAAATAGTTCAAATATTGCCCAATTTTTAAGTCTCCAATATAAACTATACATTTTGAAATAGCTAATTTAGCCCTAATTGCACATTATTTTAAGCTGTGGTTTAACCATGGTTTATGAAACTTGGGATCATTTGCCATGAAATATAAATTGCAATATTAAATAGTGGACTTTATGCATTTTGTATAATCAAAATTAAACAAATCAAATTATAGCATTATATATACCTAAGCCAGTTCCATCTTTTTGTTTATTTATTTGCAATTCCAATAGATCTTTTTCATAGAGACAAAGAATTAAAATGAAAAGAAAGCAAATGTCGTTATCATAGCCAAGGCTATAATTATACTTTCCAACTATACAGCAGAAAAGATAACAAATTTACAAAAACTTCATTCTAGAGAAGGTTATTCATTGCAAATGCCAAAAGCTAGAGATAATCATCCTAAATTTTACAATAATATAAAGTCCACACTGCAACAGGATTGGAGATTGTGGCTAAGACATTCTAGGGATGTTATGATAGAAAGTCAAATTTAAATTAGAGTTATATTTTTACCCTTTTGCATAACAAGGAGAATGCTCTGTTCACTACCCATATATCCTATTATCGGGCTTGTAGAATACAAATGAAGTAAGCTAACATTGCAGGAGAAATTTATTCCTTTATTCCTTCCTTCCTTCCTTCCTTCCAAATGATTTCTACAAAGATGCTCATTTTTATTGTCTTTTATGCTATCTTTTGCAGTTCCCAAAATGCCCCTTTTTGAGATGAAATACCATAATTCTAGCCAACATAAGTGATCCTGCACTACAGATCTATTGAACAAAATGATGATGGTATTCCTTTTTGTGGTTGATATTTTTATGGAGATACTTACCACAACCACCACATATATTTTCTGGTCAAGTAGTCCATTTCACATCCTATCTGTATATATATCACAGAATGCAAACACTTTTTCCTGTTAACTGTACCTGCCTTGATTATATGTATTTCACCAGTCTGGAAAGTTCCTTTAGAGCTCTTCATAAAAGTTTAGCTACCCTAAAAATCTGTACCACGAACGAAGTAGGCCACCCTTTATTTTATAAATTGCAAATTTCTATAACCCAGTATAATATGACTAATACTGACAGAACAGCCTTAAAGTACTGGATTCCCGCAATAATCTATTAGGAACTGCTAGATCTAATGCCATGATCTATCCAGTTTCTCTTCAATGGAAAAAAAAAAAAAGGTTTTACTGCAAAAGGATGAAATAAAGTCTTGATACATTGGTAATATACCAATCCATGCCTGAAGCATTTTAATTTGTGGGTCTCCCATCAAATAATTGTCAGTGCCTGCAGTTAGTTACTTTGAAAAGTGTCCAGAAACTTCAATGGGTACAAAATACACCTGCCAACGCATTAAATGAGTTGGGGATCATCTTATACTCTATAGTGAGACCTCTCTGGTTGATGAGTGCTATTAAGGCACAATTCAATATGTTGGTTTTAACCTCTGAAGGTCTCTACAGTTTAGGGCCTGACTATCTAACAAGTTGTCCTATCTTGCTATGCATCTTTCCAGATTTCGGAGGCTATTCTTGGGGCATGAAGGAGCAATCTTTCCGCTCTATCACTCCCAATCTTTGGAATGCACTCCCTTAGGAGTTTCACTTAGCCTCCCACTCTCTTTTCAAGAAAGGAGCCTGAACCATTCTGTTCAGCAATGCTTAAGCTGGTTTGGGGTTTTAGCTCAATTTATTTCCTCTTTTAGCCATGTTGGTCCTTTAACAATAAAAAAGCAGGTACAAATTAAGAGTTCTGCCATCTCACCTAGAATTCAAAATGGTAATATGTTTATTGAGCACCAAAGACTGAATTCACTGCTGAAGAATCCTAAATCTGCTCATATTATTAGGATTGTAACTCCTGTCCTTCCTGCCCAATCCTCACTCTACTCTCAAAATCTACTCTACAATGTTTAGCGACAGAAATTTGATTGGATAGTGGGGGGTGTTTGAGGAAGAGGAGAAATTTCCCTCTTCTTCCTCCATCAACGAAACCTGTTCTCCCACACCATTAGAATCTGATCCGAAAGAAAACTGTGCTACTGTCCACTCCAATCTGGAAAATGTAATTATTACTGAATTGGAGCATAAAAATAAGTAAAACAATTATTCTTGCAGAAACATTGGATTCTGAACCAGTCAAGCACAAAAGTAGACCAAGAAGCAGCTGAAAATTCCAGGACTAGCTTAAGAAATTTAAAAAAAACCCAATACTTGGAAGAAGGCAATGACAAATTGCTTCTTCACTACTGGCAAGAAATCTACATGGATGCATCCACATAACCATTAGGCATCAATATTAATGTGGGGCCATCTCTACTTTGTTAGATCAAACCAATGTTCATTCATGAGGCATTAAGACACTTTCTCCAGCGCAAACCCAGACAATTAAAATATCCAGTTATCTGAAAAAATGCTTTTAAAATAATTTCCAAAGCTTGTGCTCAGAGTTTAGATGTACTTTAGCTTTATTTTTGAAAAGCTGTACAGCAGCACAGAAAATTTAACTGTACACTTATTATTTTGCCAGCTCCCACCTATCCTACAAGGTATCATGACTTTTTATCCTCAATATCACTAGATTGAAACCACCACAGAATTTGCTGTTTATTATGAAGTTGGCCAACTCTTTGAAAACAGCCTCGAAAGGACCTTATTACTCAATAAACTTCTGCTTATTTTGAGGTTTGTTTCGCAGAGACTGAAAATCAGCACATAGCTGCTAAAATGTAAGGTCACAAGCAGGAGGAGGCAAGCCTTCAGAAAAAGAAGAAGCTAAATTCAGATCAGATATTCAGAGGCTGTCTCTGCATTGCAGCTGGATTTCTATATTGGCATTCTCCCCTAATTTCTAAGTTACATAGCTTCCTCCCCATTGTAATCAGACAAAGAGAAAAATTTACCATACGGAAATAAAATGAATTATCTTTGGCCCATTGGTTGCCAGAACTCAGCCAATAGTTTATTTAGGGTCACATTCTGCTACCTTAAATCTCAGGCCACAATGTATTTGAAAAAGGAGAAAGAAAGAGGATAAGCAAAACATCAGCCATTTAAAAGTGCTTAAACTGCTATTCTATTTGGTTGAATTCCATCCTGATACCAAGGCTTGAAAGCCAGGCTGGTATGGTAGACTCTAGGCTAGAAACTGGGAGACTGTGAATGCCAGGCTTGCCTTAATCATGAACCCAGCTGACTTTGGGCCAATCGCTCTCCCTCAGTCCTAGAAAGAAGGAAATAACAAACTGCTTCCAAAAATATTGCCCAGGAAAATTGCATGCATCTGTCTAAGCAGTCATCAGCAGCAAGACTGTTTTGAAAGCACACAAAATGTACAGCAGTGCTTCAGATATAAAGAAAAAGTTGTGGTTCAGAGCTTGCAAGTGAATATAACCAGCACTTTTCTACAATTCCTTAAAGCAGACATCCTTTGTCATGGGTTGCCTATCTGCAGGCAGGTGCTACATTCACACTCCCATATACTCAATAGCACTTTTTTTGTCTTCAAAACTGAATCATGTACAGTTGTAATTAATATGGCCTTAGAAGGCTAAGTCACACCTTAAATAGCTAGGCATAAAATAAAATCTGCTTATTTAGTTCCAAACATTTCTTGTAATTACTTGCTGGTCAAAAAAAAACCCATCACAGACATCTATTCTCCCCACTAATGTGCATTCCAGTCACACAGATCATAAGAAGACATTTTTAAAGGCAACATTAACAAGAAAGTTTACTAATGTCTCTGGTTCTGCAAAGACAGGCCAATCAATGCTTATATTTCTGCCCCACAGCATTTTGACCTCTCCTGGTCTGGTAGAGGACTTGTGATAGAGGAGTGTGACACTGAAATCCTAACCAGGGTTAAAGAATAGACGTATCTTATATACTAGATCTAGACATGGGCTTGAAATATCCCACTTCATGGAAAATTGGGCCTCAGATGTTTGATGATTTAATGAGTCACTGAATAGTTTGGCAGTAGACACTATATTTGGAAATATTACTGAATATTCAACCACATTCTCTACTAGCTTCCCATCACAACTAAAGTACTATAGGGACAGTTTAGGAGTTAATTCCTCCAGTGTCATTATGACTCTAGTACAGGGTTGCTAATGAGTCTTAAGATATTCTGTCATCCCAATCATAAATTCATTACCAGCACCATCCTTAGATTTATTTTGGACAACAAACAAGTCAATTCAATGAGGAAACCATTAAGTATTAGACCAAAACACAACAACTATTATAACACTTGCTTCTCTTCTAACATTTATATCCTAAGCAAGTTCCCTTCTATTTTAGTTAGGAAATATCAAAACTGGACAAAGATATATTAAACATTACAGAGGCAGAAAAAATATTACTTTTGTCCCTCAAAATACCCATTGGATTCAGATCCAATGTCAATAATTATAAGCCGTAAACCTTTTAAGAAAACAAGCAGGGCAAAAATCTGTATGAAAATTCTGAAGTTTGATTTTAAATAAAAACCAACTAGTTATGTGTTAGGGATTTGAAAGCATAAAACCCAGCTCTTATTTAACAGTTTTTCCATCTTGCCAGCCTCCTCCCAGTCCCCACCATCTTCCCCCCCCCCCAGCCGCCTTAATTTCAAAGCCACATTCTGGGAAAGCCTATTAGAAATTTCTTACTTGTAGAACTGAGAGGCTTGTTTGCCCGGAAAGGCTGAGTTTCTCTTGCTCTGAAGGGTACGCATTGAACCGATGTTCATACAGCCATTCCCGCAGAATCTTGACAGACTCTTTGGGGAGATTGCCCCTTCGTTTCCTCTTGCCAGGCTGGGATGGGTCCTGAGAAATGCTCCCATCATCTTCCCCAAAGTCACTGTCAGACATTGTGGAACTGTTGGCAGATTTGTCTTGGTTCAAACCTGAAAGTATCAGAATTGTATGTTAAATGCAAAAAAATTGGCATCCTTGTGTGATCAGTTTCTGCATATGTAAGGAGCACATGGGAGAAGGCATATTAATTTCATATGCTTTTCTGGGCAGCCTTGTGTTCTGATAAAATAGGATATAAAATCTCATTATCAATGATGTCAAGGAACCATTAGGCATCATGACTCGATCCATCCAGTCTATCAAACACGCAGAATGCTTTTTGTGTCCCTGTTCTGAAATGTCAGAATCACACCTTTTTTGTAATACAAAACACCTTAAGAGGCAGCACTAGCAATTTCTTTGCTTAGAAATAGAAGTTCTATAGCAAACTAATAACTTTTTTTTCCAAATATTGCCCTTTTTTTAACAACTCAACACAGCTAACCATCCAGTGCAATGACTGGGTCCTTTTATGGCAGTCTTGAGGAAGGAGCATTTATTCCCCCAAAAGTTTTCTCCCCATTCTTCTGTGTGTATTTATCCTTGGAATTGCTACATAGAACTAAAATGCATTCATTAAAACATTTTTAAGAAACACAGCCCCACTGGAGTTTTTAGTGTTTGTTGAAACCATCACCCAAATATTAAGATATTAAAGGGCACATTGCTTTTGGAGGATGTTGAAGGCTGAACACATTCTGTTCTTAAAGTTTCTTCCCTTAAGTACAGATTGTTACATTTATGAGCATTTTCTACACTTCAAAAAGAAAAAAAAAAGGGGGGGGGAGAACAGAAAGAACCTACACAGGGGGAAAAAATGGTCCACAGAAACAATCGACTTTCAGTTTACTCAAGGCTAGCTTACTGCCCTTTTCCAGACATGTGGTCGAGTTTGTTTGGAGGAAGGCATTCAACTATCAACACGTCGGGATCCACCCCCAGAAAGAGGGCATACAAACAGCAGGCAAATTCAAGTCCATTGAAATGCAAACCCGATTCCCTCTCGCTCTTTCTCGCCTCCCGCCCCCCCAAGGGAAAATGGCAAGACTTTGTGCCTAATTAAAAAAGCAAATGGATCCTTGTCCGATTCCTGCAGGCAACCGAGCGCCACGGGGCTTAGAGGAGTGGCTGGGTACGTGAGGGAGGCATTCTCCCTTCAGTTTTAAGTCTGTAACTCATCAGAGATGGAGGAGGAGGTGCCTTTTTTTTTTCGCTGCCGTTTCCTCCTAGCCCTGAGCTACCCACCACCAGCTGCACATGGGAACGGCACAATCCACCCCACCGGGGGGGGGGAAGCGCGCGGAGGGGGGAAACCAGTAAAAATGCAAACAATACAGGAAGAACGGAGGAGACTCGGGTCGAAAGCCCCCCCCCTTTTTTTGATCGACTTATATTTCCGCCAAACCGCCTACTTTCAACCAAAAACAAAACAAACCAAGACAACCCACCAATACCAAAAGCCAGCAGAAAGGAAGTTGAAACGGCAACAAGCGGCAGCCGCCGTGCCCATTCCTACACAAAGGGAATGCCATTGAAACCAGCCCGACGAGGGGCGGAAAGAAACTGAGGGGGAGGGAGGAAAGGGGGGGGCAGACCGATAACATTCTTTTTTCTTCCGTTTGAATTCAAGATGTCAGAAGTTTGCTACAGAGTAAGAAGCGCGCACGCTTTGCAAACAGGATTGCAAACTCCCGGATTTCGCGCAGCGGCAGTGGCTCCAGCAAGGATTAGGCGCAGGAGCTTCCAAAAGGGCTAAAGTAAAGTGGAATGCAAAAATAACCTCGGCTCAGCCCTCCCCCCCCCCATCCCTTTCTTTAAATCTCTACCCTTCTCTCCACGCACGCACAAAACCGGGACTCCATGTTTTCTGCCTGTTACATCGCCGCTCTTACCCCCAACTCTCCTCCTCCGAAGCCCTTCCATGGAGGGATCGAGGGGCAAGGCTGGGGCTTAGCCGAGACCTTTCTCTCCCGGATGAAAGGGTTCCCGGGCCCCCGAGGACTGGAAGCGAAGAGCGGACTGAGGAAGGCGCACACAAAAAGTTTCCTTCGGTGTCTCTTGCTCTGAGTGACAGATGCCGAGACAGACTTCTCTTTGTTCCAAAAGAAACAGGAACTTGCACCCCCTGCCCCCCCCGCACGCGTTACCCCGGTTTTACACCAAACGCATCTCCCCCCCTGCCCCAGCTGTCATTCTACAAGCTGGGCAAACCAACGAGGGGGAAGGAGAAAAAAAAAACAAATTTTCTAGAAAATAAAATCATATCCAAAAACTCGTGATTTGAGAGAGAGCAAAATACGAATGGTGGGGGGAGGGAGAGAGTAGGAGGAGGAGGAGTTTGCCAAAGAGAAAATTGGGAAAGTTGCCATTTTGGGATTAGGAGAAAAGAAAAACACGTAAAAGTACAAGAAAAAGAGCCTCTGAAAGTTATTTTACAGGAAGCAAACGAGGTTCAGGTGGTCGTAGAGTCTTGCCTTTGTTTCTGCGTGTAGAAAGTTGGATCTGCTTTTTTTGCTTTTTCTCCACCGTCGGACTAAATGGGACAGAACAAAAGAGTCCCCTCCTCGCTCCCTCGCCCCCCGGCACAGTTGAGTGCTTGGAAGGCATTTTTTTCCGTCGCCCTCCCGCTCCTCCTCCTCCTCCTCCCTCGTGCTTTTCAATCTCTGCTTCTTCCCCAGCGCTACTTTTGGCAAAGTTGAGTAGCTTTTGCAAGCGCCGGAGACAGTCGCGCACACAAAAACACACCCGGTCACTCCAGGAGGTGCTCTATTCTCTACGCCCACACGCACGCGAAACTTCCCCCCGCGTGCTTTTGACAAAAACAGAAGCGGGCTGCACTGCCTTGATTCTCTGTAGACGCTTTTAGCCTGCAAGCGCTCCCTGCACGCTTTGGCGATCCAAACCCAAATGGGTTTCATCCAGTCAAAGAAGGGAAGAGCGAACGAAAACCCCAACGCTCCAGAAACTTCCCGACCACTTACTTTTCCTCGACGGTTTCATTTTCTTTCTTGCGCTTCTTCCCACTCCCGCCCCCCTTTCCCCTCCTGGCCTCGCTGCCGGCAGTGTTCGTCTCCAAAGCCTTGGTCGAGGCGAGCACTAGTTGCTGATGCTGCTGGATCCTGGCTGGACGAGGAGATGGGACTTCTTTGTGTGCGCGCAGGCCGTTCAAGAGGAGGGGTCTCGGGGCTGTTAGATGTGCCTTTAATACCTAACCTGCTATACGGTCTGACAGCTCAGCCTGGAAACTACCTCTCCGGCTGACGTCAGATCGCCTCTTCCAGTGACTGCTCGGCTCCGCGCATCCAGAGTGCAGCGCGGGGGCAGCCCGTTTAAGGAGGGCGCGGATCTCCTCCCCCTCCCCAAGATAATCGGAAAGGCGGGGGAGGGGGCACAGGCGGAAGGTGGGACTCGGCAAGGCAGGAACAAAAACAGAAGCTACAAGTCCTGGAGAAGGAGGTGCGAGTTGCACGCCTGAAAAACTTTTTATTCAAACAAAAGTTTGCATTTGACACACACACACACGTACGTACGAATGGACCTCTCCGCTTGCTTTTCGAGAATGATTTGCGCAGGGGCGGATTGCAGATCAAAAACCAATAAAAGCCTCACGAAATGAAAAAAGAAAATTCGCCTGAAAATTTCCTTGCACTGATTTCATCTGTCCAAGTGTCTTTGAAAACTGCTCTTCCTTCGTCATGTAAGATCTAACTTCCTATCCTGTTCTCCAGAGTTGTAGTCCTGTGCAGAACCTTCTAAAGAAACACACTGAACCATAAACTTAACCACATTTTAGCCTAGCAGTGAAGGACAGGTAAATTGTGATTCATCAGAAATAATGGTAAAATGAATGGAAAAACTGAAATAAATTTATAAAGGTATATTGCACAGAGAGGATTTTAAAATTCTCATTAAGATGAAGTCCCAAATCAAAAAGCTGGATCTAACAACAACAGCAGTGGAAAACTACAAATTTTGCCCATGGTCACAACTGAATGTACAGTAATGTCAATTCTGGATGTATTCATTAAGAAATAAATCCCAGTAAACTTGATAGCGCTGTGTAGATAGTCCTCGACTTCCAACAGTTCATTTAGTGACCGTTGAAGTTATAACAGCACTGAAAAAAATGACAGGTTGGTTTTCACCCTTTGGACCATTGCAGCATCCCTATGATCATGTGACCAAAATTAAGACACTTGGCAACAGACTCATATTTATGTCTGTTACTTAGCAACTGCAGTGATTCACTTAAAACTGGCAAGAAAGATTGTAAAATGGCCAAAACTCACTTAATAAATGTCTCACTTAGCAACAGAAATCTTTGGCTCAATTGTCGTTGTAAGTTGAGAACTACCTATATTCACAGTAATTATTTTGAGACCGAAGCATTAAGTGCTGCTAACGTTTCTGTACTAGATCAAGGGAGTCTTTGTATGAATCAAATAGGCAAATTAAAGTTTTATGTGCTTGATATAGTTGTGTGCTTTTAATAAAATATTCAAACAATATGGTATTCCAGTGAGATCTTCCTCCAGGTCCTTCCCCCAAAGGAGGGGAACTATGTTTCCACAAAGGAGAGATCAAGAACCTAAACTCAGAGAGCACCAAGGACTCCGCAATTCAACCCTAAGCTACATATATTCTCTCCTATTAGAGCTTTTTCTATCCTGGCATATTAGAAAGGGTCTAGGGATGTAGTAAATAACAAGCCTAACCTTATTGTAGAAATAAACTGATCAAACAGTTATATGTTAGCAAAGTCATAACCCTTTCTCTACCCTAAACATTTCCTTGATCCCAGGCTTCCATGACTGAAATATTGCAGTGGATATAATTTGGAAGTAATATTGCAATTTCAGCAAAAAAAAAAATGGCAAAACAAGTCGAGCTCATCACACACTGGGCTTTAAATCTTCACTGGAAACCATGTCTGCAAAGATGACTATACAATTGGACATAGTTCTGAAAAATGTTGAGCAATGATTAGTGAAAGAACACTTCTTTCATAATATTCAAAAAAAGCTGAAAGATGAAAGACTCTGAACAAAGAAAGGAAATTGGCTTTCTTCATGCTGTGAATGGTTGTCCCGTGTATGATTTGTTATTACAAGAATAATGGGGTGTGCCAACCTAGACAACCATAAAGAAATTAGGAGGAAATAGCTAAAGAACTAGACTAGAAACCAGGAGACTATGAGATCTAGTTCCACCTTAGACATTAAGCCAGCTGGGAGACCTTGGGCCAGTCACTTTCTCTCAGTCCTAGGAAGGAGGCAATGGTAACCCAAAAACCTTGTCAAGAAAACTGGAGAAAGTTATCCGAACAGTCTGCAATTATTGGACACAATAGAACAGGAAAAATAAAAATCATTAAGAGCAATATATTACTTTCAGTATCAAAAGTAAGCTGGTACAGTACTATCAAAGAAGGCTTTTGACTGGGGAACCTGAGCCAGATACCTGTGTATCTTCCAAAGAATAAAGTCCAGGAGTCTAGAGCTTTTTTTTTAAAAAAAGTCTGCTTTCTCCAATGTGGTGCCTTCCAAGGAGTGAGGAACTATGACAATATCATCTCCTTACCAATTAGCATAATGCAAAATACCAGAAGACAGAGAATATGAAAGGTTTTCAACACAACTGTTTTTATAAAGACACTTTATATTTTTTTTAATGGCTCTGGAGCTGTTGCCATGTGGATGTTTATAATTTGGCACAAATGACTTTTTGAAACTCTACCAAATTTTGGGTAGCAAATTCTGGCGGAAAGTTTCACAGAATTTTAGGTCAAGACCCATACCCCTGCCTACTACTGAATAGCTTCATGGGATAGGTTTCCTGGTTATAGGTTTCCTTAGGATTTAATGGAAGTGTGATAAACCTGTGAGGCTGTTAGAAAGTCTGCTGTGTAAATGAAAGATGAGGCATTTAAGCATACTTCTTAGCTACCACTTATCTAAATAAGCAAAAGACTATCATATTCCTCCCAAAATGATTTCTGATGTTCTTAATTTGGAAAAAAAAATCACTAAGGCAAATTCTCTTTCATCAAATTAACATGAAAACTGGTTAAAAGGCAGAATTTTTCTGATCAGCGCTACAGACCTTATGTACTTGTTGTTCTGAAAAGCCTTGATTTTTTTTGCATAAGATGGATATTCATCAATGCACACTTTGCATTCATGCCTTTAAAAATTTAGAGATACTTATGAAATATATGCATAAAACTGAATTTATGTAAAAATAGAATTAAGGATGGTATTTATAAGTTGCAGATTAGACCCCTGTATAAGTTCTTAAATTTTATCTCAATTTCCTTTCGAGAACCTGAGATTTACCTTGAAGTCAGGCTTCAAATTTATGATGTCTGTATTATTTATACAGACCATATGAATGCAGCCACCGGCCCATATGTATTCTACTTGTGGCTGGGAGATTAGAGGAGGAATAGCTCTTTAAAAGCGCAGATGGACACTGTAGTGTATTGGCCACAACTGTTTTAAATCACTTGCTTAATGTCTGACCTACATTGCTGTATTGTTTAACAGTTGCTGTTACTGAAAGCCAGACTGGCTGTCTCCAAGCTGCTAATGAGGTTTGGGGCAGGAAACTGTTACTTTGGTTGCCACCTAGAGGCTAACTGTATAAATAGCTGTGCAGCAGCCTTTAGGGCTGCTTCTGTTCTGAGTTAATAAACATGTTTGTTGTTTCAAAGCTCTACTTTGTTCAATCCCTGAAGAACCAAAGATGTAACAGACACTATCCATAAAGGGCTTGGATTCATATAAAATACTGACCTATTATTTGTTTAAACACAACTTACTTAATAATTCATGATCAGATGAGTTAACACATCATATAGAATTATAAAGTGAGTTTTTGGTTTTGACTTAGAATGTTGTGTAAATATTTCCAAAATATCCTTAAGAGCAGAGAACAGGATGTTGATTGAAATATGTAGAGGATTACATATTGCAGTTATTCTTCTTCTAATTTAAAGCCTGTAGACATATGTCTAATATGGAAATTCCTGCTATAAGAAAAACAAATAAGCAGGCATGTTCCCTTTATCCATGAAAAAAAAGCAACTTTATCTACAACTAAACTCTTCACTCAATTCTATAAAAAACTACAGTAAGATTTTAGAATATAATTTGAAAAACAAAGTTGCTTAATTTCAGTACTAAGCATGGATACTTCTAAAACATATTTTAAAGGAGCTTGTTTTCCTCATAAACATTTCTAAGAATACTTAACTAAATGCATTTTTAAACAGGCTTTAGTTAAACTGCCTTAACATCTGTAGTATTAGATAAATTCTTTCATAATCCCATAAAATCAAGACAAATGATCAAAATATTAAGAAGCAAGTTTTTGCCATTTTTGATTTTAACAAGTTTATTGACAAGATTACTTCAAAGGCTGTTCATTCATTGTTCTGATTTAACTATGTTCAAATAAATTGTAGTGGTTCATGGAACTTGGATGATAAACAGTTGTGGAATTCAGACATTTACCCAAAATCAAAACACACATACATGCTATATTAACCAAATCATCTATGAACCTGGCTTCCATGGCATTATGACTTATAAACAGTAAGTTTATGGCCTAGTATGGTTTAGTCAAACATGATTAAACAAGTCATGGTTCAACACAGCTTCGAATCTAACCAGAGAGTGTACTGTATCAAACTATGAATTAGTTTCACCCTTCAACAACCTAATAATTTCTTGATAGATACTACTTTGTATTCACTATAACCCACATGCAGGATGTCTGTAGAAATGCAACTTGCTAGTATGTGCAACATTTGTTCTACAAAGTTCTTGGGCTATTTCAAGTTTCACGTAATAGCTGAGAACCCCACTTGAGTACTCTTCTCTAATATTAGCTATTTTCACACTTACCAAATCTGGATTTATTCAAGAAATCACAGTTGGCATAGTTTAAACAACCATGATGGATGAACCCGACACCAGCAAATAAACAAACCATACTGTAGTGCAACAAGTTGTCTGAACTCATTTATTTCCAGTATAGTGCTCTTCCAAGTGTTGGCTTATAAATTCCATATTGTAAATTCCACAATTCCCGTCAGCTTACCATAATGATGAAATTTATGAAAGTTTAGCCAAATACCATAAATGAAAGATATTTGGTTGGAGAAAACTGTATTCAACATTCAAAGAATAGGACTAAAAAAGTAACATAGGGCACTGGTAATATAATTGGTTTATAACAGTCATTATTGCCAACTTTTAGTTTGTGTCAGCTATGTCAATGACCAAAGGAATAGCTTATACCTGCTAACATGGAGAAAAAAATAGTAAGAATTTGTTGTTTCTACCCTTCCAGAGTAAGTATCTTGTTAACATTAGTGATGGTGGGAATATGGTTGTATTACCACCTGATAATATAATTACATGGTGGAGAGGCACCCCTTCCATGTTGATTCTTAAACCAATGGGAAAATTGTCAGTTGTATTATATGCATATAAAACCTTTTTACCTTCTAGTCCATGTTGTTGCCCTTAAGATTCTCCTGCTCTGAAGGACAGATGTACAAATATCAGACATACACAACATTCAGATCGCAGCAAATTGAATTGTAAATTGTTTTATAGTGTTCTCCCCCCCCCATGTGTGTGAGTGTGTGTGTGTGTGTGTGAGCGCGTGCGCATGGATGAGAGAGAAGGAGGTATTCAAATAATATCCATTCATGGTATTTCATCAGTCTAAATGGAATGCCACAAGGCTCAGTCCTGTTTTCTAATTGTTAGTAGTTTCACTTAGATGAAGAATTCAGAACGCTCAGAATAGAATAGAGCTGGAAGGGATTCAGAGGTCTTCTAGTCCAACCCCCTGCTCAAGCAGGAGACCCTATACCATTTCAGACAAGTGACTGTCCAGTTTCTTTTTAAAAACCTCCAGTGATGAAGCCCCTACAACGTCTGAAAGTAAGCTGTTCCACTGGTTCATTGTCCTCACTGTGAGAAGTTTCTCCTTAATTCCAGGTTGCTTCTGTCCTTGATTACTTTCCATCCATTGTTTCTTGTCTTGCTTTCTGGTGCTTTGGAAAATAAGTTGACCCCCTCTTCTTTGTGCCAGCTCCTCAAATACAGGAATAGTGCTATCATATCCCCCCAATCCTGCTTATTTTTAGACCAGTGGTCCCCAACCTTTCTGGGTTGGCAGTCTGGGCCAGGGAGTGGAGGCGCCTGTAGGCGTGCAAGCACACACATGCGTGAATGGGGCCATGTGCGCCATGTGATGCTTGGGTGATGCTAGTGCCCATGTGATGCTTGGGTGACACTAGTGCCCGTGCAATGCCGCGATGCTAGTGCAAGTGGGGATGTTAAGCTTGCAGCGATGACAGAGCCTGCATGATGCTGTGACGCTAGCATGAGTGTGGGGGGTGCTCGTGGCAATGCTAGCACCCACCCAACACTCACAGTATTACTAATGCCCATGCAATGACACAAGGCTAGCGTGAATGGTGGTGTGCAAGCGCGCATACATGTGTGTACTGGCCAGCCACTCATGCAGCCCAGTGGCCAACAGCCCTCAGCTGTTTCCAAAGTCTCAACATCCTTTTTGTAATGTGACCAAAACTAGATACAGTATTCCAGGTGTGGCCTTACAAAGAGGTAGAGGGAATGTTTATCACAACTGTAGATTATACAAAACTCAATGGGATAACTAATAACCTAGAAGACAGAAATAAATTTCTTGACAAGCGGAGAAATGGGCTAAGATAACAAGTTTTCACAGAGTAAAGATTATTACGTAAGAAACAGAAATCACATGCACATCGATTGTGAAAATAACCTTGGAGAGCATTAACTACAAAGTTAATATGAGTCCGCAGTGTGATGGGGCTGCAAATAAAGCAAGTGAAATTGTAAAGCAAACAACTATACGTATTTGAAATCCCAGGATACCATGTTCCACATTCTTCTGCTTTAGTCAGGCTCCTCCCTGAATTCTGTGTTCAGTTCTGAGCACTATATTTTAAGGATTCAGAAAAGGTTGACAAAGATTATCTAGAGACCAAACCCTACATTGACGGTATTTAGCTTTGAAAAATGCAGGCTAAGATAGCAGCATAATTCAAACAACTGTGTCAAGCACAGGAAATCAGAGGTCCAGACAGATCAAATGAATGTAGGTGTATTGTATGCTAATGTCCTCTACAACAGTGGTTCTCAACCTTTCTAATGCCGTGACCCCATAATACAGTTCCCCATATTGTGGTGACCCCCAAGTGGGTGTGGCCACCAATAAGAGGGAGTAGGACAGCTAGGGAAAAGGGAAAAAAATGGCAGACAGCGTGGTTTGGCGACCCCCGTGAAATGGTCATTCGACCCCAAATGGGGTCCCGACCCACAGGTTGAGAACCACTGCTCTACAAGAATCTAACTACTAATAGTCAAAGCAAATTAGGGGAAGATAAGAGTCAATGAAATTCAGGATGGATTGGACTTAGATCCTTTGTGAGCATGAAGGGACTTGAGACTGATGACACATTTGACCCCTCCCTGGTCATCTACAATCTGAAAGAATGTATTATCTATCCCATAGAACAAGGGTGGACCGCTATGGCAACTTTACAACCTGTGGACTTCAAATCCCAGAATTCCTGAGCCAACATGTTGCCATGCTTGCCCACTGCACCTTAGAAGGGAAAGACCTATTTTTTTTTTTGTTTCTTGGTTCTAACTCTTCTCTATCTCCATATTGGAATGAGTATATTTATAAATATGTGCATGTATGGATATGTGTGTGTGTGTGTGTGTTCGTGTCTATATGTATATACACATACAATTAACATTTTCTTTAAAATCTTAGTTACTTCTTCATAATATTAGAAAGTAAATAGTATTATAAGTATAAAAGACTATATTCTTTGAAATACAACCCTAACCAATTATATAAAATACTATACAGTGGGGAAAAGGAAAGGAATTCTTTTAAAGAAGAAAACCTGTATGCTAAATTACCTATGGAGGAAAAATGAAAAATAAAGAAAAAAGACAATTACCCTCCCCCTGAAAACAAAGAAAGCTTTTAACACATAAAAACATTAAATAACACTAAACAAAAAATTGCCTAAATCATGTCTAATTTTAATATAAAAAATAACCAATTTAAAGGAGGAAAACAAGATTTGGATATTAATGTCACATAATTTTCATAAATCTCAACATTAGGATTAATTCTTAAATACTGCAATGAAATAAACTTAAGACTATATGGAATCATATTGTCCAGCCTTGCCTCTCCTTTGGCATGGGCACATATGAGCGGGGGTTGAACCGGTTGGGAGACCCTGGGAAAATGCCATCCTTCTGGGCTAGACTGGGAAGTCAAAGAAACATTCCAGAGAGCCACTACAAACCATTTGTACTGTTGCCAAGAAAAGTACATATATTTGTATAGTCATAAGGAATCCAACACAACTCAAGGGCCTCTTTACTGTGTCTGTGTGTCTATGTATAATCACAATAACATTTACTTGCAGGTTGAAGTCCTAAGGAGAGTCAAGCCAACCAATCACTTTTGGGGGAGGGAAAACAGCAGTTGAAAATACAATTCTTAAATCTTGGCTCCTCCTGACTTGTAATTATTTGGAGGAAAAGACATTGGCTAGTCTGGGAAATGGATTAGATTCTGCCTTCATCCTCCTGGGGTGTGTGAACTGAATTAATTAACTTCATTGTGCAAGCTGATAAATCTAGGCAAAACTAGAGGGAGGATGGTACATAATTAGCTCAAGTATAGAAAAGACTTGAAAGAGAAGAGATCTAGTTAAGGGGACATACACAGACACACACACCTTCCTATGCTCTTTCCATCATTTTAGTAGGAAAACCAGAGCTGAATGAAATAGATGTGAAGGTGAAATAGGTTTCAGGCACTTCATCTTTTCAGCAACAAATGACCTAAACAGACTCAAGAGCTTTCAGCTGAAGACTACTAATTAGAAACATAGCTGTGATGGTACTCTTGATCCTGTGCAGGTTTCCTTGGAAGAAGCCGCATTGTGCTGAAAGGGGCCACAGTCCTATCCAAGCTTCCTTTCACTGAACCAAGTTGCATATCTCTTGTAACTGAAGCAGCTGGTACAGAAAATAGAGAGGGGGGGGAGAGTGATTGCACAAATTAATTTGAATTTAACTAGTTTAAGTTAATTTAACAAATTCAATCCAGGGTGGATGGTAGGCTAGAAATTCCAGCCCTGACACTGTCAACACACTTTTCTATCTTTCCTCCTTGTCATTATAGTTCTTATTTCTAGCTAAAAATAGGTGCTGGCCTAGTAACCAGGACACTGTGAGTTGTAGTGCTGCCTTAGGCTAGATGACTTTAGGTCACTGCCTCTCAGCCCAACCCACCTCACAGGGTTGTTACTGTGGGGAAAAAGAGGAAGGAGTATCTTGTATGTTAACCACCTTGAGTTACTTATAAAGAAATAAAATTGGGCTTTAAAAAAAATCTAATTAAAAATACATACAACAATTAATTGTTGTTCCCTTTGTTACTGAACAATCCATTACATTTGTAATGTATTAAATTGGTAGATTTATGGCAGGACTGTTTTTACATGCAGATTTTAGCTTTCTTTGAGCATCTAGAACTGAATTGCAGAGACTATAGACATATTAACACTGCAGAGTCTTGCTTTATTATACTCAGAATAAAGTCAGGTCACTTGAAGGATTCACTACCAATAAAGATGAATACAAAGTGTCTTGAACTGTGAGGATGGTGGCATGATGGCAAAGCAGATAAGATGCTGGGCTTCTCAGCTGGAAAGCAAGCAGCCCAGGTTTGAGACCCAAGTGCCATGCAATGTGGTGAGATCCCATCCTTGTCCCAACTTCTACCAATCTAGCAGTTTGAAAGCATGCAAATGTGAGTAGATAAAAAAATATCACTTCGGTGGGAAGGTGACAGCATTCAGTGATGTCTTGCTGGTTCAATGGCCTTGAAACAGAGGTGACCACAGGGCCTTATAGTCAACTAGGACTAGCAGATAAAATCCACAGGGACTCTTTTTTTTTTTTTTTTTTACTGTGAGGGTAGATAATCTGAACCTGGTTCATGCTGAAAGACCTTAAAACAAAAATAAATATGAAATCTGCCCATCTATATCTAGACATTACCTTATTCAAATGGCAAACTGATGGGGACTGTTATCTGGAATTAAACACTTGGATCCCTAGAGCTGAATTCAGGTACTCATCCCAAGATCAGAAAATGGGAAATTACAATCAGAAGGGAAGTTGAGAAAACAGGCCCAGCCCAAATATCTATGGAGATGGTTGTCCCCAAAGTGTTTCCTCCTGCAATTGGACTTTCTTGGGGGGGGGGGTTCTTTGAAAATCTTTCACTTCTCACCCAAGAAGCTTCTCATCTGGCTGAAGAAGCTTCTTGGATGAGAAGCAAAATGTTTTCAAAGAAAAACAACCAAGAAAATCCAGTTTTGTTTTGGGAGACACAACCCAAAATGCTATATAGATGCTATATAGATAGTCCTCCACTTATAACAGTTTGTTTAATGACCATTCAAAATTACAATGGCACTAAAAATGACTTATGACCGTTTTTCACACTTATAACCGTTGCAGTATACCCATGGTCACGTGATCAAACTTCAGATGCTTGACAGCTGGTTCTGTTTATAACGGTTGCAGGATCCCAGGGTCATGTGATTTATCTTTTGTGACCTTTTGACAAGCAAAGTAAATGGGGAAGGCAGATTCACTTAACCACCATGTTACTAATGTAACAACTGTGGCAAGAAAAGTTGTAAAATGAGACAAAACCCACTTAACAACTGTCTTGTTTAGCAACATAAATTTTGAGCTGAATTGTGGTCATAAGTTGAGGACTACCTGAAGAGTTTATAACCATCATTATTAAGCTAGATGGTCAATCATTGAACATTTAAAGCAGCTATAGAAAATCAACATGAAATGGGTATAATATCCCCAAGATTTAGACTGGGCTAATGCTTCAGACTGTATGTGTTTTGCCATAAACTATAGCTTACAAATCATAGTGGCTTAGTTTACAGAACACATTAAGCCAAAACTATGTGAGGTACATGTCTTGACAGATAACCAAGTCATGATTTTTTTTAACTAGCATTATCTTAAGAGAGACATTATTCTCCAATGAAAATCTATACTAATATTTTTGTTTATTCATGAGTTCTCCAGAAAAATAGAGGAAGAAAAAAAGACTAGGATGAATGGTGTATATCTGCTGTGGCAAAAACAGCATTAAATAAAACTATTTAATACATGCCTTAAATCAGCAGTGTAACAATATTCTAGAATGGCACCAAGAAAATGTAAGAGTATCCTAACTCTGCTTTTGGTCCCTTCAATGCTAGTTGCAAATGTTAAGACTTGCAAGGCAGCTAGTTGGGATAGCTGACAAATAGTACCTTGCAAATTGAAGAGGAGAGAAAATTCTCAGTGAGGTGGACCTTCAATCCAGGATGGATTTGTTTCAAGGGCAATTTGCTACTATATGTATACTCCTCAGGACATCTCAGATTTCATGACAACAACATACACACATCATACTTACTGCAAGATTGTTAAAGCTAATTATAACACATTCAACAGCCTAACACTCTTATTCAGTTGCTAATGATCCAACTCCAGGAACTTTACAAAACAGAGAAGAATGCCTACAGATCCATCCTCTACAAAAGAAAATTTGTTGGGCTATAGAAATGCTTTGCAAAGCTACAACTCTTCCTCGGAGTATTGATCTTAAACTTCCAAGTGTTGGAGAGGATGCCAACATTAAAAATGAATTTTTATACAAATATTCATTGCCCTTTTATGTTAAAAGAAATATCACAAAGGGGTATCTGACTTCCCACATATGGGGAAAGGATGAAAATGATGCTTTTCCTAATGAACTGTGCTGAAAATGAGGAGGTGGACATTGTTTGGAATATCTAAAAAGTAGAAAAACTGCTTAACAAGAACTGATTTTCCCACTATTTAGTTCCTTTTCCACCTAACATGGGAGATGTTAACTATACCCAATTTAGAATAATAACTCCCACCATTATAAGCTAGAATAAATAGGTTTCCCTAGGAAATGTTATAGTTATTTACCCACAGAGACATGCATTGATGGCACACACAAAACTCTTATTCAGGCTCTTGACCACATTTACCTGCCATGTATTCTACAGTGCTTTTTTCATGTCTATTCAGAACTTTTATTCATATTAATGGGACTCCCTTCTGCATAAATGTGTGTAGCGACTTTCTTCAGTCTGATGCCTTTTATATCTGAAAGTTATTAGGCAAAGGAGAGTGGAGTATAAAGCTGCAGCTTGACCCCAGAAAGGCCAGAAGAAATGAAATCTCCTTTCCTTTTTGCATATTTTTGTTTTCTTTAAGACACTGTTCCAGTAAATTCTACTGCTACCCATCAATAAGTTTGGACAATTCACTCCAAGGCTTCTTAGCCTAATTATTTTATCATCTCTTAATCTCCAGGCACTAAAAAAGAAAGATCAGCTAATCTATATCATAAAGGGTTTATTTTCTTATTTTGATTCGAAAAAGGAACTAAACATTTCATTTGTGTGGGGTGGAGAGTCATAATTCTGATGTTAGAATTTAAGTTCGGAAGGGATGACTATCTAAAAGCATCTAACTCTGAAATTAGTTGCTACTAATTTCTCTAACTTGAGAAAGTTCTTTAATTTAGAAGGTAGCAGAATGGATAATATTTCCTCAATATATCTACTTTCATGTGAATTTTGATAATTCAAATGAAATATCTGGAAATAGAAAAATGAGCATTTTATAAGCCCTGCCCTAGCTGCTAGTTAGAGAACAGACTTATGGGAGTATTGATCTGGTTTCGCCACCATTGCCATGTTTGCTCATTTGCTTTTTTGTCTCCAATCAAGTTGATAGATAAGTCAGCCTCTAAAAATCTCCTGTTTGCTTTCTGACTTCTTGTAACTAACAGAGTATTGGGTGACAAGATAGCAGGGTAACCAGTTAATAAGTGACTCTGAGCTATAGATATAAGAGGAAGTGTTAAAAGGAGGGAATTAAAGGATTGAGACAAAAGGGATTCAAATTTTACAGTAATTCCTTATTCTACATATAGGACACCCACACATTTTCAAAGGAAATTAATAGACAAAAATAAGAAAGATTACATTAGCAGCTACAATCAAAATAAATTAGAAACAAGTGACAGCAGAAAGTGAAGGAAATTGACATTTAATCAACCTTTCTCTGTCCAGGGCGGTTCCTGAACCTCAGATGCCTGTCAAAAGGTACACTTCAAACAAAGGGTGCAGACATAACATAATGGGTGAAATAAAAAACAAATTTCAATTTGAGTTAAATTAAACTCAGTTAATATGTCCCTGGTATATTTCATAATCCCTCTTTCTACCACTTTAAAAATACAATTCAATGACACATTTGAAGGATCATTTCTAGGGTATATAAGGATTTCTTCTTTACCCCCTCCCACTTATTTCCTCAAATGCAGCTGATCGGCTTCTTTGTGGTTAATGATGCTGGGGAACTGTACTTGATTACCTTTCTAATTAACACTAGCTAATACAAGGGCAAATAAGAAACAACTATGATTTCACTAATGTTAAATATTAGTAGTAGCTGCTGTACCTAGATCCTGCACATAGCACTTTATGGTATTTCATGATACCTTCAGAGATTAACAACCAGAGCATTCTCCAGATCCTTAGATAGCAGTCTAGAGACTCTAAACCAGTGGTTCTCAACCTTTTTAATGCCGCGACCCCCAACTGGTCGTAAGTCGAGAACTACTCAACTGGTGCAGCACCGTTTGTAGAATGGGACTTTTGGCAGGCTCAGCAGGGCAGAGACAGTCTGGACAATTCCTATTGGCTTTTGAGAGAGTCTATTCTATTGGCTTTCAAAAGCCAATAGAATAAAAGAGATAGCACAGCTAAGGAAAAGGGGGGGGGAAATGGCAGACTGCATTGTTTGGCGACCCCCGTGAAATGGTCGTTCGACCCCAAATGGGGTCGTGACCCACAGTTGAGAACCACTGCTCTAAACCTTTGGTGAAGATTCTGGAAAATGTAAACTAACAATTCTGAATGGCAGGCCAGAGAAGACTGAATGATGTTGAGTCACATCTTTGTTAAAACAAGAAAGCTACTCAAACGCTGGATATCCCTTATTCAAATTCAAGGGATTAATTCAGACCTCAGATAAGGGCCATCTCTCCCTTCCCCACATCTTGTGGCTGGGGAGAGATAAAAAAGTATATGAGACTCCTTGTCTAAGAGAACAAGGGATTGCACCAATTTCTGACATGGGTTCAAGCCCATCCCTGCTTCAGTTCTTTCCCAAATGAAATTATATGACAGCCAAAGTTAAATGAATTACATGATGACCAAGAACTGATGTCTGCATGCCTAACAATCTGGTGATCTGAAGAACTGTTGGGCTAAAATGTACACATACCCAGCTGGATAATGGGAGTAGTAGTTCAGGACATTAAGTTGAGGATGGATATATTTGTGGACATTTGTTGTTTAATTTGTTTGTCTATTTCGCCCGCTGATTGAAATAATGATGCTGAGATAACCGGTATATAGACTAGTGTTAGTGAAATTCAAAAAACTAAATCTCAGTTCTACCGAAGGTACTGAAGTCCATGGCTAAGTGGGAATTTTAGGAGCTTCAGTCCCACAGTTGTAAGGCTCAAAATAGTTGCTGCTATGGGGTTAAGATAATAAAGTGAGCAAGGTGTTACAAATGACATAATTTGGAACTTGTCCTTACACAATCTGAGAATTCCAACATGAACTTCCATAAGAATCATCCAAACACTATGTCTTTTCCCCCAATGGTAATTTAAAAATGTTTCAATATGTTGCTCTACACCAGGGGTTCTCAACCTTGGCAACTTTAAGACTTGTAGACTTCAACTCCCAGAATTCCTCAGCCAGCTCTGGCTGAGGAATTCTGGGAGTTGAAGTCCACAAGTCTTAAAGTTGCCAAGGTTGAGAACCCCTGCTCTACACAGACTCACTTAAATTCAATTAGCTTCAAATTCAGTATTGTGTGTTAATCCCATCACCTGCTTCAGGACAGAGGGTTTGAAGATTAACTCTTTTGTTAAACTTTGCATAAGAGGTTTTAAGTGCATTTACAGCTTACTTCAGCTGCTACAACTTCTTTTAGCAAATTATCAAATTTGGGAAGCTCTGAACTGAACTTAGGCAAAAGCCAATTCATCCACACAAAACTCTGCAGTGTTTCTTTTATTATTTCTTCATTTGCAGTGACCAATTATGTATCTTCATTTTACTTATTTATTTTTCACATTTTTCAACTGACCATCTGTCTCAGAGAAGAACTCTACTCTAAGTAACTATATAGATTTTCTCCTTGAGCATGTTATTTCAATATCATGTGCTTAGAATCTGACAGTTATAGGTGATTTTAAGTTGATTTTTTGAATTTCTGAAATTTCAAACTTGTATTCAACCAGATATCAAATGATGTGCTTATAATATTGAAACTTAAATATCATTACATAAACAGAATACACACAAAGCATCAGATTGCAAAGTTCTGCACTTTCATACCTATGGTAGTTTAAGAAAGATAAAACATTTTTGCAAATAACTTCAGATCAGAAATCTTTACTCCACACATACCCCTTTTAGGTTTAGAAACAGAATCCAATTGCTGCATTTCTCTATAATTAATCCTTCATTTCCCATCAGATGTGCCAATGTAAATTTCAAAGTTTCAAAAGAAAAAAAGTTTGAAAATATTGTCACTTGCCTTGATTTTCAGATATTCCGATATTGCTGCAGTCTCCCCATTCACGGTCAGCAAATTGCAACGAACTCTGAGGTAAATCCAGGTATGTTCCTGTAAATTTCTGAAAGGGAAGAATCCTTGGATGTATCCCTTTCTCTTGCCATCAGCTGTGTTCAGTTTTTATTCTAGATAGCAGCTGAGCCTCCACCGGGACACAGGGTTATCATTATGGTACATTATGATAAATATATTGGATTTTTAAACTGAGCCAAATAGCACAACAGCTCTGAAACAAGGTAAAAATCCAACTTAATCCAATGAGGACTTTAAGGAGAAGTCCTAGTTTCCTTACATACCCAATATATCAGCTCAAAAAGACAAAAGAATCCTCTCTCCATTCACTACAGGCAGATGAATCAGCAGTCTTGGGCACAACCTATTGTCCCCCCAGGGGTCCTTGATAAACAAATCAGTGAAGAGAATGTCATCTTCAAAGGAAGAACTCTCATTCCATGCTAAGGTTCTCCAAGAGAATAATCCTAGGATCAGCCTCAGGCTTTCTTAAAGAGGCTTCTGATCAGACTTCTGGGATTCCCTGAGCAGCTGGGTTTTCTGGATCCATCAAGCCAAAATGTGATTTGCTAATTTCTCTCTAGTAGTTGGTGAGGACCTAGCCATATGGTTTAATCAATGAATAATATAGCTTTGAGGATTGTTAACTAAAACTCTTTAAGATCCTCAACAAAGGATATATATGCTTAGAGTTAAGGAAGAAGTTTGGCCCTTAAAACTGTGGTTAACTTTAACTAGTGTATAAACAACAACTACTTAATCCATATTTACAAATCACAAACGATGTTTGAACCCAACTGGCCTGTAGAGCAAATGCTTGGCTTAGAAATATGTTTATTTTAGTAACAAAACTAAGTCACAGAAAAAGATCCTAAGCCCTTAGATTTTATCTTTCTTCTTTTCTGGGGAAGGTGGAGGGATTCTGCTATTGGTATGTAGCTCAAGATCAGAAATCCTAGTTAATGGATTAGAATTTTTTCAAAAAGATCTACCAGCAGATCCCAATTTATATTTTGCCCACCCATTTCTTTGTTACAGCTGCATATCACTCTGAAATTATTCCACAGGTATATTGTTACACCTTTGGAGATAGAGGAGGAAATTGCAGTTGTTGGATTTCTGCTTGCTATTGTGCTGTAAAAGGCAGAGGAACTGAGTGAAGGCATAATTAGCAAACTTCCATTTCCCTATTGCTCTGGATCTCCCATGAAATTGCTTACCTATTTCTGATAATGATATGCTGGATAAGGTCCCAGGGACACAGCAAGCCAAAAACTAGTTAACTGCATTTTAGCTTATTGTTTCTCATCTTTAAGACATGTGGGCTTCAACTCCCAGAATTCCCCAGTCAGCCATGTTTTAAGCATCTGATAAAACTGGGTAGCCCTGTAGGCAGGATATACACTGTAACATTATTTGCAGCACTCTAATCTTCATGTTTTTAACATAATAAAGTATCCCCTGATTTTCTTTCAAAGGAGGTTACTCTCCACTCACAACCTTTTGTTAATAATATGTTTTTTTCCTCATCTTTTTAGTGAATGCTAGGAGAAGGTAGATGGACATGGTAAAACATAAACACTAGATCAGGGGTGTCAAACTGCCGGCCCATGGGCCGGTTTCATCATACTGGAGCCACGCCCACCCCATTGCCGGCAATGGCGAAAAAGCTCTGATGCGTCACGCGACGTCACAAGTTTGACATGCCTGCATTAGATGAAGAATCAAAACTTTGTTTTATCAGGTAAGCTATGCTGGGTTGTTATCCTGCTGGACAAGAATGTATATCACTGACTGTTGTATCTTTATGATTTATGATGATTGTATTTATGATTATGATCATGATTTATCATTTGTTACTTGTATGTACACTGAGAGTTTGTGCACCAGAGACAAATTCCTTGTGTGTCCGATCACACTTTGCCAATAAAGAATTCTATATTATTCCTTTATTCTAGGTCAATACTTAAGATAACCTTCTCCATGTTGGCCAGTTGCAGTCCCAAGACATCTGCGGGCACCAAGTCAGGGCAACTGATTTACCATAATCCTAGCAGAGGATTACTGTAATTCAATTCTTAACAGAAAATTCAAGAAACTGAATTCATGTATTATGCACTGTCCATTGAACTTAATGGAGTTTATTTTTGGGTACATATACGATTCCATTGTTGCATCCTTTGGACTCTTTCCTAAGAACAAGTTTGATGAGTTCAGGACAGCTTACTCCTAAGTTAATATGTTTTTGCTACCCAGGATATACTATTGAAAAAGCAACAGTTATGCAATAACAATGGTCTTCCACATTTTCCACAAAGGTGATATGGAGACCACAATGAATAACACTTTCTAGCAGTTAGAATCTCTTGGGTTCAGATATTGTGTTTAGTTGGTTTTAACTATGGGGTTTGAAGAAGCCATAATGGCAGGGTTTGGCAATCATGCTAAGTCAAACACAGTCTCAAACTACATGGGAGGCTTGAAGTGCAAATTTACCTGATCTGTACTTTCAGTCTAAATACAGATTCCTTTTTTTTTAAATCATTTTCCTTACACAAGAAATATTACTTGGCATAATAATATTGCTTGCATGTAAAACAACCTAAATATATTTTTTGCTCTCTAAATGAAAGATGAATGAACCTAGTCATCCTATATGTAGATGTTGAATTCTAACTTCACTTGTGGCAATGAGTAACATGCAGTATTGCATTGCACCTGGAAGCAATAGTCTTAAGGAATGTACACAGTGACAAACAATATGTACTTTTCAGTCTTTCCCTGAGTCTCAGCATCTCACTCATTAATAGAAGAGCTGGTCCAAGCTCTGTGAGAGACCATAATGGTCTTCTTCAGATTTTGTAGGTAGTTCACTGTTGATTAGGCTACTTTTGGCATCTGTTTATTGTAGCAGTTGATTATGGACCAGGGAAATATGAAGAATATATGAAGACTATACCTTTAAAAGTAGAATCATATGAGCATTTGCTTAAGAGAAAGTTCTACTGTATTTGATTGGTTCCTAAATTTCTAACCATATGATAGGATTGGCTGGTTAGTCTAATTTAAATAAGCCCTACAACTAAATTAAAAAAAAACTATTTAGAGAAATTATAAAACGTTGTACTGTTTTGACCTTTAAGAGACATAAAACAATTAGAACATGGGTATGTAGCCTTTTTAAGAATAAGGGCCACACTCAACAATTTTTTATATGGAGAGCTAAAGGTCATACTACTCATAAATGTGTGATCAGGGAAAAAAACTAAATAAATATAAATATTTAATTAAAATAAACAATAATTCTTAATAAATTCAGTAATGTTCTTTTGTCATTTTTAAACTTAGGTAGCAACTTTTAGATGGTTTCTGGAGGTTTATGGGGGGGTCATACAAAAGGTTTGTGGGATATAAGTGGGTTTCTGGAAAATTGTATTCTTTATATTTGATTTTAACATTTTAATAACAATATCAAGAAATGCCAAAAAGAAACCTTGATGAGGAAAATGTTTTTATGTTACTTTTCACAATAATAAATATCCATTATATAATGAAGAAGGAAACATGTAGAGGAACACATTTACTTTTGTTAGTCAAATCACAAAATCTTTAATCAAACAGCAACTGTACAGCCATCTCTCTTATTAATTGGAAACAAGTAAGCATAATTGTAGGACTTCAGTAATATTCTAGAAGTTGTATTTTGTAATAAAAATATTGAATTATTTAAGCCAGACATTTCAATAGAAACAGAAGGAAAAAGAAATTAAAACAGATTTGAAAAAGTGATTTATTTTTGTGTTTTTTTCTCTTCTATTTTTCAGGCAACCTCCACAAAAACACTATATTGTATCAGAGTCCAAGGTGGGATTTATATGTGATTTCAGCTTTGGTGTACCAAACAACTTGTTTCTTTATCAATGCATTAGCTGACATATTATGTGTCTGGGTCAAGAGCAATGGAGAAATTTGAAAGAATCTTTGTATGAGTGTCAAATGTGCTTTGTGAGGAAAACATCTTTACTACAACATGGGGTATGATTCTCATGAGGCGGTGAGATAACAGCTAATCTGTTATCCAGTGATGTTTTCATGGGTTCATTTTAAGCAGTGAAGGCAAAAGCCAACTTGTTCCATTATGTAAAAGTTTGAGGCAGGATCTGGGTCCCCCGATTCCATTCTCACACCTGAAGAGTGAAAGGGTAGTCCAGGCTACATGTACTATATATCTCAATTCCCACCTCAATTCAACTTTAAAATGGGAATAGCCCTATCTCCCTGGGTTGTGACGGCAGTGAAAAAGTTGAAGAGTGTAAGCCACATTACAAGTGTAAGTCACATTACAATTGTATGTGAACTGAAAACAGTTTCTATTTTAAAAAGTACACCAATGCTAGGTACAAATGCTAGTGGTGTATGAAACAATATCAGATGCATTCACAGTGTTTCTTCTCATTCCCACATCAAAAATGTTTGGAAATTTGTTTATAAAGAGAATATTGCAAATATTTTACTCCAAGGGACCTATCAAATCAACAGGTGGCTTAATAGTGAGTCAACATTGATCCATATGACTCAGACATGGAAAAGCTTATTCTTCATTAAGAATAGGAATAGTTCTGAAATATTTCAGAGTGTAACCCATTCTGTACTTGACCCAGGGCATCAGAGAATCTCAAGGAGGAACAAGAAGACTGGGACAAACAAGGATAACTGGAAATTGAAATCTCTCTTAGTTTTAATCATCTTTGTCTTTGGCTCCATGCTTCAGGATACGGGTGAACTCCAGATAGTTAAAGTTGCCTTTCTTATCAATTGGAGCTTCTCGATACATCTCATCTACTTCCTCATCTGTAAAACGATCACCCATGGTGGTAAGCAGTTCACGCAAGTGATCTTCATGAATGAAGCCTGCATTAGAGATGAAGAAGGAAAAAGAGGACTAAGATGTGTCCATTAGAAGAAAATAACCTCCTAAGCTGCTCTCCATGAGATCTGGTAAGATGGCCAGCAGGAGTAGCACAGGTGATTAAGAATGCTGCACTGGTTTTAGCTTCATGTTCCAGTGAATTTCTGAAATGAAATGTGTCCGTCCTAAATCATTGCTATTTGAAAAAAGGATTTCTATTATTTAGCCCAAACAATCTTTTCTCCAGCAGTTTGAGTGCTGTTTCTCTCAGAGATATGAAACCTGTATCAGAATGGGGATTGTGTTTGATATTATGCCACAGATGACACTCCCTAAAATGGTTGACACCCAAAACCTGTCACCTAATTAAAATGAAATAATTTGCTTCAATAAATTCCTCCTCCTGTCACATTAAAAATAATCTTTTAGAAGAAACATTTGAGGCTGCATGTAAGACTTTTATGAGAGGAAATTACATGCAGCCTAGACTTATAATGTACACCTTTCATTCATTTCAATACAAAGATCTCTTAGGGGCAAGACTGATTTAATTTAATATTATGGAAGAAAAAAAAAGATTTGTTTTGGGTATCTCAAAGAAATTCCACAAAACCTAGCCCCAGACACTATAACTGGTTCATAATATACCCAAGTGAATCTATAGTATTGGATCTATCTATTGCTGCAAGCTCTCACAGATGGTTTAGCAGGAAATTCCCAGTTGCATTACAGAAAGGATCTGTTCTGATCATACCTGTGGCTTCCTCATCAAAGCAGGCAAAAGCATTTCGAATGACATCTTCTGGATCTGTGCCATTCAGCTTCTCCCCAAACATAGTGAGGAACATAGTGAAATTGATGGGTCCAGGTGCTTCACTCATCATTCCTTCCAAGTATTCATCTGTAGGATTTTTCCCTGAAAGATGACAAGACAAGAAATTAGGCTTTCATTCAGTGTCCTGGTCCAATTGAATTCTTCTGTAAAAACTTATTTTGAGGAGACGATTAAAGATTAGGGAATTAGAACTGGAATTACTAGGCCTTTCTTTTGCTGCATCAAATTTGGTCCCATTTTATTCTGGTTTAGGAGGGTTATCCTGAGAATGCACAGATGGACAGATAGAGTCCAAGCCTTTTATATATTGCTTTCCAACTGTTTATTGGCTTAGAAGCAATAAAAAGAAATGCTATTTAATTTTTAGGGATAATTTGAACACTAAGACTGAACCTTTGGTGAGGCAGTTGAAACTTTCGAAGGCCACTACAAAATTATAATATTGAATATGTGAGAAGGGAAAATTATTAAAGGGAATAATCCTGTTGATTATGTTTAATTTTAGTTACATTTAAGCATAAATGGCATGAATACCAATTGTGATTTTATCCTACTTCTCTACCTTTTGGGCTCTGTTCCCCCAGCATATGATTCAAAGGCCATGCAATCCTTGTGTATCCTGGCTTAGCATATTGCATGACATTAGCCAGTTGTGGTATATCAACAATTAAAAGAGCTATGTTTTAGTAGAAATAAACCAGCATTAAGATGGACTCGGACTATCAGCAAAATCTTAAACATTATTAAATGTAACCTGATAGATCTAAGATCTTACCTTCAGATAAGTCAGTAGAAGATTCCTAGAATCTTCTAAGGAAGTCAGTTGAACAAATTATGATGTTATGGTTGTATTCACATAGCATGGTAAGCCAATTAAAGGAACATGTTCTGCCATCTTACCCATGTTCCACAATTGGTTATATTTTTTACCAAATTGTTAAATTTATTGTGTTATCCAGCTCCAGAGTGGTGTCCATTTTCGGTATACAGAAACAGAAATCTGTACTAGAGGGACCTGAAGGGGACATTTTAAAATTCAAAATATTGATATGGCCACACAGTCAAAGCCTCACCTCTTTTTAGTGTATTCCATGCAACACAGATAAAAGGGCATTGGGCTTTGATTGCACAATCACAACTTCCATCTTGACTTTTTTAACCTGCCCTCCAATAGAAGATCCTGGTTTGTGTTTACATACGTCTGTTCAAAAATAAGTGTCACTAAGGAATTATTTTTAGTAAGTTTGCACAGAATTGGACCCTAAAATTGAATCTAATTGGGATCTGTTTTGTTTGGATAACATAATTCTTCATAAATTAGATAATGGAAAGTGAAGAACAACAACAACAAAAAACTGTATAGTGTGATAGCTGTACAGGTGGCCTGGTGGTATTGCAGCCGTGTTAGTGCCAATCTATAGGGGATCCACAACAAAGATCTGAATCTACACAATATGAGCTGGCTGTGGAATTCTGGGAGTTGAAGTCCACATGCCTTAAAATTGTCAAGTTTGGGAAACACTGAGTTAGGGTAATAAAATGTCCCGGTGAAAAGAGATTACAGTAGACTCTTTGCTCCTCCTCTGAGGAGCTTCCCCTGTAACACCAGACCAGTGCTAGGGGAGGGGCTTGGGAGATGGATTACTAAAAATACAAGGAAACAGAGGCGGAATGGCTGTTGCAATGGGGAAAAATATACTGGGGAAGAAATATTGCCCAGTGGGTATAACTGGAGAGGAAATCCCAATTTGCTACTATGTGCATGGACTGGAGCCTTCAGGGTCCCAATTACAACACTCCTTCAAATTTGGTTCATTATTAAAGAAATCAAAATACCATTTTTACTTTCACAGCTGACTGCCCTCTAGGGGCCATCTGTAAAGGTGCTTTTCATCCTCGTCTACATTTTAACACCTTCCTGATTCCCTTCTGGTTAATTCCATCCTCCACAGTCATTGTTTTCTTGCTTTATTTTTTTTTAAAGTTTTTTAGCGGCTTCATGGTGAATTTTCTAGCACCTTGGGAACCGTTCAACAACTCTGGATTCCAACAACACAGCAAACTGTAATGTAGTTGGCAAATTGTACCTCAAGAGTTGTTCAGCAAACTTAATGTGTTTTCTGGTTCAATGGGTTGTGTGAACTCAGGTAGCTGAATTGATTCAATAAGCCATTCTTTTGTTAGTGTGTTGTATGCAGTAGTGGGATTCAAATATGTGAACAACCAGTTCTCTGTGTGGATGCCATTCTGGGACTGGGCAACAAAAAATTAGCTACTGGTTCTGCCGAACTGGTGTGAACTGGCTGAATCCCACTATTGGTTGTATGTACACTGCCAAAGTATCTAGAATATAGGTAAACTATATGATTTGGATTTCATCATCGGCCCAGTTTTGAGTAGACAGTTGTAGATAATTGCATAAAAACTGTCTATAAGAAAAAGCTAGATGATGAAGAATAGACAATAGATCTATGAAGTTAAGTACAACTCCATTATTAGGGGTAGTATTTCTTAATTATAGGACACTCGGGTATTTCTCTTTGGAGAATGCTTTGTAAGAGCATGTGGCTGACTACTGTAAGAAAGAAGCTGAACCAAATTATAACTGATTTAGCACAGCAATTTATACCTAAGTGATCGGTCAAGGACGAACTGTAATTAATTGGAAAACATCAGCATTTGGCATTGGTTTTCAGAAAAAGATTCTGACTAGGTTCTACATCAGAACTGTATTAACTTCTTTGGTCTGATGTTGCAGTAATTTGTTATGTAAGTGCCAATATTATAATTTGTAAACGTTGATATATGGTTCAGAATACTATATTAAAGAAACCTTGCTGTAATGTGTGAACCCAGTCTAAAAGTAAACAGTTCATGTCTGGCACTTAAGAAAGAATGCCGTCTGAAACTGAAACTGAAATGTCTATGGTGGGGAGATCATGCATTCTTCAGAAGTCTCAAAAATATCAGCATCTGATCCAGTGCAACTTTAAGATGTGTAGACTTCAGCTTCCAGAATTCTCCAGGCAGCAAAAGCTTATTCAAGTATATGAAGCATAATCCTCAATGTAGAAGAACTGACTTTCTCCCTCCATCATATTCAGCAGGATGGCCACAGTGATGGATGTAATAGTAATAGTAGTAAAGTTGGAAGTAGTAATGTTGCATCTAGTAATTCTGGAAGGCATCATATTGGGAGCAAGCTGGGGAAGACAGCAGCCAGAGGGACACACTATGACTTCCACAGTATAATCTTTGATGGGACCTCTCACATGACCACAGTGGATATTAAAAGGAAGGTCAAGATGGCCCGCCTTTTTTTAATATGCATTGCACTTGCAAAGCATATCAAAGGATGTGAACCTTGACTACAGAGTTGATTTTCTGACTCCCCTTCAGGAGTCCCTGGATCTATCCTTATTTTAGTACAGTATAGTAGAGGAGAGGAGACAGAGGAAATATTCTTACTAGAACATTTAGTGCTCTAAAGTGTTTAGGGCCAACATATGCACAAACATTAAATAGTAGTATATAATTAATATACTTTGCTATCTCCTACTGTTCGTCTCTATTTTTGCAGAACTGCATGCCATTTAGTGCTGCTAAATGTATAGCTTATTTAATTTATCAATTAAAATATTAAGATGTCTTGATTGGCCTTCCTGATCATAAGTTTATCGATAATGTACTTATACCTATTTGAATGAAAAAATGATAATATCAAATGCCTAAGAATTGCTAGCTATATGATGACTTTTAATGCTAAATTTGCAGGACATTTCTATGGAGCTTTTTATACCAGAGGCAAGCAACTCTTTGGCATGGAGGGACCGGACCTTTCTTATTTCAATGGTTAAGGTCACAGGAAATAGGACAATGACTTGCTGGAAGGAGTGATGCCCCATTTTGTACCCTCTCTCTGTGTATGCTGTTCTGTGTTGAATTTTCTAGTGCGTTAGGCCCAAGGTAAATGGTATCCCACTTGCAAGGAGTCAGTTGAGAAAGAAAACTGTTCTACAGATTCCAACTTAATGGCAGAACTTCTAATTGTGAGTCTAGGAAGCCTTGTGTTGGACATTGTCGTTTAGAGAACAGCATTCACAAACTCTGAGCTCAGTTCTTTCAGCTCTTCAGTCTGGAGAAGCATAGCATTTAGAACACAATAATAAGAAAATTTGCCAGAGCAAATGTGTTAGAGTGTTAGACTAGACTTGAGGAGACCAAATTTAAGAGTTCATTCAGCCACGAAGTTCTCTGAGTAACCACAGGCCATTTATTATAGTTTGGCTTTCAGTTTCTTTTGAAGTAATGAAAAAAAAATATTTAATTATGTTTCTCATAAATTACCTTAGTTAACTCTGCATACTGCAACTTTGTTGGGCATATCTGTGCTATTGCCTCACTCAGCTTCTTTTTACAGAAAGGTGTAGCATTTTGGACAATTAAAATTCACCTACTCACAGGTAGTCTTCGACTTATGCCCAAAACTGGGACCAGAATTTTCATTGCTAACCACTAAACTAGGCAGTTGAGTTGCAACCACTTTTGTGACTTTTTTGTGTAAATTTTACAAACTTCTACAGCCTTTTTTGCCATGGCTGTTAAACGAATCACTGCAGTTGTTAAGGAAATCACATGGTTGTTAAGCAAATGCAACTTCCCCCATTGAGTTAGCTTGTTGGAAGCCAGCTGGGAAAGTTCCCAATGGTGATCACATGACCCTGAGACTTGATACCTGATACTGCATGCAGTTTTCTTGACGGAGTTTCAAAAGCGGTTTGCTATCACCTTCTTCTGGGACATGTATTTAGTCTTATGGTCTAGCAATACCCAGAATTCCTGAACCAGCCATGATGAGTCAGGAATTCTGGGAGTTGAAGTCACAAGTCATAAAAGAGCCAAGGTTGCCTACCTCTGGTCTGGCCTAGAGCACTGGTTCTGTCTAACGCTATCCCATCCAAATAACCAACCAGATCCTAATCCTATTTAAGTTTTCTGCCTAGCTGAGATTGGTCCTATCTTTTGCTTACTGTGTTGTTTTTCTACTTGCACGGGATTCTTAATATAAGGCAGCATTAAAAATTATTACTTCTCTTGCCTTGAATCCTTTACCTCCTCGTTCAACTATATGTTCAAATGAGGTTTCAGAAATCAGGATATTCAGATATCAAGATATTCAGATATCAAGATATTCAGAGATCAGGTTTCAGAGCTAAGGATATTTCTGCAGTTCAAAGTTAAGATTAGATTAAAATTAAAGAAATCCTGATACCTACGTAGCCTTTCAAATGTTTCTGAACTACATCTCCTATTAACCCTTTCAGTCACCATATTAATTTGGACTATTAGGAGATGTTGTTGGACAATGTCTACAAGATCACAGCCTTCTCTTATTGATTCTACTCAGTGCATTATATGGCGCTGGATTTTCTTACCTAGAGAAGCCAGCATGTCATGTAGATCCTCTTTGTCAATGAATCCATCACGGTTTTGGTCAATCATATTAAAAGCCTCCTTGAACTCTTGGATCTGGGATTGGTCGAACATGGCAAAGACGTTGGAGGTGGCACGCTGAGGGCGCTTCTTGGTGGTCTTTGCCTTGGCTCGCTTGCTGGACATTTTGATGGTGTTTTTGTTGGCCTGTGAAACAAAATAGAAATTATCATAAAAGAAATCTGAACAACCCCCCCTCCCCCCCAAAAAAACACCTTTTTTCTCATGTCTTACATCCTTTGGCTTTTCATCTAGGAATATCTTAAGAGATTCTCAGTGTCTCAGTGTTTTACAATGTAGAAGCATCTTATATGGCATTATAGCTCCATTGAATTAAATTGGATTTCTTCATAAACCTTCAAAGAGCTGTGCTAACTTTGGCTCTGTTCACACAATACACTTCAATAAGTTAGTAAAAGATTTAGCAACTTCATTTACAGAACACATGAAGTATAGTTAATTATTTTTTGTCAGCTATGTTTTCTTTTAGACATCATACAAATCCAGCCTGTTTTGTTGGTGGTAAATATATTCTATGAATACAGAAATTGGATTAATTCAGTATTTGGGTTAAATATGCTGTGTAAATGGAGTCTTTGAAAAAAATAATTTGTTCTTGGAAAGTTTTAAGTCTCCAATAATTGTGAAATCATTATGTGATGTTGGAAAAATAAAGCTGATTCATTTGCTATGTTCCACTTTCCTGTTCCATATACATAATAATGTATATATATTTTAAATCAAGAGTAAACCTCCTGACCCACTTCAAGTATCTTGCACTACACATCCCGCATCCCTTTGCTATTGGCCATGTTGAAGTTCAAACATGTGGAAGTCATCAGATTGCCACTATCTCTATTTGATAATTATAAATTTACTCATGTCTCTGGAATATGTTAACATTAAACAAGAAAAAAACCATTTCTTTTTCATCTACAGATTCACAACTGAAAGATATACCTACTTATATGACATAAACTAGCTTTCCCCAATCTAGTACTTTCTCAATATATTTATAGGCAAGATCCATAATGAATCTCTGGTTATTTTGTAAGATCCTAAATTTATGTTGCAGCAAAAATAGTAAATATAGTTCTTCACCTGGAATTTTTTTCTACGTATCTACTCTAATATTTAGATATTTCAGATCTTAGAGAACATCTGACATCTAGTACTGATATTTACTGTATTGGCAAAACTAACATTTTGAATTTCCCAGCTGAATTATTATCCCAAACAGCACTGCAGATTCAATAAATTAAGTAGTTTTTTGTATCATGAACACTGTTAAAATCAGTAATCTGTTTCTAAGTTTACAGTCTAGTACAGATACATCCTGGTGAAACGAGGAAGCTAATGCCACCCCCACTCCCTAATCTGCACACTGAAAGCAGCTTTTAGCACAAGAACACTCAATGTGATTGGGTTAGATGGAGCTGCCATTTTAATTTTAAGTCACTTTTCAGTTTGTAGACGGATCTAAGATTGAGGGAAGTAAAACACGTAAGAAATCAACAGGTTTAAATTATGGAGTTCCAAGGGCTGCTGCTGATACTCAGCAGCTCCTTGGTCAGCATAGATGCTTCAAGCTGAGATTGGGAAAATCTGCTTGCTTTTCTCCTTCTCAGAGCCTTGCCTCCATCTGAACTAATCTCAGGCTTCTTCCAATTTTCTAGCTGCTCTACAAGCTCACAAGGAAGGCTCCATCTCTTGTAGCTCAGCTCAGAAATAGGAGGAAATGAGTTATCTGTTTGGAGCAGATTCCAAGCATTCCATTTGCCTCCCTCTTACACCCTTTGTCTAGCCTGGCATGCCAATCTGTGCTGTTTCTTTGAGCTACCCCTACAGCTCGTGAATAAGGATTACAAGCACTCAGTTCATCAAGCAAAGGGGAAGCCTGGAGACAGGGTTATGGGAGGATATCCCTATATCTCTTTTCACAGAAGAGAAGGGGTTGAAGAAAGTAAGCATCTTGAACCCTTAGTACCTGGTTATAATTTTCTTTCACTATGAAAGAATGGCTGGATTTTGATTGAATGAAGTGATTATTCCTAGATTTGTGACACTCCTAAATTAACTCTTTTTGTTCTTGGTTTTAAGGACAGCCAAACATTTCTCTCTTACAAAATAAAAATAAATGACTAAAAAGGAAAAAATAAATTCCTTTAAATATATCAAAAGATTGGATATAGAAACATCCATAGAGTTGGTTCAAAAAAAGTCAAGATGCTCTGTACAGCCATGCAAACTGCCACCCCTTTTTATGTGTCTTGTGAACACCATCTTGATTTTTATAGCTTTCTACAGACCCCTTTACTGAAGGAAAAAACAGGATCTGCCCTCTGTGACAACAGCACAGATGGGATGCAAAAGATGGAACAACAAACAAACAACAAAGTAAACTGGGGGATAGTTAAAAAGAAACTCCAGTGATTCCAACCATCTTCCTCTAAGAAAGCCCACTTCACACTTTCGAAGACGGGCATGTACCCTAACATATCAATTCTGTAACCAATCAACATAAAAGAAACATTTCAAAGCAAGCCCATTCATCTCTTACTAAGATCCTTTATACGAGTTATATGATCTATTTATATACCTGTTACCTTTAGTGAGTAGTCATGCAATATTGTGATTTTAACTTAAATAAGTAGCATAGAAAACCATAATTGCAAATGTGACTCTTGACTACTCTGATCTGCTAAATTAGTCCAGATAAGCAAATGACTATATTTGCCACTTCATGGGACAAAGGATAAGAGATGACAAATTTTATTTACAAATTAGAGATCAGGCCTCCCTTGAGTTGAACTTGATTCCTGATAAATGTAGAAACATGTTGGCAGAAGGGCATTCTTATTCTTTTTCTGAAATATTTTGTTTAATTTCTCAGTTTAGTCAATAACCATGGGATTTCTTGGTTGTCTACTGTTTCCTTTGCAAGTATAAACCAGCTCCACTTTCCTAAGCTTCTTTGTCCAAGATCAGCCATTGTTGGCTATGTGCTGCTATCTGAGAAATTTTATAGCACATTAACCATAACACAAATTATAATTCCCAGCATCTGGAACTGAAGTAGAAAGCCAAATGTATCTGACTTGATTTTTAAAATGCCATGGATCTTTCCATTACCCATTAACCATGTTTCTTGCACTTAGAGATGTAAAAGTATTTGCAAAGTACACAACTCATGCTTGAAAAGACTTTCATCATGCTGTCCTTGTACAATGGCATGCTATTATTTGTTTAAAAGACATTGAAAGTTATCCTACAATGATTTGTAATTGGATAGTTTTCAGTTTAGACAGGTCTCCCAAAGGAAAGGGATTAGAAAAAAAAAGAAGAGAGGAAACAAAATGCAAATCTGTAAAGTGATATTAATGGGCAGCTAGAACATAATTCATTTGAAGAAAGGAAAAGACAGAAATGGTGTACTGTTTTTATAGCCAGTGGATCCATAAGTGGAGATCTAACTAGCTGGTCTGATGGAAACAGCATTGGATATTGTAGCATAAGACACATCCCTTTCCCTTGGTTTAATGCTACAATGATGCAGTGTTGTTTTCATGATTCTGAACTGAGGAAATGCCTGTGTTTGCTTCTGACCCAATGTTGCAGCCCTGCCTGGTAAATGGCTGGGCTTCCTATTATGGTAACTACCTTCTTGAATTTTTGAAGACCCTTCCAATAGACTCTTTTGTCAATATATGAAAAGTAGATAAAAATGTTCAAAGTATATTTTCCTCTATGGACATCACTTATTTTCAGCTTTAAATGTCTGCTTTTCTCTGCCTAGTGATGGCACCAGGTTCTCACAGTCATCCTTGTTGATTTGAAAGCTGGGATATTTTTTGTCTTGGGGTAGAGAGGTACCCAAGACAAGGTGGCTCCTTTCTGTCTTATTTCCTCTCTGAGACCCCCATAGGCAGGCACAATTTTCCCCAGAGCTAAATTACTTCTAGGGAGGTTTTGTTTTTTGCTTTAACTCCTTTAGGTGAGTGATAAGAGTTTGATCAGGAGTTACCTTTTGAGGGGCTGAACCAGGGCTTACAAAAGAATTTTAAAACTACACACACCCAAAACATGTATCCAAGCACTGATTGCAGAGTTCAAAGGCTGGCTTTTAGTGCAGGCCAGGAAAGGTCCCTTTTCTGCAGCTCCAGGAAGACAGGAGGTGAGATGATTAGTTCAAGGCTGGGACACACCTCTCGCTTGCTACAAAAGACATAAACGCCTCTTTGTCCTACTGCCTTCAGTAAGATTTTAGGACCATAGTGCTGGAAAGGATCTTGAAGATCTTGTAGTCCAATCCCCTGCTCGGGGAATGAGACTTACATCAACTCAGTCAAATGGTTGTCCAGTCTATTTTTGAAAACCTCCAGTGATGGAACACACACAATCCCAAGAGGCAAGCTATTCCACTGATTAATTGCTCTTGCTGTTAGAAAATTTCTCCTTATGTCTAGGCTGTGTCTTTCTCTGACAAGCTTCCACCCTTACTTCTTGTCCTACTCTCAGGTACCCTAGAGAATAAGTCGATCCCCTCTTCTTTGCAACAACACCCTTCTTTTCACCCAACACTATATTGTTTATTACCTGGCCCATGCTCTGCTTTCCACTTGCTTCCTCATAAAGAAAACTGAAATTGTCTGAAGCCAAGAAGTGATGCTAAATTCTTCCCAGCTTTCTTTATGTACTGTTCCTCCAAGCAGCAACCTATGGTTTATTACAAACAGGCTAGTCTTTCAGAAACATGCATAGTATTATCTCAGGCAGCAGCCATATCTGTAGACTTCCTTTTTGCAGTGTTGATTGATGCCTTCAATTTCCCCAGCACTTGCTTTTCCTGATTACTAAGCCAGATCAGACAGCACTGGGCAAGGAATGGCAGTTCAGACATATTAGAGCTTTTGAATTACAATTTTCTTGGCTTGTCTACACTTGGGACAGAGAACCAAGTTCTTAACAGATCTTAAGTTTGCTTAGATACTTTAATAACTGAATACTAAGCTGGGGTGCTACAAAGCAAGCACCAACTGTTGAGCACTGCTTTGTTTGGAAATATATACCTGCACAGAAAGTAAAACAAAGGTAAAGTAGACTATGAGAGGGAACAACTTATCTTCTAGAAAACAGCTGTTTCATCATCAGTTATGCTCCCTCTGGTAACAGTTTGTAATTTGTGAGCCTCCTTTAAAATGTTTCCCAAATTAGAAATAGATTGCCATCCTTGGTTTTTTTTACAATAACTACTAGCAAAAAGAGATGGGTTAATTAGACAGTTTAGAACAGTTTGCCTGATTGATTACTAAGGCCAGAAATTTGAAGAATTCTGATTTACTAGTGTATTATGAAACAAGCTGTTGTTTATTTCTTACAAAAGATCTGTAAGTAAATCCTTATCATAATATTTCTTTTTCTGCAGGGAGGGGATCCTTCTGTCAGGACATTGAAGCACAATGAATTGTTCAGTATTCTAAGTGAGGATGGCCTTGAAACAAGATTTGAATCCATTGATTTTAAAGTAACTGATTTTAAAGTAAAATAATGCTTTAGCTGAAACCCACCAATATGCTATGTAAGAACATACAGCATTTCAATTTCACTTGACATATTTTTATGATGTGTTCTTGGCTATGCCACAGATATTTTTCCAGTCAAATGGGGATTATATAACATGTATTCCCACAAAAGAAATCATATATGTGTGACTGCATGCATGCACACAATGAAAATAAGGGAATAATCACACAAAAAATGTTTAGGTTGCTTCTTTGTTAATATGACAATATCTTAGCCTATAATCTCGACAATGAAACAGTAAAAATAAGTTTAACATGGTTAAGGCAATTGAAAATATTTAACCTGCAGTTACCAAAATGATGAAGATGAAATATATACTGTTTATTAGGGTTTACTAATTCTCTTTAAGTGATATTTGCAGGAATTTAATGTTCCATTATTCTTAGGTTCTCATCTATTACTATGTTTCGGCTGCATCTTTTACTCCAGGACAAGTTTCCATTGCTCACAATGGGGCTTATCAAATACTATTGAGAACATTATCAAATAAGGTTATATTTTCTGATATCCTGGCTATATTTCTGTTTCTAAAACAAAACAAAGCAAAACAAGCACCTAATATTCTTTCCTGAAAATTTCTTGACAGGAGTTTTAAAATTATAAACTGACTTTCTATATCCATAGAAAAACAAAAGTGAAGAAACTCCTGTACTATCATACTGCCTGCAGTATCAAAGTTTGGCTTGAAAATTTAGAAAGAAGGAAATTGCCACACATCAGCTTTTTTCTCTGTTTAACTAACTACTTCCTAACCAGCAAAATGTTTCCAGGTTTAAACCATGTTTTAGCTTAGTACAAGTGCAAGTTCAACTGCGTTAGTTATGTACAAAGTAGCATTTTCATCAGATTTGTCCTGATGTGAAAAGGGGGTGTTGTGCATCCATTTGCAATGCTGTTTAAAACATGGATTTCATAGGTTGTGCATAAGATTAAGTGCTAAATCTGGAACAGCAAAGAATGCCATGCTCTTAATAAACTTAGGAATTTGGCTAATTATGTTTATGGATAAGATAAAAATAAGACAATGGCAAGTGTCATAGCGGAACCCTGGGACTTTGGTTTATATCTCAGAATAGATCAAGAGCCTTGATTGTCATAGAATAGATGGATCAATTCAACCCAGGCAATTGAAGGAAAACTAGCCTGTTGTTTCATTTCTGTTTCCTTTCAACTAGCCCTGTCTTTACAGCTAGCAGTTTCAATGGTGCAAATATATCACTAAGAGTCAATGCTTTGCAATCTAGTTGATTTTTGCTTCTTGACATGAAAAATATTCAAGTCATTTGAAAGGATTCTTGTATGTTTGTATGTGTGTTGTTGTTGCACAGATACAGCAACAGTAGTTTACTAACATCAGTGTGATTACAGTCATGCATAACAATGCTTATTTCTGACTACATAAGAAAATATTTTCATGCCACCTTAAATATTACTTTGGGCTTTTAATTAGAAATGTATAATAAAAGTGGTGGGAAAGGCAAGTATTTTAAAAAGTAGTACTTTTAAAGGGGAAACTATCAAAGGAAAGCAAAGAAGTAACCACTCTCTGCTGGATTTTCTTTATTCACTGACCTCTACACTAATCTAGTAACAAAAAAAAAAAAGAGTGAAATCTAAAAGCCTCATTGACACCTTGTTCCGTTCACAGAGCAAGGAAGCTTTGAAAGTTCCTCTTGCATATAATGTTCCTGGTCTGGTCTGAAAATCTCCTGGTTTTTCCACTCAGGTTTATCTTCATTTAACCTATTTGCTATGATGCTGTAGCCAGCCTATCTGCTTTTTCTTGTTCATTATTTCCTCTTAGAGCTTTTCTGTGAATTGTGGAAGGGTTTGGAGAAAGCAGTGGCAGTGGTTGAGTTACCACCATTTGTTTAGTGTGTGCAAAGTTACAATGGTACTGATGACCATCTTCCACACTTACAATCATTGCAACATCCCTGTGGTCACATGATCAAAATTTTGACTCTTGGCAACTGGCTCATATTTATAATGGTGACAGTGTCCTGGGGTCATGTATCACTTTTTGTGATCTTCTGACAAGCAAAGTCAATGGGGAAGTCAGATTCATTTACAACCACGTTACTAACTTAACAACTGCAGTGATCCGCTTAACAACTGTGGCAAGAAAAGTCGTAAAATGAGGCAAAACTCAGTTAACAACTGTCTAGCTTAACGAAGAAATTTTGGGTTCAGTTGTGGTTATAAGTTAAGGACTACCGTACTCTGAATGTTCACCAAGCATGCCCAAGTAAGCTACCTATTTCTCCCCTTTAACTGGCCTTATAAAATGTAGTAGAGAGGAAAAAGAAGAATGACTCTTACAGACATAAAATCAACATTACCCACATCAAATTTTCCTTCCTTTCATAATGTTAATAGATCATGGTATTAATTTGACTCATGGAAGCAAGCATTTCTTTTCTCCTCTGGGCAGATTTCTTGTGATTCCTTAACAGCAGTGAGATTTCGCCAACCTTTTCCTGAGTTTCTAATTGCCATACCAGTTCTTGCTTTCATCTCTTGTCCTTAAATGGTTGTTAGGACTCCTCGTCTTCACTACTTGGGGAAGGAATTTGGCACAGGTTCAGTGGCGCAAAAAAATAAAAAGGTTTTTTTCAGTCACACAATATTCTAGTCACATATGATCTATTCAGTGGAATGGAGCTTGCACACATTGGTTTGTGTACAAGCCATAATCTGAGTATACCATTTATATATACCATTTAAGAGTATAGGAGCTAATCTTTAGATAAGTGATATACTATAGCAGCCTTTTCTAAGCTGGTTCTCTCCAGGTATAATATACTATACTTCCTATGATCCCCAAAAGGTTTGAGCATGGTGGGCTTTATTTGATTTTGGCCAAGTGTGTTGAGCAGGCAAGATGTTTATTCAATAAATATAGTTAAACAAAGCTTAGATCTCTAGACTGTTTAAAACTGACATTTGATAAGTCGAGGGATGCTGTCTCTTCACCACAGATTTCCTTCTTTGCCAGTTGTTTACTATACTGGACTAGTACTCCATATTTACAGTATGTTTTGTAGATCAAAAATTATACTTCCATAACTCACACATGTGCACACACACGCATACAGGCATATACATGTACATGCACACACAACTCCTCTGTTTTATTTGCACTCTTAAATATGGGCAAAGGACTTGGTGTACTAAAAGACTGTCTTCAGATTGACAAATTTTTTTGTTCCTCTCTCTGTTTTAGCTCAGATAAGGGGAGATAGAGTCTGCAAACATCTGTTTTGCGGCTTGCTTGATTCCCGAGTTCAGTTAAATAATCCAGATTCAGAAGATATGTACTAAAATAATAATATATTATTTAAAAAGCATTCTTGAATATGTAAAAGAATACATCTCATCACATTCATGAATATGATCATTCATCCACCTTCAGCTCTTCCAAGTTATACTTGAGATCTCTTTTTAAAATAAACATGAAACTGTATGTTTACCAAATATTTTTTAATCAACATACCTAGTGCCTACAAGCCAAAAGGAAACTTAACTGATTCTGGGTAGCCTAAAAGTAGCCAGGACTGGCAAGCATGTGCTATTGATACAGCAAACATGTTATCCTGCAATTCTATATTATTGAACTCTAGTGTTTCTTGAAAATAGCTTCTGCTTAAGTTTAGCATTTAACCGGTTTTGAGGAGGAAAGGTACCAGATACACACCCAGAAGATGGTTCTATAATCAACAGAATGAAGCACTCTGCATGTCAAGCTAGCAGCACTATCCCATACATACGATATGAAACTATATCTTACAGAGTTCTGTGTGTTCAAACAACACTGAAGTCTGAATGATGCTTTAGGGCATGATGCTTGTAAACTATGCTCCTCAATCTACCATTGTCTAGATGTTTCCTCTTTCCAAACTGCAGAAAAAAAATATATTTTCATCATTTTCATCTAATCTGTTTTGCTTACTCAATTGGGTAATGGCAAAGAACACTTCAACAATGGAAATAATTGGAGGCTTCCCCTGATGGAAAGTATTCAGTTAAAGGCTAAGCAACCCAACTAGGGATGTTGTAGTTCTGGATTTCGAGATGCAGATCAGCAATGGAAATAATTGGAAAGCATTCGGTCTGGACTGGATGACTTTCAATGGGGCTTTCAAGTTTAGCACAAATCGATAGAATATTTGCTGCTCAAGGTTTAGCTCAGGTCCCCATACATTAGTACAGATCATACATCTTTAGTCAGAAGAACATTTTCTTCCAGGGTTGAGGACCTGCATTATCATGTTTAAGGACACCAAATACACTTCTCAATAAACAAGTCTATTCCAGACTATTTGCAGTGGCAAAGTGGATTCTTTTCCCTTTATCTATGCAATCCTGATTGAAATTCTGCTTCTAAGAACACAGTTAAGGAACACAGTCAAGTATTAACCTTAGCGTAATTTGTTTGGTTTTGGATTAATTAGTATGTGAATCTGGCCACTGAGGTTTGTAAACTGTAGTTTGTATCCTACTATAATGTGCAGATCCAGTAAATTGTATTTTGTTTAGCAAATTATAGTTTCATTTGTGAACCTGTAAGGACCATTATCAGCTATCCCCAACCTGTTGCACTCCAGATGTGATGTTTTCTACAGCTTCCAACATACTGTGTTTGAAGCTATCACACTGGAAAAGACTGACAGAGATGATTCATTATAAACCTGAGAACCTCCTGTGTGCAGTGCTCCTTATGGCACATTATCCATGACGTGAGGCAAAAATTAGCCAATCACACTCTAGCTTAGCATGTTATAGATTCAGAAGCCTAGGTAGGTGAGTGCATCATGCAAACCCAGAAAACTCAGTTGAATAAACATAGTTAAGAACCACTGGTAAGCACAATTAATCGAGGGAGTACAACAGGTCTTAAAAGGAGAGCCTTACTGCTAATTTGTTTCAACAGAAAACAATTAATTTTGGATTATGAACTGTAATGCAATAGCCAAGCGATCGAGTACAACAGGAAACTACCCAAGGAAAGTCTCCTTCCATCTATCAACCCCCCCCACCCCCATCCTCACTTGCTAAAGGGAAATGTAAGGAAGAGCACCTACCTGGTTCAGACAGAAACTGTTTAAAGCCCTCAGATCTAGGAAGCGTTTCTGCAAAGGGATGAAATTAATTAGCTGTTGTTTTAATCTCCCTAGTTTGGGGGAAAGCAGGATCAGAGGGCAGAGGCAGCCAATGAAAAAAGAGAGTTTTCCCAGATGGTCCCCTCCCACCCCAAAGGATTTGGCCATACAAGGCAAAAGAATGCCGAGCTGTGCGGGTGGCAGCAGCCCAACTGTGAGACGCTGGATTTGGGACTGTGAGAATAAGGAAAGGGGAAGAGAGCATTCTGCCTTATATAGATAAAATGATGGGGGGGGGGAGGGTTGGAGGGAAGTCGCTGAACCTTCCGATCGGTTGTTAAAAGCAGCCGGCATCTGAAAGATCCAGCAACAGTTTTCTTTATAAGGATGCAAGTTATATAAATGGCAAACCTTTCTCTGGTTGAGAACAAAAGTTTAAACAAAGGTTTATATATGGTTAAAAGTTACAAGGGCTTCCTGAACAATGCTTGGTTGGCATTCCTCACTCCTCTGTGCAGTTTGTTGTTTTAATTATTTTTTTCCTTGCCAGAAACATTAAAAGTACAGATGTTTTCTAGTGAATAGAGACTAGTTTAGACAGGAAAATGTAAAGAAACCATTCAGAGGCAGTTACCCTTAATTCATCTTTCCTGTCAAACAGGCTCTTACATTTCTGTAAAAGCCAGTAATATTTCCTGACCAGATTCCTCATGGTGTAAAGACATACCATAAGCAGTACTGTATATATAAAGTCAAGTTTCCTTTAAATCCAGCTCATTTGTAGTGATTTCATGGACCATCCATGTAGCTGTCTTCAAACAATGCAGAAGTAGTTTGCCAATGGTTTCTTTCTGTATGTTTAACTTCCCAAATCTAGCTAACAATCCTTGTCTCCTCTTCCTCTTCTTCTTCTTCTGCCATATCTGTTATCGGACGTTAGCAATCATGTTGGCGATCATGAAAAAGTGCTGCTGAGTTTTATCCAAGTTTTAAATTTAGCAAACATTGGCAAAGTGTTGTCCTATCCATTTGACAGTTATTCAGTACTATGATGGGGGTGGGAGCCACTGGGCTAATTTGCAAAAGATTACAATGTCGAAGTTGTCTTTGTCTAAAATACTGTTACATTTTAAGCTCAAAGACCATGCTGCATCCAATCTAACTTTCTGGTGAAGTTATGCTAGTGGTAGGTCTCTTCCAATCAAGGCAAGGAGCAGATAATTTGTTTCCATCTCATCCCACCTATTCTTTACCCCCACCCCAGTCCCAATGTCTTAGCCTGTTTATTAAAAGACAACCATGCAAGAAAAAATTGTAATTACATTTCTTGTGGAAAAATATTTACTATGGAAAAGACAGCAGTATGTTCTCATGAGCAGATGGTACCTGGATCACAGTCTCTCAGTTGCTAAACCTGGATGCTCTGAAAAGGAAATCCAGACACATCTAAATCCCAACCATCATGGTTTATATAGCTACGCAAGAAAATTTAGGGTTTTTGTATTTTGTTAGCAGGCAAGATGTCATACTATGTGAAAAAGTAAATCAGATTAAGACCCTCTGAGTCTGTTCATGCTGTGCAGCGTCTGCTTACCCATAGTTTATTCATTAACACAATTATTTGAGTTCACATATTATACACTAAACATTAAAGCTAACCACATGATTAGGTTTGTACAACCATGCAAAAATGTGACTGGCCAGTTTGCATTTCAACCAGAGATTTGTTAATGTAATCCATATAATGTCCTTTTAAATTAATCGCAGTGCTGAAAACAACTTAAGAAATAATTAATTCAACCTTATACCAGTTCAGGAAATCTGTTACTCCTTCATCCATCCTCTTCAAAAATCCACAATGGATAACATGATGTAATCTTCAGAGGTAATGTAATCTACTAACTACAACTGTTTCCACCTATAGTTGTGGGTAGGAGAGCTTTTGCGCAACTTCAGGCTATGCACCAGTTGCACCCTTTCCTGGATTATGAGGCCTAGTGTGCAATCACTCTTGCCCTAGTCATCTCCCAGTTGGATTACTGCAATATACCTTACTTGGGGCCACCCTTGAAGAATATTTGGAAGCTACAGCTAGTACAGAATGCAGCGGCATGGATAGTTCTGGAGGCCTCTAGGGGGATGTATATAACACCACTGTTGCATGAGCTTCATTGCTTGTGAATTTGCTTCCAAGTCCAAGGTGTTGTTTTCTACCTTTAAAGCCCTTTATGGCATAGGTCCAGGGTATTTAAGAAACCAACTTGCCCCAAATGGATTGGCCCTCCTCACTTACTCTACCCGAAGAAGCTTGTTATGGACCCCATCCAAGAATTTCAGTTGATGGAGTCAAGGAGAAGAGCCTTTTTTGCTGGGGGCCCCACCTTTTGGAATATTCTGCCACTGTCACTACTTTTTTGGCCTCCTGGAAGCACTTTAAACCTTGTTCTGCTGGCTGGCTTGGTGACCCAATGAGAGCACTTTTCACTGGAAGTAGTTGATAGGGTAAGAGAAAAAACTCCTGCACCCATGCTGCCCCTACCCTTGGTTTTTAATCTACAGATTATCACTGTAACTGAGTTATGTAAGAGTCAGTTCACCTGAACTCAGTAGAATGCTCATTCAGACATGCTAGCATGATAAATAAATTGTACAAAGAAAGCCATTCAGCAAATATCACAACCTGCAAATGATGGGAAAAGGTACACTTTTCTAGCAAGTGTATTTTATTGCCTTATGCCAGACAAATCTTTCCTCTTTTTTATGTAAGGACCACATCAATTTTATTATTTCTTTCTTCATTACATGCCTCAGAAAGGAGGGTTTTTTTTAAAAAAATATTTAATTAAACTAATGTGAAAGTTTGATTTCTATGCTTTGCAGATATGGGCATGAGTTTTAATGTTTCATCACAGTTAGTCTTAAAACAGAGCAGTTTGAAAAAGTAGATATCCCCACTGTGAGAACAGTAGGCTATGCAAATATTGTAAATTCTCTGGTGCCTTAAATCTCTCAGGCTATATTTGCAGTCCAAGGAGAGAGGGACTCCCAGGTAAAGCCAAAGAATAGACCATTGTAGAGGATATGGAAATGATACCTTTCTGCCACCTTGTGGCAAATGTGCATAATTAAAAGGTGCTGTTCAAAAAATAACCAGAAGAAAACCTTGTTTTTAATTTACATTCAGTAAATTGATGATGTCTTTTGCAGCAGGACATTTTCACTTTCTTACATTGCAACAGACATAAATTGTAACACATTTAGCAGTTTCATGTCTTATGGGGCTGTACTTGAGGATACACCTTCCCACACCCAAAGCTCTAACTGCTTCAAGAATGCAGTGGCTCAATTGGTAATGGGCTTCAGTATGCCTGTGTAATGTCTCTGCTTTGTGAGGTGCACTGATTTCCAATTGCTTCCAGGTGTGATTCAAGGCACTGGTCACTACCTAGAAAGTTCTACATGGCATACTGCCTGCTTACTTGAGGGCCTATCACCCAGAGCATTTGCCTGACTGGTTTAATCCTGCAGGGTTAAATGATTTCTTCAATTAAATGTTATCTATCAGGATCCCAGAAGCACACCTATCTGAGCACCTGCCCTCTGGAACAAGGTTCCTCCCAAGATCCGGATGGTCTCCCCTCTGCTATTGTTCAGAAGAACCATGAAAACTCTTCACCCAGGCCTGTAACAAGGGAAGGTGAGACCCCTATCTTTTATCTTTAATTGATTTTGCTATAGTTTTTTGTTTCATTGTCATGAGCTGGCCAGAATGGTTGGGAGTTAGGCAGCACCAAATTTAATAAGTAAATAAATGTTGAGCGTTTTTTCCCACTGAATCTCTGATTACGAGCCCAACTGTTTTACCAATGAAACCTAGCAGGGCATAATGGTTACAATGCAAGCTTTAGGTAACAGAAAGTGAATGTAAGTAAACTGATGAGTTGGGATTACAAATCTAGGAATTCCCAGCCAGCATAGGAGTATCCCAGGTTTGGGAAGGCTGGCATATCCTCATTGTCTGCATTTTAATCCAGCCTTTCACTTCACACATATGACATCCACCCCGTGACTATGATTCCCAATAATTATTGTGATTATTTCTCCAAAACCTAGATAAAAACAATTTTACATGCTGCTTTTTCTACATATTATTTCAATAACAAATCTGTGTTGAAACTACACTCGACAGAAAGTAGTATCCAGCCTGAAATAAATATATGTATATATAATGGATGTTTTGAAAGATCAATTTATATCTTCAGTCATCATACTCAGGTAGCATGCATTTCAATCATTCTTTCAATAGTGTCAAATCTGTTTAGTCTCTGTAGCTGCTTTTTCCCTTAGGAAGGCAGAATATTAAAAATTCAAAAGCAAGGAAAGTAATTTCCCACAGGATTTTTAGACAGATTTTTAATTGTGCTAATTGATTTTTATGCCTAACTTATTAAAGTAGCATTTACTTTTACTTTATAAACTCTCATGAAAATATTAAATCACAGTAGAAAATGCTTATAATTAATAAGGCTGTATCCTTGTTACAGTCCCTTGAATAAAGGCAATTCTGCTCATGAGTTTTGGAAGGCATTCTCCCGTGTTTATTGTTCCAAAGCATTTATAATTTTAACCAATTCTGATTATATTTCAACAGTCTTTTTTAATTATCTTGGTGGTTTGGGTTTTATTATTTTAATCATATGCATCTCCCAAAGCTACATATGTGAAAAGGACAGCTCTTTAAATTATATAAACATACCAAGGATTGCTGAGGGTACCCAGATTCCCAGCTTCTCCTGGCCATTGCAGAGATGATATAAGCCTCTCAGAGATGATATAAATATGGTTTATTGAGCGTACGGCCTGCACTAAAGGCTAGGACACAATGAATGAGCTTATGCATCGCACGAAGCTTACAAAATACCCACAAGAACTGACCACGACTAGCAGCTGCAGGTGTAGCACTGGAAGACTGCGTTGCAGACTTGAAATTTACATTGCCCCCTCCCGTCCCGGAATATTGCTCCTCCCGTCCTCGAATATTGCTCCCAAACATGACTGAAGAACATCCCCACTTCGCGCCGCCGGTTAAAGACCCCTTTCACTTGCCGTAGCGCGCTCGGATCATGTGATGAGAGTCACGTGGCTCGGGCGCCGTGATTAGCAGGGCTTCAGGACCGGCGCTCACGTGGGTGAGTGGCTGCCTTTCCTGCCGTGACCGGGGCGCGCTGAGCTTGAGGGGTGGCGCGGGGGACGATGAGCGGCGGTCGACGGAAGGAGGAGCCGTCGTCGCACCCGCACTCGCAGCAGCACCTAGTGGCCAACGGTGGGGGCGGAGTGTTGCGGGCCTCGTTGTGGAGCAAAGCCTTGCGGAGCGACTCCGCCTGGGAAGACAAGGTGAGGCCTAGACTCGGTTGCAGCACACCAGGCCGGCCGAGTGTTTCGGGGGGGCAGGCTTCGGCCTTGTGCTCGCGGGAGACGGGATGGTTTTGTGGGGGGTGGGGGAAAGACTCTGCCAGTCGGTTATCCTAAAGGTCATAGCGGAGTCCCATAGGATTCACAGCTCGGGAGTCAGAAACGGAGCCTGCAGCTTTGTACCCTGAGTTAGTGGGCAGAATGGAAGATGCAGATGTTGAAACTTAACTAAGGGGGCGATGTTGCCTGCAGAAACTTGGGCTTGGTGTCAGCCCTTTTGCTGGCCTGAGGTGGGGGTTACAATTTCCCGATCAAGGAGCATCTTGGGAGCCTGCTGTTTCCCCTGGATTCACAAGTGATCAGCAGGTGGAAAGATTTTGCCAAGCCTTGGCTGGCATGTTAACTATGTCCATTTGGGGAGTGGGAAGCCCTAGCAACAATGAGGTTCCTCCCTTTTCATCTTGACACTGGATTGCTGCAGTATGGCCTGCTTGAGGTTACCTTTGAAGATTATTGAGAAACTGCAGTTGGCACAGAATGTGGCAATCTACTAGCTGGCACATGAGAGGCATTTTAACTGGGCAATACTTCAATTCTGGGTGCTGCTTTGGCTGCCAATCTACTTCAAAATAATTCAAAATGCTGGATTTGACCTATATGACCTGTAAAACCACACAGGGTTTGCATCTTTATTACTTCCTGGACTATCTTCTCCAAACAGAATCTTCCTAAAGTGTCCAGTCAGACTAGAATGCAATGCTTTGGGTCACTTTCTTCCTCCCTGGAATGTTGGAGCAGGCTTTTGTAGTGGCCTTCCCCTTATTTTGAAACACATAATCCCTACCCCCAGATCTGGATGTTCCCAAGACTTTTACAATTCAGAAAATTTCAAGGTTTTGCTCTGTCACTAGGCTTTTATGGCCAGAGGCCCTTGTTTACCCCTAATTAAATATTTCAAGTACATTTTAATCAAATTGTCTTCATTAATTGCTTTTAGAATGTTTGTGAGAACCAGTTTGATGTAGGGGTTAAAATCATTGGGGTATAGACTGTCAGTACAGAACCTTAGATATGAAGTCAGGTGGCTAACTTTGAACTAGACTAGAGGTGTCAAACTCGCAACATCACGTGACGTGTTGTGATGTATCATGACTTTTTTGCCATTGCCAGCAATGGGGTGGGCACGGTTTCACTATGATACATGTGGCCCACAGGCCGGCAGTTTGACATCCGTGAACTAGACACTCTCAGCCCTAGAAAGAAGATAAGTGAACCATTTTTATCTATATAGGCAAGAAAACTGTGTGGACATATCCATATAGTCACCAGATGCCAAGACTGATTCAAAGACACTAAAAGGATTACAAAATATTTATGTAAGCTTTGTAATGTTTATAGAATTTGATGATATATAGATTAGATGGATAAATAATATTCTCTGTGTTATGATTCGTTTAACTTGGAGTTAGCTTCTTGTGCAAACACAGTTTTTGTGTTTTTGGAATGTTTGATTTAAGCAACTAAGATGTTTAATGGGGATGGGGGAATTTGAAGAACAGTCTGGATACTGGAGCGAAAAGATTACAGTAGATTAAATTTTAGTTTAGCATGATGAGTAATTCACAGTTGGCCAAGATTACAAAGGCAAGGAACAGGAAGAACTGCTACCAAGACAATGGTCAGAGAAAAGAAATCTGAGTTCAGGACATATCTGTAATCCAATAAAACATCTGAGACAAGACCCTCTTTAGTTCTCAGGAAGATAAAGGGATGGAGCACAGAAATACTTCAGATTCGCAAAATTCTGTTACCATAACTTTACTGTAAAGTTACAATAGTATTGGCCTATATGAGTTTTGTTTCCTAATCTGGCCTACCTTGAAGGGCAAACATGTAGTCATAAAACATGGGAATATACATACATACATACATACATACATACATACATACACATACTCAATTTAAGCTCCTAAAATCATACGTTCTGTAGAATTTCTATCATTATTGTGAAACAAAAGAAGCTGGAATCTCATTAGAACCAACCAAACTATCTTATGGTAGAAAGTACATTTTTTCCCTACCATTTCATGGCAAGTGGAAGATCTTCATTCTAATCCTGTGAATTAATTATACATTATCTTATACTTTTTTTCAAACAGAAGAATTCCGGCTGCTTGTTCAGCCCACTTGCAAAGTGAAATTACAATAACATAGAGATTAGTGAGCTGATATTAGCTTAGATTTAAACCCTGACTTGACAATGAAGCTGAACAGATACCTCACTGAATCAGTAACTCCCTCCATCACTTAGAATTGTTATGAGATTAAAGTAATTTATCTAAGCTCCTTGAAAGACAGGTACATAATAAATAGGCCCCAAAGAATGTAAATATATACCTTTTTACCCTGGAATTGAGATAGATTTCCAGCTAGGATTGAAATAATTGCTGGTGTCTAATTTCTAAATCTTTTAGTTTTTAGACCACCTGAGACCTCAAAATATTTGTATAATTTTTTTGAATTAGGCAGTTGAGATATCTTCAGAGCTTAGATTTGCTGTTATAACAGGAGATACTCCTCTACATATGTTGAATGTGAATATTGATTCCATATGAATTTGATATTTTTTCTCTGCAGGATGAATTTTTAGATGTCATTTACTGGTTCCGGCAGATCATTGCTGTTATTTTGGGAGTGATCTGGGGAATTGTTCCACTGAAGGGATTTGTGGGTATAGCAATGTAAGTTTTTTTTTTTTTTTGCATGAATTTAAAGACTGAATCATTGATGAAGTTGAAAGAAGTTAAGATGAGGGATATATATTTGAAGTATATGGGTTTTGTATTATATATTTTATTTGAGCATGAAAATTTTCTCAGAGCAGTTTGTAGGAAAGTTACAGAAAGCTCCTTAAGTTTAGTCAGAGGGAACATGCATCAGAGCATCAGAAAGGTTTTCATAGAAAAAAAAATTGCTGCAGTGCATGAATTAAAGAAAATATTAAGAAAATGCATCAATTTGTCTGAAAATATTTGTCTAGAAGCTTAGAATGTGTTATTTATTGCTGAAAACTGTATAGTTATGTTGAAAGATTATATAGTTTGACTATACATTTCGACCTGTGACTAATGATAAAGGGAATGTCTTAAATACTGTTAGTAATTAAAGTGTTGTGAGGCATTTTCACGGTTGCCTATGTTTTCCTTAAATGATAGGAAAGTGAGTTTGTAATAGGAAGAAAATGAAATGCTTCCAGTTGTTTTTTCTAAATCTATTTATAGACTTATCTACTTCTGTCTTTACTTTATTTTGGAGGTTATGATAAGAAAGAATACCATCCACCCTTCTTGAATGTAAGCAACCCAAATTTTAACAAAGCCAGGATAGTGTGGGTTAGAGGACAGAATCCACAGTTCACATTTTGTGGGTTGAAACTCATTGAAACCAACACAGAGCGGCAAGAAGATAATCTGAATCTGATTCCACATATGTAATAGAAAATCCATTTCTAGGTTCTTTCTGAATTTAGTGTCATCTGTTGCTTTTAGAACTTTAAAATAGGATACCTCTTCAGTACCTATTGTCCCCTTTTTTATGTTACATTGTTAAAGGGTAAATGCATGTGCATTCAGGGTTCTTGTTTGAAGCAAGCTTGTGAAGGACACAATCTACCACTAAATATATTTACATTTATTTGGAAGAGATTGATAACAAGAAGAGGAGGTAGTCCTTGATCTGTGATCATAATGGATGCTGTCCATTGCAGTTGTAAGTTGTATCAATCATAAAGTGGACCATCCATATGAGCAACCCAATTTTACAATCTTTTTTTGTGGTGGTCGTTAAGCAAGTACCATGGATATTAAGTACACCAATTGTTGCTATGGGCTAGTTTTGCTGATAAACCAGAAGTAAATGCCAAGGTTTTTTTTTCCAAAACATAAATGTGATTATGTGTCCCAGGGACATTGCAAACGGCTGTGTGACCAGTTGCTGAATGCCTGAACTGTGTTCACATGACTGCTGGGGGGGGGGGACAGCTGTTGGCACTTCAGAATTGGATGATAAGTACCCCTGGGGAAGTCCATCATAACTCTGAATGATTGCTCTATGACTGGTCATAAATCAAGGCCTACCAGGGTCTTAATCTGTAGTGGCACTATAGACTAGTCCAGGGGTAGGCAGCCTTGCCTCTTTTATGACTCGTGGACTTAGGAATTCTGGGAGTTGAAGTCCATGAGTCATAAAAGAGCCAAGGTTGCCTACCCCTGGACTAGTAGCACAAGAAAAGTTGCAAATTCTGTCAGGTGATTGCAGAATGTTGCAACTTGTCATAATTGCAAGCCAGTTACCAAGCACCTGAAATGCATTCATCTGGCTGTGGGGGAGGGGTGGCAGTTGTAACTTTAAAAAAAGGCTACTGATAATCTGTTCTTAAAAGTCCATTGTAACTTTGTACAGTTGTTAAATGACTGGTTATAAGTCAAGGACTATGTGTAGAAGCTGCTGTTAATTTCAGTGAAACTGAAACAAGTACGCTCCTTGATATCTTTACATTGTTAGTTGATTGAAGTTGCTCAGCGTCTCTTTTTTTTCCCTTCTCTCTTCAGATTCTGTCTCATAAATGCTGGAGTCCTATACCTCTATTTTAGCAGTTTTCAGCAAATAGATGAAGAGGAGTATGGTGGAACATGGGAACTAACAAAGGAAGGCTTCGTGACATCTTTTGCTTTGTTTTTGGTAACTTATGTTATTTGTTTGTAGATTCCTGACATTATGCACAGTATAAAACAAAAGGTAGATTATCATCCCCATTACTTAAAATATTGTAGAAAGAAAACAAATTGAGATGAAATTTAGAAATGTAAATTACATATGGGTAAAATAATGGATATTCTTTCCTGTACTAAGAATTTTAAAAGCAAATATATAATTTTTAAAATCCAATATCGCATGAGCAAACTCCCCATTGCAAAATTGCATTATTTTTTCCCTTTGGTCCAAAATTATCCTCAATTTGCTCTTCATGTTCTAGGGCAGGGGTCCCTAACCTGTGGCCTATTTGCAACCAGGCTGCGTGAGTGGCGGGCCAGCGTGTGCACAGCCCCACTTGCACAAGCGGCCAGGCACTGGTGCTCTCAGCCTCACTCACACTAGCAGTGCCCCAAAGCCTTCTCTCTTGCATGAGTGGAGCTTCCCCTCCCCCCCCATCAGTCCACCAAGCTCTAAAGGTTGGGAACCGCTGTTCCAGGTCTTACTTAGAGGATTGGGAATATTGAAAAAGGGGTATTTGTGTGTCTGGTGACTGTTGTGTTGTTGGTGAATTAATCCAAAGTACTTAATGGTAAAACTTTTCATTATCTCTGCTAATTTATACTGAAAGGTATATGTGTCTGTGCATGCGTGAATGCAGTGAAAGCTTTTTTTATCTGACCCCTTTTTCAGCATATAATATTTGCCAACTTTTGACCATGCATTCTTCCTGATATTTTTATGTGCAGTAGGGAATGTTATAAATTCCACTATTAATCTTCAGTATAAAATATAGAGAAAGAAGAGCTTTGGTAATGATTCTGTTTAGGGTATAAGTTGTTCTGTTTAGTTGTGGTTAGAAGATGGCACTTACATTCTTGTTCAAACATATACAATTAGTTTATAAGCCCTGAGTCCTGGTGGCGCAGTGGTTAGAATGCAGTACAGGTAGTCCCCAAGGTACGAGCCTAATAGAGCCTGCCCATTAGGCTTGTAATCAAATGAATCAGACTCAATATTACAACATTTTAAAATCAAACTCATTAATTGAATCAAATGGGTCATTAAATGAACGAAGATTTGACTTACCATTTCCTCCAATGGCTGCCTGAACTGAGAGACTTTTCCCGCCGCAGCTGCCAGCTGTTTCCGGCCACCAAACAGCTATTTTAAGTGTCAGGAACTACACAGTACTATAAACTGCCTCCCATGCAGGCAGCAGACTTTTAAAAAAAAACAAAAAACCATTTGTTGCTAAGCTTCTTGGGGGTGTGTGTGGAAAACTCTGCGATTGCAGCTGCCACTAAAGTAATTAGCTTTAGCGTCTGCAGGTAGGTATACAGAGGGACATGGGGGTGGAGTTTACAGAACTGTTGGCTTGCAATAGTAACTGAGATGGAAGAGACCTTGAGATCATCTAGTCTAACCCACTGCTCTCACAAGAGAGTACAGTACTGTACTGTATTTCTGATAAATGCCTATCCAGTCTCTTCTTAAAAGCCTCCAGTGAGGGAACACCCACAACTTCTGGAGGCAATTTAAATTTGAAACCTTTAAAAAAAAGAAAAAAACACTGCCCCTGATCAGAACAAGCCTCTTCAGGCCAAAATCCAAAATGGGGTGGGAGGGATTTCCTTCCAGTTAAGTGTCAACAGAATCTCTGGTGGGTCTATGCTAGAGAGAGGAGCAGCAGCAGCAGCCACATGCTATAAGTTTCAGGCAAATGCAAACAAACAATCTTGCAAAGTACTGTCCTTTACAAAATAAAAAGCAGAGTAGCTTGTGTTCAGTACTATAGAGTAACAAAAAAAAAGAATATTTTAAAATATTTACAGAAGTAATTCTAGCTCTCTACAGTACTGTAGTCCTCAAGCCCAGCAAGCAGTGATCTTTCACGCAGCTCCAGGAAAACAAAAATGAATGGTCGGTGCTGGCTGCAAAAATCACTGGATCTTGTTTTGCCATGTGACCAGGCACACACACACGCACAAAAAAAACCCACTTCCAACTTCTGAACCAGTCGAGGCAAGTCACAGAGTTAAAATGGATACCATAGCAGCCGAGACTGAATCCAAGTCACATGGCTACAGAGGCCTGTTTTTAATTGCAATTTTTAATTTCTAATGTAAGTACCCTTTCTGAATAACCTAGTTTTTGTGAAATCTCGCTAAATAAACAATCATACCTGGGGGATTACCTGTACTACAGGCAGCTTCTGTTGACTCCTGTCTGCCAGTAGTTTGGCAGTTCAATTCTCACCGGTTCAAGGTTTACTCAGCCTTCCATCCTTCCGAGGTTGGTAAAATGTGGACCCAGATTGTTGGGCGGCAATATGCTGACTCTGTAAACTGCTTAGAGAGGGCTGTAAGGCACTATGAAGCAATATATAAGGCTTAAGTGTTATTGCTATTGCTAGTGCTATAATGTCTCAAAACTTCTGGTTGGGTAACAAAATTTTGATTGTAGGTGTTTACTCTTTATATCTAAAGTATCCAGCAATGCATCTTTGGTTGTTTCCAAGTTCTCATACATAAATATAAGAAAAGTAATAGAGCAGTTTTCAAAAGGGGCGCAAAAACGTTTTGATTTTTAAATACTTGTGTCCATTCCACTCTCACGACTGTTCTAATCTTAACAAAGGTGAACCATTCCAATAGCTGATAGGTCAGAATGGTCCATTTGAAGTCATAATATTCAAGAAGGTTTAAAAGAACATAATATCTAGGCCAGGAAAGAGATGTAACAGAATCAGAATATTTTGACCTTAAAACATTTTTTATACTTCTCTCTCCCACTAGCACTAAAAAGCAATGAGGTTTTCTGATACTAGTCCTAAAGTTTCTTTATGATCCCTTATTGTAGTAATGTTAATAATGCAATCTTATTCACAAGGAAGAAAGCAAAATACATTCATACTTATAATTTGGTAAAGTTTAAATGCTTTTCTAATTTGTTCTTATCTGTGCTTCATTTCAGGTTGTTTGGATAATCTTCTACACTGCCATCCATTATGATTGATAAACTCAGCCAAATTAATTGTCTTAACTGAAGAACACTTTGAGAACCCCTTTGGCCTATGGAGAGGTAGAATAAGCCGGGTTTTATATCCATGGTCCAAGGAGATGCAATATGTCTTATGGATTCTAAGAAGAAAAGTTTGATCAGTCTTATTTTAAAAAGCTGTTGCTTTTCCAGAACTTAAAAACCATTACAATGCTTTGCAGACAGCACAAGACTTTTCAACCTTTCAGCCTTCTTGGTGACTTTAACCAGTATGGCCATGACAAATCTTTATATCCTAAAAGGGTGATTCTGTTAATTAACTTGCGTTGATTATCTTGTTCTCTTTGAGATCTATTCAGATTGTGATTTGTCTTCCATTTGTAAGACATACTAAAATGGTAGCCATCATGAACCATATGGCAGGAGGATTCTGCTGAATGTATTGTAGAACATAGATTTTGATGGTTTTCAGCTTCTTTTGAGGAAATTAAAGCTCTGATCTGATTGTATTAAGTACTGATGTCTTTAAATGGTTCATCCAGGGTTTTAAAATTTTGGTCGCTTAACAATGTAACAAACATAATCTTCAGATAGTTTCCTACTATTTTGAGATTTTAACTATTTACTGAGAAGTGTGAGGCTTACCTAGCTTCATTAGGGAATTTCCCAAAACAGTTGCAGTGATATAGAAACATCTTAATATATTGGTTAGTTAACCAATTCAGTTTCCAGAACCTACCTCAGAGTCCAGTGATCTAAATGCACAAAATAGCAGATGCTTCAGAATTCAATTACTTTGGGATTGTTACAGGTTTTTGAAGCTGAAATATAATACAGAATAATACAGAATAATTAAGGCAGCTAATATCTTGTACATAAAACTAATTTCCAGGTAGCAGTAGACTGAAATTCAGTGTTGATCTTTTATGATTATTAAAAATATCAGAATGAAAAATTCTACTAATTGTACACTAATTAGGCTATTTATGAGCTTTAATTGTACTGTCTCAATCATTTTAAGATTTAAACTCCTTGTCTATATAAGTATTTAATAATTTCAAGAAGAGGCTATTTCCTATCTTAAGTTAATTTAAGTAGACAGAAAATGGAGTTGTTCATTAAGACTGCCTTACACTGAGAATCTGTTTTGAGTCCTAATATGCCATGGATAAATTTCCAGTTCTTTGTACTCGTCTTTTAAACTCTTAACTTTGCATACTTTTTTTTCACAAATAGCTTTCCATGTATCCTCTTTCAACATTGTTGGGTCCCGTCTGCCTTTTTCAGTTCTGTTCAGTTTTAACATCAGGGAAGAATTTAGCCACAGGAAATGAAAGGCAAAACTACTAAAGGTTGGAGAGCCTTAATGGAGGTTTCTCTTGCAGTTCTTCATTGCCAACTTAAGTGTTTTCTCCTTCAATTTGAGGAGATACTTAGACATTTTGGTATTTGCTAACTTTAAGCTACATTTCTCAACCAACAGGGTTTTATTTTTCAAAGCTTGAGTCATCTACCAAATAAGTAAATCATTTTATACATGGAAGATCATTAATAAAGATCACTTTAAGAAACTGGTGTAATGCTTTTTTATTGTATTGCCATTTTTAAGATTTCAGGTAGTATTAAATCTTTTGTGACTGCTTTGGCCCTTAAAACAGATGGATGCTTGCTTAAAAAAAAAGATGGCATGGTAGCCTTTTGTTAAGAGAACTGGCCATAAATATGAGTTTTAGTATTGGAGGATCATCTTGGTCTTCTTTTTACTTTGGAGGTAGTATCTTAGGAGGAAAAACTCTTGCCTTCATTCATGGAAAAATGTTTTTACTGATTTTAAGATCTAAGTTACATAAGAGATTCTCTTGGAATCTCGTAAAACTGTTTGGGTTGGGGAAGAGTTAGAACTAGAGAAGACTGCATTTCTGAAAATATCTCCATCTTCCTCAGCAAACATTAGCAGACATGCTATGTGATTAAAGTTAATGTTCCTGCACTAACTTCTATCATGTTAATGCCTCACCTTACAACAGTGATTTACAATTGTACATCCGGGTTCAATTCTGGTCATAAGTCAAGGGCTACTTGTATGGAGCTAATAGCCCCATGCAGTACACAGTATATCTCCATAAATAACTGCATGGAGCAAATCTAAAGAATGAAGAATCCAAGTACCTCCTTCACATAATCTCAAACTTTACTTAATATGACTCCAGAACAGCATCCAAAATCCTCTGTTAATGGCCTCCCCAGCAGTTCCATCTCAGTGACGATCATCTTCACTTCTGCACTATAAAGTTCTTTTGCCATTTCCCAAATCCTGTCACAATACCAATAATGCTCTTCCACATCTCAGCCACTAGTATGGTATATGAATTTTGTAGAGCAAATGGAAGCAAATAGGTATTCATTGCAGAATAGGCTGTATCTCTTTTGTGGGCTCTTAAGGGTCAACAGCAGGGCAGCTTGGAGCCAACTGAGAGGTCTGATATTGCTGCTTACCTATGTTGAGCTTGCCCTCCACAAAGCAGCCTATAGTTTCCAAAGAGATCTTTCTGCCTGCCTAGATGTCTCTTAATTATAGTGAAAGCATTTTCTCCACAGCAAATTCCAAGATTGAGATCCCAGGCTGTAGACACTTAGCCATCAGTAAAAATTAATTTTCCAATCTTTTTCATGGCAGTTAAGCAAATGCCATGATTGTTAAGCAAAGCCCTTCATTTGAATAGCCATTTTTGGCCAGAAACAAACAAAATCACAAATTGCCACCACATTATTGCAGAACGCTACAACTTGTAAAGCTGACTCACCTGATGTCAGATGGGACTGCAGGAGGGGATAGCGTAACTGTGATGATGGGGGTGTAAAGCACCCATTCTGTGGCCATCATAATTACAAATGGTAGTAAAATACCCAGGTCGAGGGCTACTTGTATATAGGAATCGTGTGCATGAAAGTCTCACAAGTGCTGATTGTGTGAATGTATATTTTAAATTATGCTAGTTTTCAATCACTGCATGTCTTCCTGAATTGTACTCAAAACGTGCCCTGCCTCTTACATAGCAGGACAACCTCCACAGTAGAGTTTGAAAATCAAGAATCAATGGTAGGCTTTTGTGATCACACACTTGGAAATAAAACCCATACTACTTATCAAAAAGAGCTACAAATAATCTTCAATTTCCAAAATACAGGTAATCCTTGGTTAACCACAGCTAGGACTGGCACTTCTGGAGAGCCACTCTTCTTGAGTAGATTGCAGAAGCTGCTATTTTTACAGTTGGCTTATGTGGAGTGGCAGAAAGTAGGGATTACATCAAGTTCACGTTCACAAAATAGCCTTTACAGACATTAAGCTCTACTAAGCCTTACATTTTAATCACATTTTTTAATTCTTTTTCTTCAGACTGGCAAAATTTTACTGTACTCATCAGATGATTTTCTGCCTCCTTAAAAAATGTTGTAAATTTGATTTTAAAACTTTATGTCTATGAAATTAATTTGAAGGGGAATTTAAATGTAATACAAATGGATGATGACTCATTCCCCGAAAATCAAGTTTTAAACCAGGAAATGCATCCAAATATTTCTTTTGTTTTGGATAGACAAAAAAGCTCCACTAAGATTTAAAAGGTAATTTTTAGCAGTGACAAAAAAGATAAATTTTATGTATTAATTCAGAATAAATCTGTTAACTTCTGAAGGATTTTCATTTTGAAATACAGATGAGCAGCAAACTACCTCTATGACTTTTTTCTGAATAGGTTAAAGAATTTAAAAAATGAGAGAAGATTTGTAAGATTGGCTTCTTCGACCAGTGTTAAAAGAAGAAAATAGTTATATCTGGTTGCTCTTACTGGATTTTTGCTGACAAAGATTGATTGGCTTAGCATTTGGGCCTTGTTTTCCTTATCTAAGTAATGAACTATGGGGAGAAGAGAAATTATGCTTTATTTAGAGATGGTGATAGCTATATTAAAATTCTTTTATCTGCTGGAATGAAGGGGAAAGGTACCTTTTTCCCACCTTCTCTTTTTTCCTTTTGTTTGTTTTTCTTGGTTTGTTTCACATATAGCTCTTTATTTTTATTTTTTTAGCTGATATTGTCTTTTATTTTCTTCATTTATAATTCTTAATAAAATTATCTGGGGTAAAAATATTAATATTAATCTCAATTTGTTTATATAAATTATGACTGTCTAAAATAGTATACCAATGTAGAAATTCTTTTGATACTAGAACTGCTGGATTAGAAGCTTGGAGCAATACCGTATGATGCAAAACTCGGAAGGAAATCATATTAACACAGCCATTTGCAAGGGCCCTGGCTTTGTGAAAACCTGGATTAAAAGTAATGTTTAGCCTTAGAAGCTCAGTGGATGACTGGTGTAGCTCACCTCATAATAAACGTGTGCATAAAACAGATCGATAGGAAATTGCATATACCATCTAGAGCTCTCCAAAGGAAGAATGAGATATAACTATTCAATAGCAGTAGAAGTATGGTATTGGTCTGGTCCTGAATTGATGAATTCAGCAGTGTACCATCTTTTTGAACTAAGGGCAACACTTGACCTTTAAATGGCCTAGCATAGCAACAAAAGACAAGGATAGAACAGAAAGTAAATCTGATGCAAGTTATATTAAAGACTATCATTGAATCCTAGCTTACTATTAGTGCATCAGCCTGCTTGGGCAACTCCAGCACTGTCTTATATTGGGGAAGCATCTACCCATGTAAGAGCTGGTCTGCAACTTGGAGATTCTCATGGACTCCTAACTTTTCCTTGAACAGTGGATGGACACAGTATTGCTAGGGGACACTTTGCCCAGCTTGGCTGGTGGACCAGTTGTAGTCTACATAAGCTAGAGGATCTTGCTACAGTGATACATGCCCTTATCACTGTTCAACAGAGTACTGAAAAGCATGCTACATGGGGCCACTTTTAAAGGCCACTTGGAAAGTTCAGTTGGTCCAAAATGCAGTGGCCCACATATGATTCAGTATCTACCGACAGGAGCATATGAAAATTGCTTTTTTAAATTTTCCGGTTTGTGTGCTTTATATTTTTTTATTCTCATTGGACTGTGGATGTTTTAATATTGTATACTGGTAAAACCATCAAGAGACCTATGAGATTGTGGCAGGATATGAAGTTGGCAATATAATCACTTCCCATATATTTAATAATTTCCTTATTCTATCATGTTAACATTTCCAATTTTGTTTTAGGAGGGGGTTTAGGCTGCATTTAATGCTTCTGAGAGGAGTATGCGGATCATGGTTGTTAAGTGAACTCATGGTTCACAATGGGCCTTTTTTGCCAGTTTCTGGCAACATCGTTATAAATTGCAGTCATATCACTACAAGATGCTGTGCATGTCCATAAATCAGGACAGGTTGTAAAGCACCCAAAATATGATCGTTTGACCCCTGGAGAAAGGGGCGGTCGTAACTTCAAATCCATGTTAAAAGAACTTTTTAAATCTGTCGTAACTTTAACCGGTTGCTAAGGGCTGGTCATAAGACAAGGGCTATCTATATGTACTCATTTCAGGAATTTCTACCCCTCCGATCCGATCCACCAGACTGGGCACGCTGCAGTCAAAGAGTATCGGTTGGCGGGAACTACCGGTAGAAGACATTTCATGACGGTGGAGATAATTTGCCATCTCCGCCATTCCCCTTTTTCCTTCTGAAGCGACACCGCGGAGTTTAGAGCGGGCCCAGGGAGCGCAGCCCGCGGGGCAGCCGTCCCACGGAGTCGCCCAGCGAATCCCGCGTCCCAAGCTCCGCCCCGCGGGCCTTTAGCGGCCGCCCCTCCCGCACGCCTCCGCTTCCTTCCCAGACACTTGCTCCGCTCCCATCTCGGCGAGCGAGGCCGGCCTCCCCGGCAGTCATTTCCGGAGCAGGAGCCTGGGTTGAACCGGCCAACCAGCGCGGCGCCTGCCTGGCCAGGGAGGCGCAAGCAGGATGGCGGCGGCGGCCCCGGCTGCAGGTGCAGCCGAGAAGGAGGCGAGTCAGGAGAGCAGCCTGGGCGCCTACTCGCCCGTGGATTACATGAGCATCACCAGCTTCCCCCGCTTGCCCGAAGAGGAGACGGGCAGCGCCATCGCCCCCGAGAGCTGCCTGCGCTCCAGGAAAGAGGAGGATGCGTTCCTGGCAGAGCAGGAGACCGGTGAGCGCGGAAGCTAGCCCGCTTGCTCGCCGGGCCTCTCCATCCGACCAGCCGTCAGCGGGACCTTCACGACCACCTCTCCATCCTCTCCCTTCCCTTCATCTCCGCGGCCTCCATCCCATCCCAATCGGACCGGCTCCTCCAGGACCGGCTCTCGTCCTGCCCTTCGCCCGCTTCCCCGCATCTCTCCTTCAGCAGGCGGGCAGGCGGCGGGCGGGGCTTCTGCGTCATCCCTTCCTTCTCCCCAGAAGCGCCTGGCAGCGGCCCAGCGGTGCAGCCGTCCCGCATCCTTCGCCCCTTGCTTCTGCCCTTCCCGCTTCTCCTGCCTGCCCCTCTCCTGACGTCCTTGCCAGAATTCCCCAGTCCTCGATCTCCCCTGCTCGGCACCATCTTTTCCCTTTGGCCTTCTCTCCTTCCACTGGTGCCTGGTGAGGCTGTGGTAGTGCGGGGCTGCATGGCGAGGCTGCATGGCGAGGCTGTGGGCTGTCTCTTTCCATTGTCTTATTTCCATCCCATTTCCATCCCTCTTTTTTTCACCTCGTTCCTTCTACCTTTCTACCAGCTCTACTGTCGGGGCAATAATGTAAGTGATTTTATTGCCTCCATCCCATGATATCTTTCTGATCACACTATAGGCTCTTGCTCTGCAAAGAATGCTTACTGATGCTAATGCAGCCTTTCCTAATATCTGTGTCCTCTAGATCCCTTGGACTGCAACTCCCAGAATCCCCAGCCAATTGTCTCCCATTCTTTTGCCAACTTTTTTACCTTCTCTGAAAATGGCTCATGGTTGATTAAGAGCCCAGACTTGGTTTTTTTTTTTTTTCATCTGTTTCAGTTCCTCATACTTGGGAATAATTTTGTGAAGTGTCCCTGAATTTTGGTTTTCAGAATGTTCTTTACTATTCTAGGGTCCTCCAATCAGTCTAAAAGTTGAGAGAGAGAAAATGGTAGTAAGCTGAAAATTACCCAGAGTAAAGTTTGCTATTGCTTCAGTAAATATTTTCAACATGTAGAAGTATTACTACATATGCATGGGATCTGTAGCAGCTGAGATATAATCAAGATCTACATAACATCTTATTCTCACATAGGGTCAATAGTTAGAACAGAACTTCCAGTTAGTTTTCTTCTCTCAACTATTCTTAAAGCTATTATCTTTAGCCTTGTGCCTTTCAGAATGGTTAGACTAAACTCTCACAATCCCCATCCTACATAACTGATGCTTACTAAGAAGGGGGAGGAGCAGTATGGAAAAGGTTGCCTTAAAGTTCTCTGGTCTTAAAATTCTCTGGTCTAGTTTTCTGAGTCACCCAATCAAACTGATTGACATTAGGTTAAAATGACAAAATAGCATCTCTTCATGCATTGGGTAGGTAAAGTTCAAATCCTCTACAAAATAAAACAAAGATAAATTATACAATGTAAAGTACTTGTCACCTGAACAGTTGTTCAATTAGTAGTCAGTTATTTTAATGGATTATTATGAATTATTATGAGCTAGAAGAATTGTGAAGTTGCCCTGCAATTGGAAATGTTGCATTTTCCAGCTTCCCAGTTCTAGAGAGATTTTTAAATGCAGAGTTCTTGGTGTTCTCTGAGCAGCAGCCGAGCTAACATAGTTATCTAACCAACTAATGAAATGTGTGCAGAAAAACAATCGTGCTCAAACAGCAAGGACCCAATAGTTTAATCCTGAGTTGTTTTTTACACACACACACACAAACACACGCTACTACTGGAGGTATCTTAGTGGATTCATACTCTTACTGTATGAATTTAAATCATAAGGGGAACTGGCATTCACAAAACAGTTGGAACTAGAGTTTCCATGTTTATTCCAGCCTCCCCCCCCTCAGCTTGCATTTGATCTTCCCCTTATATCCTTGCAAGTTCAGTAGATTCACCCTCTTTAGTTATTCCCTTTAGTCATTCACAACTCTAAACCAATGAAAAAGCCAATTTAGCTTGATTTATGTCTATAAAACATGCCATATAAATATGCAAGCTCTATGTTTACAAAATGAATTGCTTCTAGTACAAGTTGCATTAAAGAGTATCCTTTTCTCTCTCAAAGTTCTCACATTAAAAATGAACTAGTAAAAACCACAGCTAGACCAAAATATGCCTCATTTTCCGTAAATGCTACTTTCCTGTGAAAACAGATTCTGAATTTCTATTGGTCTATTTTAGGGAAGATTGAGAAATGTTACTAAAATGTTCAAGATATGTATTCTACAGCTAATACATAGTTGAGGCCAGGATTTAACAGATTTATAGCAAAAAGGGAAAATGAACTCAACATCAACAAAAGGATATGGGGCGTGCACACATTCATTTCAGAGAAATATCTTTTAATTACTTTTTTTAAAGATACAATTTCATTTTAGATCAAAGTTTTTTTTTTAAAAAAAACATATGCTTCCTTCCTTTCTTCCTGTCCTGTATTTCCATCTATGCAGAAAGAAAGTAATTATGCTTTTCCCCATAGACCTTCTACAAAGTGGACAATAAAACTTCATAATTTCCCATGGGGCAAAATTTATTGTCCAAAGACAGTTTCTGGAATTCATAGAACATACACTGTGCAAAATCCTCTGTCTCACTTTATTATAGAAGCTAGGAAAGAAGAAGGCTGAGTCACCAATGCTTCCTTCTATCTCCTTTGAAATATTTAGGATGTTGTGGCAAATAATAGCTAAGGTTCCAGTCCATCAGACAAAGCAAAGAAAATAAGTTAAGCAAGTAGTCCTGAGCTGCTGGAGGAAGGTGAGAATAGGATTGATTCAAATCCCCATTGGACTATGAAATAGATCTCTCATGAAGATCAAATTGCTGAAAACTGTCATGATCTCCTTGGAGGAAAATAATATAGTTGAAACAAAGATGTATCTTATTTTTTTTTATTTTACCACCATTCCTTAATTTTTCCTACTTTTCATTTGTCATTGTCATTGTCATTTTAAATAAAATACATGTGTATATGTGTGTGATTATCTTGTTTTTATCTTGATTATAATGCCATCACAGATTTCTGAAGTTTGAACATCAAATAGATCATGTATTACAACACTGATATAATTAGGCATTTGCTTATTTCTCTTTAAATAATGATTCAGTTGATTTGAAGATTAAAATATTCTTCATTTGGAGTTTAATTGCCTATTAGTATATAAAGTGTTTGATGTGTTTCATGGTATGTTTTCTCCATCCTCCACAAATGGTCCATAACACTTTGCTATTTGAAACAGAACAGGAAATGTTTTCACCTTCTTAAGATAAAATTTAAGGAAACCTTTAATTTTACATCACAGGTTAAAGCATGTATATAATGTTGCACTATGCAGGGTTGTTTAAGGTTTCCCATAAGGCAAAATATAGTTGAACAAAACCCACATGTTTGGTATGTATAAAATATAATGCTATATTTTATATAATTGTGTAGGTTTAATTAATACTTCCATATCTCATAATTTCCCCTGATTCACACTTTTGTAGGTAAATTGATCCTCTCTACACTGGAGAAACACAAGAAGAATGGTGGGGATACTACATTTGCCAGTTACCAATCTCCCTCTCCATTTTAATCTTTAGATTCTCCCAACCTTCAGAGTATTAATTTGTATGGAAGTATAATTGCTGCAGACAATACTAATGCTAACAAATAACCCTGAATGGCTGCCATAGAAGTACCAGGTTTTAATAAAATGATGTGTTCTTAAATCCTTTGTATTTTTAAAAACTTTAATTATTCATTATAGTAGCACTTATTGTTTAGAACGTAGATTTCAAGACTTTGAAAATTTTCACATTTCATTTTCTGAAGTTACTTTTGTAAGTAAAAACAATCCATATTTTTCTACTGCAGGGAAATTTTTCTACTATCCATCCATTCTGTGGCCAATAGATCACATTTCCCACATATAATTTTTAGCATCCAAGAGTTCTAATCATTTCACTCTTTCCAATACACAGTACTACTCTTTTTATGAAGGGTTCTAGACTTTAGGAATATAGAAAACTGATTTCAGAAAAAGACCTACTGGTCCGTCAAGTCTGCCCTTTGAGGTATTTTTTGTTTTATTTTTTTACTTCTTAAAATTTTTGACAGATGATGGGATATGTGTTTATCCCAAGCATGTTTACATTCAGTGGCTGATGATTGATCCTCTACCTCTGCTGAAAGTTGGTTCCAAGCTTCCACTTACTCTTTCTGTGAAGTCACTTTGTAACATTACTTTTGAACTCTCCTCTTGTCAGTTGGAGATTACGCCCCTGTGTTCTTGATTTTTGTTTAATATTGAAAATACTGCCTTCTGGAATCTTATTCACATTCTTAATACATTTAAAGTTTTCAACCATGTCCCCACTTTTCCTTCTGTAATCCAGGCTGTACATATTCAGTTCCTTCAATCCAAAATTAACTTCATAGGTTACTGCAACTGTAAAACAAGTATCAGTTATCTGTAGATCTATTATGTAGATATGTATAAGAACTACGGTTGATGCTGTGCAATGATTATTATTGCTTTCCTCCCTTCTCTCAATATAATAGGATAGTTTTCATATGTATTACTGGAAAAAATGCATGTGTTTCTATTCAGTTTCTAGCGTGAATATGTAAAGTTAGAAATAAACTTGAATAGAATGTCTAAATTGCTCATGCAAGCAGGTCAGTTTAAAATTATTTAGCACCTTCCTGCATGTGTCAACAGTGATTTTTTTTTTTGCCTGTATTTTAACTGAAGCTCCTTTTCTAATTCATTCATCATCTCTTTTTCCATAAAGTTGCATTCATTTGGTAATGGCTTTCCCGAATTTTAACCATTCTGGATGAATCTTGACGCAGATATCATGGACAACCCTTTGAGAATAATTTTCTTCAACATTCCAAATTTCTTGGGAAAAGCTTTGCCAAGAAGCTTTTTTTGAAAAAAAAAAAAAAAACTAAATGCATTCGAAGCATGCAAATATTTGTTCTTCAGATAAAAGATTTCTCTGGGAAAAACTAACATCAAGATTTAGTAGTCTACCAAATGCCAGGGAATTTTTTTGATACCCTGGAACATGGCTATACATTTTAGAAACATAAAATAGCATCACCATGGCTGTTGGCAACATAGAACACAATAGAAATTGGCATATTATTGTTGCCACTTCACAATCTTTACAAACATATTGTCAATAATATATAACAATGTGAAATGAAAGGGAAAAACATCATTTTCATCTTTTACTACAAAATCTCTTAGGTTGCCTCTGAAGGAATTTTCTCCTGGATTTTCGTTTACAAGTATCTAGCATGCAAAATGATCACGGCTTGTTTCACCCAGTGATTAAGCAGGATCAAAATGACTTGTTCTTCCTTGTTCAGCCTTTCCTTCTTCAAAACCCACCTACTTCACATTTCTTTTCACAGTACTTGTTTCCTCCTCTTGAGGGAACTGACATGATGAATAAAAGGCTTTGCCAGTATCATCAACAAATATTTGCTGTTTTTGTTTAAATGTAAAGGATATTTAGCAAATGCAATGAAAACTCCCTTTTCCTAAGGATGTCTGAAAAGTTTATATTGAGTTTTAGCCTATATTGGCATTTTTAAAAAAAATTAATGTAGCTTAAATAAATACATTTTAGCTAGATGTCATGCCAAACAATCAGGGTCTGAAAACTAAATATACACTACTTCCCAAAAAAGAAAGGGCTGCTCCATTTTCTCAGCAATCCTAAAACTCATCAAAAAAAAAAAAAAAAAGGCATAGTTTACTGTATTGAACTAACTGGAAGTGACAGATTCTTCTACTACCTAGCCCAATGTGTAAGGAAGGTTTAGGATTACAAAAAGAAGAAGAAGCTTCCCACATCTTTGGATAGGAATATTAATGATTCCAATGGGGGTGGTATTAAGGATGATGAGCAGGTCATGGGAGCATTAAGGATACAATTCTAATACTAGATATTCTGAAGAAGACAATATATTGGTAAAGTTGTATTTTGATAGTAGAGAACAGTAATTTTCCCATTATTGGTGAGAAGTGGTTGAAAATTATCTTATGCTCCTCCCTTAAATAACTTAGAAAATACTAAAGAACTTTAGCATTTAATTTGTATATGTAATTACTTCTGTTCCTTTATGCCTTACTGTAATCTAGAAAATAGAGTCTTCGTATAGGAAATAGATTATTTAAAGATCAAACCATCAGTTTTCTTTAAATTTCTCCATACAGTATTTGAATTGAGTTTTGTTTGTTTCTGTAATACTCACACTGCACATTTCAATAAAAATTGGAATATTTTTGTTTGTATACTTCATTACCTATAGTGCGAAACGCCTGTATTTTACCTTTACAATGTGATTTCTAGAAATAAAACCTTGGGCCAAGATCCAAACAGAATTAAGCAGCTCCCCCTCTTTTTTTTAAATGGAGAAAATTATGTCCTTAAAGTCATTGGTATGTTAATAGGCTTTATCTCTGGATGGTTTGTGTTCAGATTTTACTAACATGATAGGATCTAAGGTATCACCCATAGGTCAAGCATGTGCACTCAGGAAATCAGTAATATTTTGTTCTTTTCAGTTTTAAAAGATCGTTACATTAAAACATATTTACATGCAACATTTGTTTCATTTTCTTCCTACCAACTTCCTGTGGTTTAATAACAATGTAATCTATAAAACATTGAGATCACTGGCATGGATGGGTCAGATTTATCTGAAGAGTCAGATAAACAGTTTATTTTATAAGAGTAAATTTGAGTGTCTTTAAATGAATTTGTTTGCAAGGATGTTTAAATGTGGTGTTGTAGTATATAAACTCATGTATGCAAAAGTTTAAAGCAGTATTCCCTAGACTCCAGACAGCAAGGCATGAGTTGGAATCCCAAGAAAAGATTCCAGCCAGGGATGGCTGTTTTAAAAAGGAAGAAAAGTTTCAGTACAAGTTTGATATTGACTGTGCTTGCTTATACTTCAGGATAAGTACAGGGAGCCTTTGACTTACGACCGCTCATTTAGTGACCATTCAAAGTTACAACAGCACTGAACAACTGTTGCAGCATCCCCATGGTCACGTGATCAAAATTCAGATGCTTGGCAGCTGACTCCTACTTATGATGGTTGCAGGGTCCCAGGGCTATGTGATCACCTTCTGCAAACTTCTGAAAGCAAAGTCAATGGGGAAGCCAGATTCGCTTAACAACCATGTAACGTGTAACCATGTAACATGTAATCAAACATAGAGCTTACTGGGATATGGATAGCTGTGGCAAGGATGCTCATAACATCCTCTTTCACAAGCAGAAGATGCTGCATGGCACAAGGACCAATTGGGCCTCTACTGCAAAATATGAAGAGATCTACTCCCTGAAAATAGAGATGCAACTTCGTACAGTTCGACATCACAAAGTCAGGCAAGCCATTACTAAGAGCATATTTGCCTAACTGGAATGTAATTTAACTGCACTACTATAAAATAAGGAAAGCCAAAGTCTTCTCTTGCTGCAGAAGTTGGGGCGTGCAAGCAGCACACTGGATTATTAAGAAGGATGCAAAGTTGGACTCATAGAGACAGTTGCTTGTGAATGAGAAATATATCAAGCAGGTGGGAGGGATAGAAGAGTGATATATAGGAGCTATGCTGATGCTGATTGTGGGTCAAATCGGGCAAGCACAGGCCCCACAGCCATGTGTAAGCAATGACTTATTATTATTACATACATAATAACATGAAATCACAGTTACCATTTTTTTTAAGTTCTTCTGGAAAGACTTAGAATGTCATAATGTATTGGCATAGTCTATGTGAGGATCCAAGCAATGTGGCCTTTTGTAACTGATAGATGGAAATGTTCTCAGTAGGCAGATTTTCTAAGTGCCTTCCAAGGTTTTTGGGTTGGCACCCAGGTTTCAGTTGGCTGAATTAGAATAATAGGATGATGATATGAATTAGCAACTTCTTTCTTATGCTCTCTGGAACTAAGGAACTGAATAATAAAATTCAGGAATATGGGAAAACTGCAATAGCTAGATCAGTGCTTGGCCTACAAAAGTAAATGTTAAACCATTCATGGGGACCAATGGCTATTAGCCTTGATGGTAGTGTAAATGTCCTTGAAGATCATTTATTGGGAAACTACTATAGTAGAGCAGTTGAGAACAGACTTCTGAATTAGATGGACCAGGGGTTGCTATTATGCTGTGGGAACATGTTTGTAATATAAGTACATACACCAGAAATGGCAATAACTTTAATGAGTAAAAAAATGTACAGCCCAAGTAGTAAACTCCAAAGTGCAAATTAGTCCCCTTCTCTGTGTATTGTTTAACATCATCTGCCAAGAATTAGTGAGAATTATATGTAATTTGACCCTGTAAGACCTGAGCCAGAAAAACTCTTGAAAACTCACCTAAGCAGAAAAACAGTGCAGTCTTATTAGCAGCAGTAATGTAAGTGTCCCATTGGATAGGCTTTCAACTAACACAAATCCGAACTTATTCCTGCTTGACACCTTTTTTTCACATATGGTTTTCTTTTTTGATTGAAGATCCAGATTCATTCCTTAAATCAGCTCGCCTCCAGCGCCTGCCTTCTTCTTCCTCGGAAATGGGCAGCCAGGATGTCTCACCACTTCGGGAGACCAGCAAGGACCCCTTCTCTGGGGATTGCAGCTGTCGTCAGGATGGTCTGACTGTGATCATTACTGCCTGCCTAACGTTTGCTACAGGAGTCACGGTGGCCTTAATCATGCAAATCTACTTTGGGGATCCCCAGGTAAGAAGAGGTACTGGATTGTTTTTTTTTCTTTGAGAAGGTGATTGTGCTGAGAATCTATCTTGAATATATAACAATGATTTCTAGCATTATATGAAGAAATAACTATAACTCCACAAGCAATAGTTCAGTGAAAGCCTAAATTAGGAATTGCTGTACTGAGATCATGTAGTGAAGCTGCTGATTTGAGGCTGCTGTATTTCCCTAAGATTCTTATTTAGTAATTTAAGGAAAGATGTCCTTGAAACCTGTTTATTGAATTTTTTTCCCTTCCTTGTTTTAGCAAGTGATGATCTATATATGCTTTGGCATTAGTAAAATTACATGGTCATCCAACTTCAGGCTGAATTTATGCTGCTGTATTCTATGTTTCTTTCTCTCCTCCACTTTTCCTGTAGTTTTTTTTCTTTGTTTGTTTTATTGCTTTGTATCTTATTTTGGGATTTTTTAATAATGAAAAGTGGGGGATAAATGAGATGCATCAGTAAGATGCATATAAGTATTTCACAAGTTACTATTTTTGCTGGTAGTATTCCATGCTGTGAATTAATCTTTAACAAAGTGTATCTTTTAAGTCAAGGATATCTTTTGCATATGGGAGTCTTACAGTCCTTGTGTTGATTTCTCATTATAGAATGCACTAATGTAACATGGTGAATTCTAATAAAATATTTGTGTTTTCCTTGCATTTTAATTTTCCTGACATTTTTGGCATTAAAATACATGTCCTATTTTTTTTCTTGTTTCATGACTTGAAGATACTGTATGTGTCTTTGCTAAATTAAATAGATCTGGATTTGGCCAGTGCCTGAGATATCATTTTCTCTGACATTAATTCCATGATTAATGAAAATTATAAATGTTCTGAGATTTAGAATGAGGTCTTTTTATAAGACATCTCTCCATAGATATTATAACAGAAGAATAAGATACCAATAAGTGTGAAGATATTTTTATAAAAGATCTTGACACAAATATATAAATTTGGACTAGTATCTGGGATGCAAAATTTTGGGCCACTTTTAAGTACAGTAGCTGCAAAGCATTAGATTTTTCTCTATTTCTTTGCTGGCATGTAACAGTCATCTAGATAGTCACTGCAGCCCAAATATGCTAGAATTAAAGTAGGGCTCTCATTCTGGACAGAACGTATTTGCGGGATTGCTAAGAATTGACAAGGATTTCATGACATCTAAATCAGTAAGAGATAATAGCTGACTACTGTACACTTGAACTATACAACAAATGCTAAGTAAGCTGTCATTACCTTTTCATAATGCCCAATTGCCAGATATGATCTAAATGTACTATCATGGAGCCATCGTGATAATTGATTGGAGAAGTCTAAGGCTTAGGATGGTGGGGGCCTTCCTAATGTGTCAGTCAATTGCATTTGTAGGCATTGTCTCACCATGTGGTTTCTCATAGATATTCCACCAGGGTGCTGTAGTCACTGATGCTGCTCGCTGCACTGCCCTGGGGATTGAGGTACTGAACAAGCAAGGATCCTCAGTGGATGCAGCCATTGCCTCGGCCTTATGCTCAGGAATTATCAACCCTCACACAGCTGGCATTGGCGGGTAGGTGCCAATCTCTTTTATTGATTTGCTGTCATTTTACAAAGAAAAACATTCATCTAACCCACCCACCCACCTCCACCCATTTCTATTTTCATTTGGGAGTGAATTTCTGCAACCAATGGAAGGGTATGCTTTTCTAACAACTGATGCAAGTGTAATTCCTGTTTACTATATTCGCACATGAAATATATTGTTCTGAAATGATGCAACTCTTGTGAAATACACTATTTCTGAATGGCAATTTTATATTTTAATGTCTATTACTCAAAGAAAGGACTTTAGGTTGAAAGACTCTGAAAACCTGAGTGTAGAGTGGATTTTACAAAACATTGTGGAGAAATCTTATACCTCTAAAATGTTATCTGCTGGATTTTTTTCAAATTAAAACAATATAGAGCCTTGTCTAGGAAAGTCATTTAGTACGTGGAGTCCAATTTGGGTAGACTGGTGGTTCATTTTTTCCCCTATGAATAATTCTGGCTAGAGATGAAGCCCAACCAGAATTGCACTGCCAGCCCCTCAAATTTTGGATGGTCATTGCTGCAGTGCCTTAGCATAGCCCAAGTTGCCTTCGTAATCCTAACTGCACTTGTGTCTGTTGCCATGATGTCAGGGATATCCACAAGGTATGGTAATGTTAAGATAGTGGCCACAATGGTGTGTTTGAAGTTCTGTTTTTGTCTGCAACACATATTGCTTATAGCTGTTGCTTCCCATCGATAATCAGGGTGTTTGTTTTAGGTAGCTATTATACAAGAGAGATTTCAAGGTCTCAGTGGTTGGAAATCAGGAAGCTCTAAGGTATATAATTACATGAATTATGAAACCTGATAATGAGCCATCAGCTGGGATTTGAGAGAACTTTTGTTGAAACTGGAAACTCTACTTTGGTATCCATCCCACTTAATCAGAGACTAGAGAAATAAAAATAACCCACAAAAATGAAGCCAATTTAAACTTCCTTTTCATACAGACTGGATTAATAACTTAGACTTGCTCTATTTTAAGTGGTGATTAAAGTATCAGATGAATAGTAGCTATGGTTTAAGAAGAGAGGCATATATTAACCCTATTTCTATTTTACCCTAAGGACTTGCCTGTATAATACCAACCTGAAGAGCAGGAGTCTCTTAAAGAAAACACAACAACATTGTGTTCAAAAAAGTTATTTTCCCATTGTATTTGTTATCTTTAAGCATTCTATTATTGTTTCTTATTAATGTCCTGTACATTTTAAAATCCATTTTGCCACAGAGGTATATATTCAGAATAGTCTTGTATAGCTCTGATAAAAAAGAAATATAAAGCTACTTTACAACAGATCGTTCTATTATACCACTCTATCCAAAATTGCTTTCTTGAGTGTTTCAGCATTGCCAGCCCTAATTTGGTAAAACGAAGAAGCTGCTTTGAGCATCAAACCAAGACACATGTCAAACTGGGGCCAAGCACCATTCACTGCTCTCCCCATCTCAGCTGTCTTTTCATTGTGTTCAAAATGCATCTGTCCCCCATGTATCATTATGGAAGGATCCTCAGTTCAACACATTGCAAGATGCCTGTGATACATATCTGCAGCCACTGCAGCTGTTTCACACTGCATCATTTTGACTACTCCTTCAAAACGGCAATGTTAAGGTAGCCAGGAGAAAAATGAGTGGACCTGTCATTATCTTCAAGAAAAGGATGTACAGGAGGGTAACAGTCTTGGGTAACTACTTAAACTACAAAGGGTAGATTCTTTGTACTGGAGCTCAGCTGAGAAAAAGTCATACTGGAGCCGACAAGGTATTCTTAATGTAAGTTTCACTGATTTTGTGGTTCCACTGTTGCAGTGGAGGGGTAATGCTGGTTCATGACATCACGAAGAATGAAAGCCAGGTTGTTGATTTCCGAGAAACTGCCCCCTTCAACATCCAAGGAGAAGGACTTAGCAAGTTTTGGGAAACAAAGGTGAGTCATTACCTTAATTATTTATGTGATGAGTAGTAGTTGGTTGGTAAAGATCTCTATTCATCTGTTGTCATTTCCTGTTTTTTTGTCACTGAATTAGTAAAAATGCTGTAAATAAAGCTTTATCTTCCTATTCTGATAGAGACTCTCTTGACTTTGCTGGTATTTTTAACAACAATCTTCCTTTCCATGGCACAATGGGCCTCACTCCTGTTTAAAGAATTTGCATCTTCTCTGTACCTTCTCTTTTTGCTTCTTATTTGGGTTTTTCAAAGTTTAATTTTATTTACTCACTTCATCAGTCTGTAAAACCACCCTGAGTTATTGTTCAATGAATGGCTTTACAAATTAAGTAAATTAAAAGAATGAACAGTTTTTTTAAAAAAGGATTTAAAAGTTAGATTCCATTTAAAGCATTGTTTTTAAAATTCTTGACTCTTTCCTTATGTTCTTCCTTTTTTTTTTTTAATCCAGCCGGGTCTCTTGGTGGGTGTTCCAGGAATGATGAAAGGACTCTATGAAGCACATCAATTTTATGGGAGGTAAAGAACATTTGTCATGTGGATGCACTCCATTGTTCAGTACCAACTGGAAGATGAAGTATGTGTTAAATAACAATATGCCATGTGCAAGGGTTATTTCTTATTAACCCTTATTATAAATGGAAGCAGTCAGACCCACATCTCATAGGCAATCTGTATCTATTAAAAGCAGTCTATCTATCTATAGCACTTTAGATAGATAGATAGATAGATAGATAGATAGATAGATAGATAGATAGATAGATAGATAGATCAAAGTACTTACCTATCTATAAGTGCAAAAATAATAAGTGAATGGGATAGACATGTTTGCTGTGCTAAAGCGCACAAAGAAATGAGATCAGTTATATCTCTGAAAAACCTGTAATCTAATGTCCAGAATCTCTCATATTAGGGATCGGTCAGTTTTCAAATACTAAAGAGATACACAGTGGAAGTCTCTAAGAGTTTGTGTGGCCCTCAGATCCTATGATATTGCTTTCAGATCTCCTCTAAAAGTTGCTAGGAAATTTCATTTAATGTGATAGAACTTTATTAAATATGCAGGCAGGACATATATTACTATCTTTCATTAGCCTAATTACATTTAATCTAATTTTTACATTCTGAGCTGTCTTTGGAAGTATAGCAGTTGGCAAAGGTCCTATAAGTTGTGATTTTCTGCCAAATGTCTTCTTCTAATTTCTTTCCCTTCAGTTCTACTTTGATTTTACACTCATGTCACTTTTGCTCTTCTTTCTGTTCATTTCCCTTGAAAATGCAAAGATTGGACAATATGTACAATGAATAATTTTATTAACTATATTGAACAAATTTAAATTTAATCAACTCAATTTTAATTCTTGTCTTGGCTAATTCTGGTCTGCAATTAGCAGCAGCAGCCCCTTCTCCTGTTCTTTATTCTTCTTCACCTTCACCTCTTCCTCCTCTTCCAATATTAGTATTAATTGTTTTACTGTAAACCCAAGCATCAAGGATCAAACACGAACTTGGTCAAAAATTGTGTACTCCATTGTAACTATCATTTTGTGTTTATATTTTGATACCAGTCAATAGTTAGTTTTGTATATCATCTTCAGAACAGCAGAAGGACAAGAAAAATTAACTTGGGTTTTACATAAAATGGGATTGAAAAATTTTGCCTAAAATTATTTGGTAACATTTTCATTATGGTTTTATATTCCTAATGAGATGAAGACTGTCAAGTCAAGCCATTCCTTCTGTTTTGCTAGGCTGCCATGGAGACAGTTGTTGGGTCTTGTTGCAGACATAGCTCAAGATGGATTCAATGTCACATATGATTTAGGTGAGTGTTTTTGCAGAACAAGAGGTATGGTGAGACTAGACTATGTGTGCAAAAAGTACCATATTTTTTTTGATGCTGGCCAGTGCAGTATTACTCTAAATTTTCCATTACTATTATTAAGGTTTACTTTCCTCCAGTTATATTTTGGATTATGAGAGCAATATGGTATGGTGGTTAAACAGCTGGATAGAAATGGGGAGACTCAGATTCTAGTCGTCTTTCAAGCAAGAAGTTTGGTTGGGTAATTTTGGGCCAGTCATTCAATAATAATATCAACAACAACAACAACAATAATAAACATACTATTTCATCCTTCCTTCCTTCAACACTTATCCACACCACCGTTTCATAGCATCTACTACAAGATTAGGGACAACCAATCTGATACTGGTAAAAGTTGAATATTGTGTCAATTGATTCAGAATTGTACAGAGAAATAGATTAATAAATGTCTCCTACTCTACCTTTGTTGCTTCAAATTAACTATTTAGTTGATTCTTAGACAATATTGTTGAATAAATTCCATGAATTTTTATTCTGAATAGACACACTGAGGGTGGATTATTAATCTGAGTTCCCATGCCCTGGCTCTATCAAGTAAATGTCATGCAACAGCTAATAAAACACTAAGTCTGCTTTCAAATAAAACAACAACTTCTAATGTAATAAAATCTCTTAATTTTTTCTGCTTCTCACATGTACCTTCATGCCCAAATGCACACACAAACACACACACACACACACACACACACACACACTTGTCAGCTTACAATTAAAAAATAAAACAAAAACAAAACAAGAAGAAATAATCAGTGGCCCAAATACAAACATAAAAACTACCCAACAGGTGTTCAATCACCGCCCTGATTCAAAGCCAGGGAGAATAGTCAAGTCTTAATAACTTCCTCAGAATGAAAGCCATCTGGATTTCTGGGAGGATAACCTTCCAAAGAGTAGGCACTGTGACAGAGAAGGGAACTTCCTAGGTCTTGCTAAATGACACTTCTTAAACAATTGCACCTAAAGCACTCCCACTGAACCCAACCTCACTGGGCAGATAGGAATAATTGGAGTCAGGCAGGCTTTCAAATACTCAGGCCCTATGCCCTGAAGGAAAGGTTATAGACCAGACAAAAGTTTCATGGTGCCCAGTGAGAATGGGATGAACCTTACCACCTTCAGGGATAAGGAGATGATTCTCTCCTCAAAGAAGCAGATATTGCTCCATGGATCCAACCACAGGTCACTTCCCAGGCAGCCTTGACCAGCCTTGACTTGCTTAAGATAACCCTCTAAGATTTTGTTGGACAAAACCACAGCTGGAGTCCTGGCTATCAAGGATTGGGTATCAACCTGGTATCAAGAAAGAACTCTGAGGGATGGCTATTGGGGCTGGTCTCAAATAGCAGTCCCAATGTCACTAAGGATGGCCCACTCTCAGGCTCTCACCATCCCTTCCTCTGCCAGTCATAGTCTCAGTGGCTCTGCCAGTCTTTCATTCTCTCTCCAGTTCCCTCCCACTCCTTATTTCTTCTTGCAGGCCGAGGCATCCATTCACCACACCCTTTCAAACATCCAAGCCCCTCACAATAATTCCAAAACTCTACCATGAAGGTACACTTGTTTTCAAGCATTCAAACAGCCCATGAGGAACCTGGATCCTGTGGCAGTTTCCCAAAGCATTTCTGTCATATCATTGTCCTTTCATCTTCTACCCAGTCAGATAAAGATTTAAAAAATCAGCTGTGAGCAAAGACTCCAATCTTTGACTTCACAGGGGAAAACAGATAGACTCTCATCTCAGCACAGAGAGTAACACTAGCAAGGGACTCAAAGTCCACAAAGGCTCCTCTCAGCCTGGCACAGCCCCCATCACATCAGAAGTCTCTGTGTCAATGCTGCAAATACTGTATATTCTTGCTTTGACAATATGCAAAACTGTTTGGCATTTATTGGGTTAATACTTAGCTTAGACTGGGCGGGGGAAAAAGCCCGGGAAAGAAAGAGGAAGTAAACTTTTGACCTTCTCACTAATTGGATAATGTGACCTGTGACTGCATGAGAAGGGAGGGGTTGAGCAAGGAAAGCTTGATGCCAGCGACCGGAAGTTCAGATTCTGGCATTAACCAGTCCAACATGGTGACCGGCAAAATTTGTAGCTCTGCAAATAAAGACTTTAGGAAACATGCCTGAAAGTTCTTTGAAGTGCTTCATTAGTCGGAACATGTGACATCATGCCAGAATCCACACTCTTTTCAAACGATCTACGTCCCGATTTATCAACAGCAGCCTCGGGGGAGATCTCATTATGGAGAAAAAAAAAATTGCCTGAAACCAGCCCCGTAGCTGCAGCAGTTTCCCCGGGGGGGAAAGCGACAGCCAGCAAGCCGGGAGAGAGAGAAATTTGGCAGATTTCCCAGCTGAGAGCGAAGACTTCAAAAGCAGCAGGACAAATTCACAAGATAAAACAAGCAGGGAGGCCTGCCCTAGAGTACGTGCGAGAGTTCCGCAAGATGGCAGGTCGAATAGAGGGGTGGCCTGAGCAGTCCCTCATCCATCACTTCATCGAGGGATTAGATGATCACCTCTCCCAGGCTTGCATCTATCGAGAAGTACCTGATCGGCTGCAGGAGTGGTACCAGACGGCCGTGAAGCTGGATGTTAAGCTCTCTCGCTATAAAAAGCCTCCCCCACAGGAACCCGAACAGCAACCAGAGCTACCTGAACAGCAATCACCCCCACGAAAGCCTTCAACCACTGCAAGGGCTGAGAGACCCAGGCCACCTGCACGCCCTTCCTTCGAGTGTTTCCGGTGTGGACAAGGAGGACACCGAGCGGCCACCTGTCCAGTCCCCTACCCTCGACTGCAGAGCAAGCCAGGACCGGCGATGCAAAAGAAACCTGCTCAGCGGCTACCAAGAGAAAAATCTAATCGACTCACGCAAGAACCAGTCGCCCAGGTTACACCCCACACACAGGAGAATGCCAAGACTCCAGGTGGACCTGCCCCTGCTCTTCCCTTCTTTGATAGCAACGATGAAGGAGAAAACGACCCAATGGTGAGTCAACAAATCCTGCCTTTTTCACTGCCCGCCAAACTTGTAATCCCTACATCTGGGGCACAAATAGACTTAAACGTACTAATTGATTCGGGATGTACCCGCTGCATTATTAGTCTGGCGTTTGCCATGAAAATGGGCATAAGGGCAAAACAGCTTTCCAAACCGATGAGATTTGAGCAAGCCGATGGCTCCCTGATGGGAGGGACTCTTATTACACAATTAACGGAGCCCTTACGCCTAGAAATAGGTGCACACTGGGAGTTTATTCGTTTCCTGGTGGCTCCAAAGATGACCGAGGCAGTGATCCTAGGACTAGCCTGGTTAGACAAATGGAAGCCGTTTATCTGGTGGGAGAAAGGAATGAGAATTGTGAGACTACCTATAGGACCTGATCCCCCCACTGATTCAACAGATGTTACTGGGCATCTTAGGCCACCCAATGAGCGAGCGCACATGGCCGTCTCACTGACCCCAGGTGAACCAGTCATCCCCAAAGAATACTTGGACCTGGCGGAGGTGTTCAGTGAAAAAGAATGTGATGCCCTACCCTCTCACAGACCCAATGACTGCTCCATCGAACTGGTGCCCGGAGCCAAACTCCCACGTCCGAGGATGTATGCTATGTCCCCCCTCGAAATGGAGGAGATGCAGCGATATGTGAACAAGAACCTAGCGAGGGGGTTTATTGAACGGGCCAAATCTTCCGTGGGAGCCCCTGTGTTGTTCAAAGAGAAAAAAGATGGGTCTCTTCGTCTCTGCGTAGACTACAAGGGACTCAATGCTGTAAGTGTGGAAAATAAATACCCCCTCCCCCTCCTAAAGGATTTATTGACCCACCTGGCTAAGGGGAGTGTCTTCACTAAGTTAGACCTAAGAGAGGCATACTACCGGGTGAGAATAAAAGAGGGAGACGAGTGGAAAACTGCCTTCAACTGCCCTATGGGGAGCTATCAGTTCAAAGTCATGCCATTTGGACTACAGGGGGCCCCAGCTGTATTTATGCAGTTGATTAATGAGGTTCTACATGATCACTTGTACAAAGGGGTTTTGGTGTATCTTGATGATATCCTGATATACAGCACAAACATGAATGATCACATAAAGCTAGTGAGAGAAGTGTTAAAGAAACTATTGAATGCCAAGCTTTATGTCAAATTGTCAAAATGTGAATTTCACCGAACCCAATTAGACTATCTTGGCTACCGAATTTCCAATGAAGGTATTGAAATGGATCCGGCCAAGGTAAAAACTATAATCGAATGGCAACCCCCAAGGACTCGCAAACAGCTCCAAAGCTTTCTGGGTTTTGCCAACTTTTATCGTCAATTCATCCCTTCTTTTGCCGAGATTGCCCTTCCTCTTACAGAACTACTCAAAACAGGCAAAGGAGGAGGGAAGCCACGACCGGGCCAACCACTAGCATGGACAATGAGCTGTCAAACAGCTTTTGAGAATTTAAAGAGACTATTTGCCGCTGAACCGGTTCTAAAGCACCCCTGCCCAGGGGAACCCTTTGTGATTCAAGCCGACGCCAGCGATGTGGCGGTTGGAGCAGTGTTACTTCAAAAGAACAAAAATGGGATCCTGCAACCCTGTGCCTACACCTCTAAGAAATTCACGGAGACCGAGCGAAGATGGGCAATCTGGGAGAAAGAGGCCTTCGCAATTAGGTGGGCGCTATTGAACTGGCGACATCTAGAAGGGAGCAAGGTGCCATTTGAGGTATGGACTGATCACAAGAACCTAGAGGCACTGAAAACTCCTCGCAAATTGTCACCAAAGCAAGTACGGTGGGCACAGTACTTTAACCGCTTCAACTTCACTCTAAAGTACATACCAGGAGGAAAGAACTTTCTAGCTGATGCGCTATCCCGATTACCCCAGTACAAAAGTGAGCGAGAGCAGGTTAACGAGGCAATTATTCCCAATCCACAAACTGTCACTCAACTTACACCTCGCAGGGTCCCCAATCCGGATGACCCTGGAGTGAAGAAAATAAAACGAGAGCTCCTCACTGACCGATGGTTCAAAGATAATCAAGCGTCCCTAACATGCAGGGATGGCTTGGCTTACAAAGGGGGGAAGTTATATTTGCCAGAAGCGCTCCGTCTAAATGCTCTCAAACACAGCCACAATGTAAAGCAGGCTGGACACTTTGGATATTTGAAAACCCTACACCTCACCCGCCGGCAATTTTGGTGGCCGGGGCTGAAAAAGGACGTGGAAAACTTTGTAAAAAGTTGTACTGTATGTGCTACAATGAAAAGAATCCCGGGGAAAACTCCTGGGTTACTGCAACCTGTGGCAGACCCTTCTCAACCCTGGGAAGAAATAGCTATGGACCTTATAGTGGACCTACCTGAAAGTAGGGGAAATTGCAGTACTTGGTACAATGGAAGGGAGACCCATTGTCTGAAGCCACATGGGTGAAATCTAGTGAAGTGAATGCTGACAGATTGATCAAAAGGTTTCATGTGAAACACCCCAACAAACCGAAAGATAACCCTTAACATATGCTTTTGTTTACTTTACAGGTTCTGTCCTTCTTGTAAGGGGGGCCGGATGTCAATGCTGCAAATACTGTATATTCTTGCTTTGACAATATGCAAAACTGTTTGGCATTTATTGGGTTAATACTTAGCTTAGACTGGGCGGGGGAAAAAGCCCGGGAAAGAAAGAGGAAGTAAACTTTTGACCTTCTCACTAATTGGATAATGTGACCTGTGACTGCATGAGAAGGGAGGGGTTGAGCAAGGAAATCTTGATGCCAGCGACCGGAAGTTCAGATTCTGGCATTAACCAGTCCAACATGGTGACCGGCAAAATTTGTAGCTCTGCAAATAAAGACTTTAGGAAACATGCCTGAAAGTTCTTTGAAGTGCTTCATTAGTCGGAACATGTGACACTCTGCAGTAGTGGGATTCAGCCAGTTCGCATCACTTTGGCAGAACCGGTAGCTAATTTTTTTGTTGCCCAGGCCCGAATGGACTTCCAGAAGCGGCATCCACACAGAGAATTGGTTGTTCACATATCTGAATCCCACCACTGAGCCTCTGGCTACTTTTCAGAGCACCTCCTGCAGTCATTCTTTCTGGAAAAAAGCACCCAAAGAGGTCAAATTGGCTACTTTAGCCAAATATCTAGACCTGGCATCAAAGAGATGACATAGATTGCTTCAGGCTTGTGTCAGGATCTCAGCTGGAGCTACACAACACAAAGCCAACATCCCCACCACAATCAGCTACAGAAAACACTTTAGGGATTAGAATAGATAAATAGAAACAGCTTCTCATTTTTGAAACCAGAAGTACCTAAAAGTGACAATATTAGGTATATTAAATGTAACAGGCTACAAGTGCTTTTAGAAAGAACTTTTCCTCAATTTCTAAGTTGGTTTGGAAAGCTTTAATAACCCAAAATGTACTCTTTTGTTATTTCTGTCATTTGTAGCAATGGCTTTAAAAGAAATGAAGGAACACTATAATCATTCAGAAAAATTCAGAGACATCTTCTTTCCTGATGGGCAACCTTTGTTGCCAGGAATGTTTGTGAGAAGACCAGATCTGGCAGCTCTTTTAGACTTGATTGGATCAAGAGGAGTGTCAGCTTTTTATAGTGGAAATGTGACACAAGAAATTATTTCAGAGGCGAGTCATTCATTGCTGTTGTGTACATATATGTCTGTATAGCTGGGTATATGTATGAATGAAGAATTTTCTTGTTAGCAGCACTGAGCATTTTTTATGGAAAGGTCTCAAGCAAATAAACCAAATGTAAAATGTACAATTGCAGAGAATTCTAATTCTTATTTAAATGAATCTGGGATAATGAGTTTCAGGGTATCATTTGGCAAGATAGTTAAGAATTATTTTAAGGTTTCTCTAGTATTCCAAAAATTATGTAATGGTAGAAAAAGGCTGTCAGCCACTATCAACCCACACTTAGCTAAAAGGGAATAGTTGTTGTGTTCTAAAATGCTTTCATTAGATAGGCCCAACAAGTCTAGGCAGTAATAAATATGAACAGGGTGACCTATGCAAAATTAGGTTTTCTTTTTTCTCTCCTTCTTTTCTACTGTTAATAAATTTGTATAGAAATCATTCCTTCAACATGCCAAAATGTGCATGTTATAATATGTTTACAAATAAAATAATATTTGGTTGGTCTGGAGGATACAGGTCATTGTTTTGTAATTGCTTAGCCATTTTAAAAGTTATTTTAAACTAGGACAATGCATTGAAAGTAATGCCACTATGATCCTCTCACTAGGTCCTTAAATCTGGAGGTACTTTGTCTGAAGAAGACTTTAGCAACTACACTGTGTTGGTTGAAAATCCAGTCCATACAATATACCAAGGTAAAAAGCCCCTTCTATAGCCTATGCTGTTATTTCTTATATCCTTTAAATTTTTATTTTTAAATTGAATTTAGGAAGTACAGCTACTTTTTAGGAAAAAAACACAGAAACTTGGATTCCATTTGTTTATAAATTAGCGTAGTGCGCAGAGAACAGAATAAAAGTTAAGCCTGGTATATCCATAAAAACTGAAAAGAGAAATAATAAGGTATTCCCAAACCCTACCTGGGAGACTATAACATACTTAGAAGTTTTTTGCCCTTGGCTGAAACCACACTTTATTGGTGGCATAGAAATATACCATTGGGATAAGCTAAAGCCTCAGGTTATTACATATAGGCATATTACTGAATAATACCATGTCATACTAACAGAAGATAATTTTCTTTATGAAGGGCTGACTAAAGTCCCTTTTATTTCTGAAGGTTAATCAGAAGACAATGCTCTATTTAGCTGAGGTTGGGTAACATGTGATTCCTGCTGAAGTCACAAGTTGCTTTCAAAACATTTGTTTCAAAATAGTTTGGAGGAATTTGAATTACATTTTGAGAAAAAGCAAGACTAAGCTTGCAATGTTTTCTTACATAGTAATCAATCTTGCCAAACTCAATGAGATTTTCTTCTGAATGGATTGTTCTGAACTCCACTATGAAGCTGCTCTTTATTTCATATTAGTCTAACCCAGTTTTTCTGTGGTTTTCTCCTTCTTTCATTTGAATAGGACATCTTGTTCTGAGTCCACCACCTCCACATACAGGTCCTGCTTTGATCACAGCACTAAACATCCTTGAGGGATTTAATATTACTAGTCAAGTAGGCAGGGAAATTATTCTGCATTGGATAACAGAGGTAAGACTTGCTCAGCCAAAGTGCTTGGGCTTGAAGTTGTCATAAGATTTTGTTCCTTCATTGTATTATATATACCGTATATACTTTGCTATACTGTTTCATGCCATTTAATTCCTTTATAAAGAATTGAATGAAGTAAGTGAAAGATGATTGCAAATAAGGTACAAGAATTTTTTTTTGCAAGATAATATTTCATGAACTTAGAGCGTCTACTCTTGAAAATGGAGTCATATTTTTGTACAGTTTAAAAAACAACTGTTTAAAATTTATTTCAAATACTTTTCTATATAAATATATCCAATAAAATTACATGAGAGATCATAAAAATTATCTAGATAACGCATTTCAATATATTTCAGTAGCAGAAATATGGCCAGTAGTGTCTAATAACAGGATTTTGGCTTATGAATGTATAATGAGTTACAGGTTCCTGAACCCTGATTAATTCCCATCTTGAAAATATCCATCCATTTTAAAATTAGGATAATAATTCATGTTAATATCAACTATTATGACTTACAATAAACAGATATAAACTACAAGAGTTTTTGAAGAGAAAATTTATTAATATTTTCTACTATCTGCTGATTATTGGAAGACAAGCCAGTCCTTTCACATATATTAGCTAAAAGTACCTCCTTATGGCATATTTCTTGTACTGTAACTGACAGGAAAACAAAACCTCTAATTTTTTTCAGTCATCTATGTCACCATGTTTTACAGTATATGACATATAATTTGATATTTAGCTAGTAAAAACAATCAGGGATTATTCCTGCACAATTATGGTCAGGCTCAGTTGATTTTTTTATACCATGCCTAGAGAATACTTATTTTTATAGTGGCTTATGTAACATAAATACACATGATAAATTTGATATATGCCTGATGTTGGCAACTACATTTTTTAAATAATAGACTTCAATGTGATATTTAAAATAATAACATTCAGGAATTGGAGGTAAACGTTCTAATAAAAGAAATTCAGATGAAGATTTCACTGTGAAACTGATCAATCTGAAAATAGTACTAACTTTGATTCTGTAGCCTTAAGCCACACATGAGAGAGTGTTTTCTCTTCAATTGTTTATACTGAACTAGCATGGTGATACATTATGAGCAGTCACTGATTTATTATGGAACAAGCATTTCTTGGCTTTAAGTCAAAGAGAAGCATTACTGTTTTCAGCATACCCAATAACATTCATAGTAATGTATGTTTTTATAGCCAATGCAACATGTATTCTTTGACCTTGTATGCTCACTTCACAACAGATGTGACGTGTGATTCTTAAGAACTGCAATGCATTTTCTGTGGCTGTTGAAACAGACTTAACACAGTTGCTAACAGTTTTATTATTTGGTTTCCAGAAATGCTATGAATAAATACATTTTAGAAAATATAATGATTTGTATATTTCTGCTATAATCAAGTAAGTTAGATATTAAGTATCAAACTGGATCTGAGGTTAAATCATCTTTCATCCCTTAAAAAGACTTCAACAAATATCGATCACAGTCTGGGGTGGGAGAGGTTAAATGTGACTTGTTTCCAAAGTTTATTTTTTTAAACATACAAATAGCAAATGTTAATATTGTTAAGAGAGCCAGCAAGTTAAGGCATCAGGCTAGAAACTACCACTGTGACCTTGAGCCAGTCATTCTCTCTCAGCTCTAGGAAGGAGACAATGGCAAGCAATGGCAAACTAGTTCTCAAATGTGGCCAAGAAAACTGCAGGGACTAGTCTAGGCAGCCACCAGGAGTCAATAATGAGTTGAAAGTGCACATATGCATGTGCACACACACACACACACAAACACTTATAGAGTGTTGAAAAGTGAAAGCAGAGAAAAGAGGTTTAGAACTTGTCTCCCATCCCATAATACAAATTAATTATATTGTGCGCTCACCATTAATTTTTAACAAAGAACCAAAAAGTTTTAATTATGGCAATAAAAATTGCAGGTCTGGCCTGAGTGTTGTAATCTGAGGAAAGGCCTGACATCCCACATAGGAAAGGGTTTAAGATTAGTGGCTGAGTCTTCTTTTAACAGTGGGACTGCAACTTCTACAGTTGACAGTGGGCCTGCAACTTCTACCAGGAACTGTGGTGGTGCAATGATCAGAATGCAGTATTGCAGGTTAACTCTGCCCACTCCCAGGAGTCTGATCCTGATTGGCTCAAAGATGACTCAGCCTTCCATCTTTCCAAGGCCAGTAAAATGAGGTCCCAGATTGTTGGGGGCAATATGCTGACATTTGTAAATTGCGCAGAGAGTGCTGTAAAGCACTATGGAGCAGTATATGAGTCTAAGTGCTATTGCTATATTGAAGGACAACAGGCTACCTGAGCAACAGAGACTCACCACATAATGCATACATTTAAGTTTCCATCCCTGCTTTACTATTTCAAACAACTATGGTGTTCTTGTAAGAAAAGTAAGACATCTTTCTCAGATAGAAGCTACTCCATTGGCTTTTGTAAGGGAATGAGAAAAACCATTGTCTTGTTCAGGCAGCATAAATATCTTGGACTTGGCTTGCAGCTGTCTCCCTGGAGAAAGAGAGATTTCAAAGACCATCTTCATATTATTTTTATTTTTTTTCCTTTCTATTTTGTAGACCTTAAAAGTTGTGTTGGCATTAGCTAGCAGTTTGGGAGATCCTTTCTATGATGCATCCATTTCTGACAGTGTGGAAGATATGATGAGGTGAGTTTCAATTTTCTGATGATCATTCTTCATACCGATATTTTTGTCTTTATGCTAAATGCAGAAAAGGAATAAGAAAGACTAAGTCAAATGAACTAAGGCAGGAAATGAAAAAACGAAATATAGCTAAAACAAGTCTCAGCCAGCAAAATTCATTATACCTCCCTAATTTTTTTATCCTTGCAAACTATTCTTGTTTCCACCATGCCTATCTATTGGTTCACGTGTTGTTTTGGGATTTTAAACTTCTTAACATCTTTTTTTAAGGACTTCATTTACTCCTTCCAACAATATGTTTCTTAGCTTTCTTATTGCTCTAAACTATTCACTCTTAATTTATAGATTTGTTTTTTGACTCAGTCCTCAATCATATCAAACCACCTCAATGTACTTCTTCAACTTATTTCTGATAATTTACTTTTATATTCAATCCACATTCATTAAAGACTATTTCTTCCTGTTCTACCACAAATATTTCTGAAGTATCCTAGCCCCTCTGCATCCAACATTATTTTATGTTTTTCCCAATATACGTAACTCCCACTTCCGTGAATAATCTGGGTAGAAGCCATTTCAATTATCTTCATAATTATTTTTTACCTTACTACAGAGCATAGTATATATGACCTTTCTACTAGCATTTATTTAAGCCACCAAGAATGATGTCAGGCCTTTGAGAAGGCTAGGTCTGGAAACAAACTCCCCAAGTTTGACTAAAACAATACTTTATTGATATAAACAACAGTAACGGAACTTGAAGTAGGAAGGTGCCTTGAATAGCTGTTTAACCATTGGTCAAGTTGCCCAATTACCAGGTCACAGACACAGAAGTGTCCCATACCTGCCACTTTTCAGTAAGGCTACAGTAGTCCTCAACTTGCAACCTTTAATTATTGACTGTTTGATGTTACAATGGCATTGAAAAAAGTGACTTATGACCATTTTTCACGCTTACAATCATTGCAGCACTGTTGTCATGTGAGCATAATTCGGGCACTTGGCAACTGGCATGTATTTATGAGTTTCACTGTTCCAAGATCACATGCTTGTCATTTGTAACCTTCTCAGCTGGCTTCCGATAAGCAAAGTCAATGGAGGAAGCTAGATTTGCTTAACGACCACATGGTTCATTTACCAACATCAAGGATTAACAACTGTGGCAAGAAGGTCATAAAATAGGGCAAAACTCAATAACTGCTTAGCTTAGCAATGAAAATGTTGGGCTCAATTGTGGTTGTAAGCTGAGGACAACCTTTTCTGTTTGAATATGGATCTAGCATTCTCCTGAAAGAACATATAGGTTAAATATACAGTACATATCAGCCAAAATATTTGGCAGTTGGCAATACAGCCAGGATATGGGGCTCTTAACACATTCAGCTCCCCAGACTCAGGAACATAGGAACGTTTTTAGGGACTTATGAAAGGCTAACAGGGTTGGGGCCATTCTAATCTCCAAAGGGAGGATGTTCTATATTGCAGGGGCCACTGAAGAAAAAGCTTGTCATCTGGTCACGGCCGGCCGACACTTTTTGGCTGACAGGATCTGCAGCATGCCTATTCTGCTTAATCTGGCTGGACTCTTGAAAAAAAGGTGATGCCTCTGGTACCCAAATGTAGGCTTTTAGAGTCTAAAATAAGATGGCTACCAAGATGCATTTCAAATGCTATTGTTTATTGTTTCTATATTTTTATTTATTTGTAATTTCATTATTTTTAAAGTATCCTTATTTGACCAAATGTCTATATATTCAATGAGCAAAGATCAAGATAATTATTCCTCCCTGATTTTGCTTCTCCTTGCAGTAAATCTAAAGCCAATTTCCTGCACCAGCAAATTGATTCTCAAGCTTTTCCCTCTGATCTTCACATCCCACATTTCTCTATTGAAAGTGGCCCTTCGGCCAGCCAAGTCCTTGTCATGGGACCTGATGATTACATTGTTGCAGTTGTAAGGTAAAAGGATTCCTAATTTCTGAACAATTAACCTCCAACTAGGAAAAGGGTGTTGGATTGTGATGGTAATACTGATAATATCTGCACCTGTGAAAAAGGGTACCTCTATTTTATGGATTAAAAATAAAATTGTCACTATGACAATCTCCTTGTATCAGTCTGTGATGGGGCAAGGTCCTGTGCTGTTCTGTTTAAATTTAAAGCTCAGCATTAGGTCTCTGCAAATGCACATTCATGTAGTTTTCTTGGGAAAAACAAGATGTGGTTTTTTTCTGTCTCCCCAGTCTAGGCAATAGGTCTAATATTCTCTGGAAATCTTGTATACAGATATTAACCAAACCCATCCCTGCTTTAACTTCTAAGCACAGACAACATCAGCCAGGTGCTGCCACCAGTTGAGACAGAACTGTATGTTTCTCATTTAAAACAAATATTATAACATATAGAAAAAATATAACTGAAAAATCTCATGCACTTTAAATGCAGCACTATCATTATTTAGAAATATTGCATTGATCTGATTTTGTAATTAGCCTGGAGAATCTGGAAAGTCTAAAAATAATACAAAAAAGAGGTTATTAGAACTTTTGGTTAAAATGAAAGAAAATGCTTAAAACAGAACTATAAGAGACTGCATTGGGTAAAGAAAATTGAGAGGGAGCAGATTATTATTATCCCTTTCTCCAATAGTGGGATTCGAATATGTGAACAACCGGTTCTCTGTGTGGATGCCACTTCCTGAAGTCCATTCTGGGCCTGGGCAACAAAAAATTAGCTATTGGTTCTGCCAAAGTGGTGCGAACTGGCTGAATCCCATCCCTGCCTTTCTCATAATATTAGAGTACTGATAATTCCTGGGTAATTGATTGTTGGGTGGTTCAGGATGAACCAAACAAAGTACTACTTCTTGAAATGTATGGAGTGTTGTATCATAACATGGATCAAGCTATATAATATATTAAAGACTGAACTCAGGTGTGATCTATAAGAACTCTTTATTCTAGACAAGCTAAAAATGATTTATACAGTTGTACAATACTGGACAGTTGATTGATTTGGAAGACTTGAATTCTAACCAACCTTCTTTCTATTTTATTTCAGTTCCTTGAATCGGCCATTTGGAAGTGGAATAATGACTTCTTCAGGAATCCTTCTAAACAGTCAGATGTTGGATTTTTCTTGGATGAATGAAACAGAGGACCATTCCTCTTCCAGCATGGTAACACATTATAAAATTATTCCAGGACAAAGACTGAAGGCAGGAATACTTATATATTAGTATTTTCAAATATAAATATATCTGAGATAATTAATTTAATTAATTAGTAGAACCTTGGCAATGTTCTATTATGTTTATAGTTTTAGATTACTTATATTTTTAAAGAATCATTGGCTTGGATTTATTTTAGTAAATAAATTCACTAAATAAATGAACTTGATTTAATAAATATACAGATGGAATGTAAATTTTATAATATTTCATATGGCTAATATAGATAACTTATTTTTACTGATTTCAACAGATCTATTTAAGAAGTTTATTTAGTCTACCACCAGAACAAATAAATTAAATATAATTATTTAATTATTCCTTCTAGTTCGAGACAAATATAGTCTGATTCCCCCCACCCCCAAATGTTATCTCTGTGGAGTTGCTGCTTTCCTTGCATGGATATTATTATATCATATGGTATTTAAACAATGGTTCCTGAAAGAAAACAATGTCAGGAAACTGCATGTTGTAATCTTCTATATGATTGTCTATATAAATGTATGTGTAGATAGGTTTTAGCCAGGATAATTTTCATTTAGAGTCCTTATATTATTGAAGCTGAGCACTAGACAAGTTTGAATATACTCCATAGAAATAATACAAGTTAGTTAACAAAAGAATCAAGACTTTACTAAACAAAAGCAGAAGAGAAAATTCCTGAGTCTATCTAGATACAGTTCAACCACTTATAATTGTCAAGACTGAGAAACTCTGATCTAGTCCTTAAAAATGATATTTGCACAAAGTATTCATAAGGAAACTGAACCTTGAAGAGCAAAGTAAGCTCCTAATAATATGCTTAGCAGTGTTTTAGGGGACAACATCTTTTTTCTGCAGAGGAATTTTATTCAACCTGGGAAAAGGCCTTTATCTTTCTTACTACCCACTATTGTTCGGCCATCGGAAGGGATGTGCGGAACTTACCTGTGCCTGGGAGCCAGTGGTGGAGATAAAGCTTTAAGCAGCATTGTGCAGGTAAATTCTGGACACATGATTAATAATTTCATTATGAGAGTAGAAACTACTTCTTCTTCAGGCATTGATCTCCATGGATTGGGGGGCAAGTCTATGAAGTGTAGAGATTACACAATAGATTTGTGCATCCACAAGGATCTCCATGCATAGGTCACTATAAGTATGTTTGTCTGGTGGGAGTTTGTTGCTTGCTCAGCCTTTGAATAGTAGGCAAGATTTAAGGTAAAATTAAAGAATAATTCACTCATAACTGATTTCATTTCTTTCTGACAGATTTTAATAAATGTTTTGGTATATAACAAAAATCTAAGTGAGAGTCTATCCCTTGGACGGCTTCATCCTCAGCTACAATCAAATATTACAGAAGTTGACAGTAAGTATGAACTTCTACTAGGTTTCCTTTAATATGCTGACACAAATAATTTTTTCCAAAGTATCTAAAACTAGTCTGCATCCTTTTCTGCAAGACCTTGTCTGTTAAACTTTATAGCATGCAAGTATAGAAAGAAAGGGTATTCTTTTACAATAGATTGCATAAGAGATTGAGGCTGAAAAGCTAAGCAGGGATAGACTTGGCCAATACTTAGATGAGAGATCAGTTTGGCCAGCACTTTAGGCTAGACTAGGAAGTCCCCCCAAAAAAAACACCCTCCAAAAAGAAGATAAATCACTTTTGTCTTTTTTGCCAATATAATTTGATGATTTTTTTCCTAAAATCACTAGAAATTGAAGTTTTATATTGGAGAAATAAAAGAACAATTTCATAAGCATTTTTTCACATGTTAATAACCTGATAATTAAAAAAAAAACAAGATTAGAAACATTTCTCTTCTACATTTTTATGTTTATTTCCCCGAAACATCAATACATGGGAAAGAATGAAAGCTTTGGCTTTGTTAGCTGTTTTGGCTTTTTACGATGAAACAGATGCACATAGCATTTACTCAATTTTTTCTGATCATTTGGCCTAAGTGACAGTGAGTAGATGCCTCCACAACAGTACTTCAGTATTTCCTTCATTTAAGTAAAGGAAGGCAACTTTCTCAAGCAGAAGGATTAATGGTAAAATGCTTGAAAGGACATAGCTGTGCATGCCACTATTTTGTTAATTTGACTGGTGTTTGCAAGTGTAGCAAAAGAAATTGCCCTAGTAGCCATGTTATAGTGAGGGCACTTCTGTTCCAGAACTCTTTCTATTCTCTAATCTCCCTAAAACATTTTGAAACTCATCCCAAATACAGTGGCTTCAAAATGTTGAAAACACTCATTTGCTCCAATTGGCCAATTGGAGAGAACGAAACAAAACATTCAAATGAATGCTCAACCCTGAGCAACTGCCAGTGCCAGAACCGCAAACTTTCCCTCATCTGCATCTCACATAATAAGTTTTATTAACATCCCTTTTTGCATTTGATGGTCATGAAACAGAATGATTGCTGTTTGGGGTTGTTAGCATGAGTCTGGAACATAAAGACCAAGACATGAGTTCCTATTGGTTAGAAAAAAGCCCATCAACAAATTTAAAATCTCAAATGGAAAGCTGTCCAGTAGCCAGTCTGAGATACATTACAGTGAGCTGGAAATGAATTGACTTGGCTACCAGTCATGGAGAATGGCATTATATATCTAGAGCTAATTTTGGAGTGGTATAAAGCCACAGTGTGGAAGTGCCTCCAAAATAAATTGTCAGTTCACATGGTTTCTAGATGCAAAATGGGAGAAAGGTACTGTTTTGTTACCTGAGAAAACAAAATGTTTCAAGTTAACTCAAATGGGGCATTATTGCTCTAATGAAAATAACTTTTTCAAACCTTTCTTATTAGGTGAGTTTCCAGAAGAAGATATCAGCTATTTTACAACCAGAGGTGAACATGTAAATAAAGTTGAGGTCCTGTCTATAGTTCACGGAGCCAGAAGAACAAACAATTTCATAATTGGTGTGAAAGATCCAAGAAGTGTGGATGCAGCAGGAGCAACAATATTATAGCAACTCTCAGATGAGTTTTTTCCTCCCCCAAAAAGGCTTTCCCCTCAAAATACATTATGCATGTTTCCAAACAGTTCCTTTATCATTCCCCATAATGTGGAACAAGTGGTGTTTCTATGGGTTTCTACATTGCTAAATAGTCCCCTCTGCAATTCTGTACTAAAACAATGAAGCCTGATCAAGATACAGCACAGCCATTAGAATTTTTGTTCATTATGATCTCAAGTTATAAAAATCTCAGGCATTATTATAATAGCAGCACAGGGAATAAGTTTAATTTTGATAGCTAGTCCAACTATTTGATGCACCACAGTAAAATAATTATAAATTGAGCACACCAAATATTTAAGAAACAAACAATTGGTACTGAAAATCTACCATTTTGACAGTGTCAATGGAAGATTCACTGTTCAAGGAATACTTCTATTTTCACCCAGGTTCTTAATTTAAAAAAACCCAACAATCAAGCACAGTTCCATGAGTTTGAATTTGCATGGAAAATACATATATGTAGGGAAGATGCCTACTGGCTGATATTGATAGCAATTAATAAATTCCCTCATCTTCAATCTCTGGAACAGTTTTGCAGTTTGTAAGAATGTTTTATTGATGGTTTTCCTTACATGGATAAACACTTACTGAAATAAAGATGTGTGTGCTTTTTTTCTTTTAAGGTAGATTGTTTGCCTAACTTCTTAGGGTAAATCAGGCAACTAACATAGCATCTGACATCCTGCTATGTACATCTGATTTCAATATAACGTGGATTTATACATATCATTTAAGTGTGCTTGTTAACTGTACTTTTCTATTAATCAGTGAAGAAAGAAAATGGTACTTTGATAATGCAGAGTGCCTTCATGTCAGCATCTTGAGGATCAAATAGGAAACATTTTGTGATAACATAATTATTTCTAGTACTTTAGTGATCTCACTCCTTTCTCAATTACTATACATAAATGGAAAATAATATCTTTTAAGATTCTCAAATTTCCCCTTTGAGTGAAATAATTTGTACCAACACACAACTGCTCTTACTCATATCTCAAGTAATATTAATTTTTATCATCCTCTCTGCCCTGAGGAAAGAAGGCAGGTTTCCATAATCTTCCTGATGGCATTAACTCAATAGTAGATGGGTGGCAACTTCAACACATTGAAGTTTTGATACAATACGTAATATCATTCGGTTCTGGATCCAAATTATGAACTAAGCTATTTCTATCCTGCAGAAAATTGGACCTTTTTCTTCTTGGTCTCTACTATTGTTCTCTCTATTGTTTTTATTTATAGTGAAATAACTTCATGTGCAGAAAGGACTCAAGCAGATTCATTGTCATTTCGCATTGATTAGTTTAATTGTAAACTTATGGTTGGTCTGTTTCTCACTAGCCCTACATGTCCTTTTCAGCATATTTTGTATTTATTGGGCGTTAGCAAAACAAGCCCAAAATAGCAGCAAAAGGGGCTGCCACTTCCTATATAGATGCTATGATTTTACATTACAAGCAGGATTTTACAGCAGGATAAAAAAAAAGTCAATGAGCAAATTATAATGTTACACACTTTATAGTTGATGTCTTGCCAAGATATCTTTCATTAACTTGGAGTTCTAATTAAACAATCTTCCTCCTGATATGCCCACTAGATTAATTCTTATAAAACTTTTTATTTATGTAAATCATTAATAACGTTGCTTAAAAACACTGAAATAAACTCTCAATATTTCTGATGTTTTAAAAAATAAACTACAGATACAGAAAAAAGCAGGAATGCTAAAAAGAGAAAAATTAAATAAAATTAATAAGAATAAAGTTCATGCATGATAGTATCCAGAATGGGAAAGCCATTAATCTCTGAAGCGATGCTATTGGTTCAGTAAGGCTATATCAAGATTTTTTCAAGTCAAGCAGATATATGTCTCTCTTTCACAAATACTGTATATCCCACAATTGCCTTCAAATTAGTTTTTATTGGTCTCTGTTGTCAATCATTAGAAAAACAGACACTTGTTAAAATTAAAGGAAATTCACTAAACAGACTCTTTCCTTCACATTTATGCTGCTGCTCTCAATTTATTATAGCAACATTTTTAAATATGTAAATTATTTCTGTTTAGGTAGTGTTAAGTACATATTAGTATTTCTCTTAATGAAAAAAATATACTTTGTGGAATGCACAGCAACAGAAATTTAAGCACAGAAATAGACCCATCCCCATATCCTTAGTACAAGATAGAGGGATTACTTCACTGCAAATAAATAAAACCCCTGCTTTATGCAGGCCACAGTGGTATTAACAGATTCTATTCACATGCAACTCTATGTTTATCTTCAGTTGAAAATGGAAAGTTTAAGGAAATACTGTAGACAATAGATGTGATTCTATTTCCACATGTTCATTTAATGTTTGAAGAGCTATTCTGAAGACAAAAGGAAATTCATTTTACTCAAACACAGTTACAAAAACACTTGGAAGAGTATTCCTTCTATTCTATTAAGAAAAAAAATCAGTAGTCCCAATTTCCTTGCACTGAGTACCTTAAACATTTGTTAATTCATTAGAGAATATTTTTAATTATATAATTTCATTTTATTGTAATGCTTATCAATGGGAACTTATTTAATTATCTACTTTTCTATATACAGTGTTTCTCAACTGTGGCAATTTTTAGAAGTATGGATTTCACCTTCCAGCTTTTCCCAGCTATTGCCCCGATGAGCTTTTCATTGAAACTGTTGGCTGCCATGCAGTCTGGAATATTTTATTTTTCTTAAAATAATTTTATTAAAGATTATAATTGCAGCACTAAAAAATTAATACAAACTAAAAGAGTAAAAAGTGCAAAAAAAGTAGAGAAAGAAACAATTTCTTTATAAATATAGTAACAATATAAACAATATTGTTTATCACAATAATATAAATAACTTTACTAACTTTTTACTTTCTCTTAATTTATAACCAATGATCATCTCATGCCATATCCCAACTCTTCTCTATAAAGAAATCAATAAAGTATCATAATTTCAGTCCTAGTTTCAGCAAAAATCTAAGGGTTGCCAGAAATAACAACATATCAATTTTAATCTTGATCAAATAAACCAACTTTATATTTCTTCCTTTTGCTTCTAACAATTTTAATCTTTAGTCAATTCAAATAATATCATAGTACTTGATTTCTTATCATTTGTTCATTCATATTCTCACAATATTCATCCAAGTTTTAAAAACCACTTTTGTAAATCCAATATATAAGAATTATCCAGGTCACTATTTTGATTTATTATTTGTGATTTCTTTTAATGTTTAAAGTATCAAATGATTTCTTTTGTATTTCCAATAAGACATCTTTTTCCATCTCATTCTTATAGCCTGTCATTTGTAGTTTCACTTTCAGTGTCAACTAGTTCTATGTCTTGTGATATAAAACTTCTGAAAAAGTAGTTAACAATCAATTTCTAAATTAAAGAAGAAAGTATGCAAACTTAGTGTCCTTTTAAAGGCACTGACCACAGTTTGAACAAGATGGCTATTCCTTGTCTACCAGGGTTCAAAACCTACAGATATCACTGTATTGTGGTTTCCACATGAGGAACAACTGACTGGAGCACTTGTGCAGTAATCTCCCATCCTCTTTGTCTATAGAGGTTCAAAGAGCCCATCTACTCACCAACTCTTCATTTTTCCTCATGGTCCTTAACTGCACCTTTTGTGGTACCCTCTTCAGTACCATTTCTTCCTCCAGAAGCTTTTTCTGTCTTAGAAAAATTTTTATTAGGGTCATAGATTAGAATATACACATAAAATCCATCAACATTCATAAATGCAATAGAAGAAAAGGATCAAAGCAGCAATAATAATGATAATGATGATGATAATAATAATAATAAGATGAGAGCTATGCCAAAGGTTCAACCATACTGGACAGGTCTCATCAGAGGAGTCAGACAAAGAGTGTCTCTCCCATAAAAAATATGGTGAGACGTAAATTGCAGAATGCCATACCGGCTCGGACGTCGCCCGGGTTAACAAGGTCCGCACTAGATATTGGAGTTCCTGGATATCTGGTGAAAAATGGGTTACAGGACTCAGGACTGTTGGCTGAGCAACCAGGGCCAGCAGCTGCAGAACTACTGGAAGAAAAGGTGTTTACCCGTCGCAGATACACAGTGATGGAAAACAAAGAAATAATGATCTGTTACTAAGATCAAGTCCAACAAGAAGAGGATATCTAAAACGAATGCACCAGTTCTGGAAAGAACAACATCCAGAATCAGAAATAACAGAACAGAGACTAGCAGATCAACGCCGATTTATAACACGAAATAAAGTATTCACAGAAACAGAATTGGACGAACTGCAAAGGTTTACCCAGGGCAAAGAAATCAAAGCCTTACCAGAAGTAATTCGGAATGTAGAGGCAAACCAGGGGGAGTTGGCAGTGAAGGAATCCAGCATCGATATACAACTGTTCTCATTTGGAAACCAGGCACCTCTTCCTCAGGAAGAACAAAACCTTCTAACTAAAGAAATAAAAGAATTGAAACAAAGAATAACTAAGCATCTAGAACAGCATAAAAACAACAGAATAAGTCTACCTGCATTGAAGCTTGTTCCAAAGAAACAGCTAGCACAAGCATTAAAAGATGCAAATACTGCAATATCAAGTATAAGCACTAATTCACTGCAAGAAACAAACCAACTAATGTACAGCACAGCTGCAGTTATAACAGAATACCTGGGATGCAAAATCAACAAAAAAAGAAAAACAAACAAACAGTGCACCAGAAAAATGGAAGGTTAGACTAGAAAATAAGATCAGCAAGTTAAGATCACATGCAAGCAAGCTAGAACAGATGAAAGAAAAGAAGCTGAAGAACAAGAAGACCAAAGAATACCTAATCAAGAAATACCACTTAGAAACAAGGAAGATCAAGGAAGCACTGGAAATAATAAAGCAACAAATAACAGCTATAGCCAGGAAAATCAGTAGATATGAAGCTCGAATTGCAAACTATAGGCAGAACCTCCAATTTCAATCCAATCAGAAACGTTTCTACCAATCCATCAATGGAGAAACTGCAAGGAATCAGTCAGTACCTGACAAGGAAGAAACAGTGCAGTTCTGGAAGCAGATATGGGATAACCCAAAGAAATACAACAAGGATGCGGCTTGGTTAAAAGAGGTGGATGCAAATAAAACAGAAGTTGAAATGAAAGAACTAGTAATAACAACAAAAATGGTAGAAAAAAGAGCAAAGAAAATCAAAAATTGGTCAGCACCAGGTGAAGATGAACTGCATGGGTTTTGGTTGAAACATCTAACTGTTATACACCCACTCATTGCCAAGCAGTTCAACAATATACTACAAGGAGGAGAAATTGAAAAGTGGCTAACAACTGGGAAAACCTACCTAATAATGAAAAATCCAGCAAAAGGGCAACACCAGGTAACTACAGGCCAATTACCTGCTTACCAACAACTTTCAAATTACTAACTGGTGTAGTAGCTGATGCAGTACAACAGCATCTAGTTGAAAACAATCTCTTTCCACCTGAGCAGAAAGGAAACCGCCCCAATAGCAGAGGAACAAAAGATCAACTCCTAATAGACAAAATGATCTTGGAAAACTGCAAGAGAAGGAAGACCAACCTGAATGTGGCATGGATTGACTACAAAAAGGCATTTGACTCTCTGCCACATGATTGGATAATAAAGTGCCTAGAAATAACAGGAGTCAGTAGAAACATCAGAAAATTTGTGCAAAGATCGATGGCACAATGGAAGACACAGTTGCAGATCAATGGTGAGAGGCTGGGAGAGGTTAATATCAAGAGAGGAATATTTCAAGGAGATTCATTATCACCATTACTATTTGTTATTGCACTGTTTCCTCTGTCAACAATACTGAATAACTCAGGACATGGCTATCAAACATCAAAAACATCTGCCAGACTATCCCACCTCCTTTATATGGATGATCTGAAGCTGTATGGAAAAACATCATCTGAAATAGAATCGCTGCTCAACACTGTCCGTATATATAGCCAAGATATTGTAATGGAGTTTGGCTTGGACAAATGTGCCACACTTACTATCAAACAAGGAAAAATAGTGAAAACTGAAGGAATCAAGATGCCCCACGAAAATAACATTAAGAGTCTGGATGAGGAAGAGTACTACAAATACTTGGGTATCCTTCAAGCTGACAACATCAAGCACACTGAAGTCAAGAAAAAGATTAGAGGTGAATACATCAAGAGAGTGAAGAAGATCTTAAAATCCAAACTCAATGGAGGAAATACCATAAAGGCAATCAACACCTGGGCAATCCCAGTCATTAGGTACACAGCTGGAATAGTGGACTGGACTCAAGCAGAACTAAAAGCAATGGATAGGCAGACCAGAAAAATAATGACAATGAATCATGCCCTTCATCCACGCAGTGACATTGATAGACTTTATCTACCAAGGCAAATAGGTGGGCGTGGAATGCTACAAGTACATCAGATGGTTGAAGAAGAAAAAATGGCTTTGGAAGAATATCTGAAGAACAATGATGAAGATGCACTGAAATTAGTATATCAGGAAGGCTTACTGACTACTGGAGAGACCAAACTGGCCTACAAGAAAGACCAAATGAAGAACAGAATAGAGGCATGGGAAGACAAAGCACTACATGGCCAATACATTAAAAAAATAGCTGGGAAAGCAGATAATAATAAAACCTGGCAATGGCTAAGAGCAGGAAAATTGAAGAAAGAGACCGAGAGACTAATTCTGGCTGCACAAGACCAAGCCTTAAGGACAAATGCATACAAAGTCAAAATTGAGAAGACAGCAACAGACAGTAAGTGCCGCCTATGCAAAGAAGCTGAAGAAACAGTGGACCACTTGGTAAGCTGTTGCAAGAAGATTGCACAAATTGATTACAAGCAGCGGCATGACAAAGTAGCAACAATGGTGCATTGGAAGATCTGCAAAAAATATCATTTGCCTGTAAGCAAAAACTGGTGGGATCATAAAATAGAGAAAGTCATAGAAAATGATAAAATTAAACTGCTCTGGGACTTCAGAATTCAAACAGACAAGCACCTGCAACATAACACCCCAGACTTAACAATTGTCGATAAGAAAGACAAAAAAGTCTGGATAGTGGACGTGGCAGTGCCTGGAGACAGCAGAATAGAAGAGAAAGAACTGGAGAAGATAACAAAATACAAAGACCTACAAATAGAAATAGAAAGACTGTGGCAAAAGCAAGCAAGGGTAGTACCAATAGTCATAGGCTCCTTGGGTGCAATCCCAAAACAACTGGAGCACCACTTGAACACCATTGGCATTGACAAATTTGCTATTAGTCAATTGCAAAAGGCGGCCTTATTAGGAACTGCTTCCATCCTGCGACGATACCTGTAATACCATCAAACATCCACATCTGCCTATCCCAGGTCCTGGGTAAGGACTCGATAGGTAGACAAAATGCCAAATCCAGTCTGAACATCTGGCTGACTGTGCGATGATTGAGATAATAATAATAATAACAATTATTATTATTATTATTATTATTTGAGTGATTTTGTGAAGTTTCAAATAGAACTCTTCAGTGGATCAAGGATATGCAGGCTTTCCCTAGAACTTATCTCTGTGAATTTACTTAAAAGCTATTTTTAATAAAAGTAACTTATTGAATCTCTCTTTGATATTGAGAATATTTTTCTAATAGATCTAATGTAAATTATTTGGACTTGAATCTGTTTTGCTCCTGAACCCAAGCTGTCTTGGATCAACTAATCATTCAGCTCCCAGTAAAGGTGCCTGTTGATTCAGCTGACAATACTTAGAAGGACAATTGGACAGAAATTAGTTGTGTTTCTAGTTTCTTTCTTAAAGTTTGGAACTGCAATAGATCTGGGATCTAGAGAGAATGGTCATGAGAGATGAATTTAGAGATGGTTAAAAAAAAAACATCAGTCAGAATTAGTTTTTAAAAACTCAGCCAGAGTTAAGTCTTCTCCTATCAACCATGCAGTTTTTCAATTAGGGAAGGAGTTTGTGGATCCCAGTAGGGACCACAATTGGTCACTTTGGGATGTGAACTGAGCTTGAAAGAAATTGAATCACTTTCACAAAATAGCATATAATGATGTTCAGCCTAATCCTCAAGAAGAATTATCTAACTGGCCCAGCAGAATCTGTTAGGAAACAATGAGCTGTCAAATACCCCAAAAGTTAATGTGTTCTTATCAGAAGCATTATCTCCTGTCATTTTGAGGTAGAAAACATAACACCCAGGATGTATGCAAACTATTCTCCCCAATACCGAGAAGCAATCATTTTTTTTTCTTGTCATATTGTCTCCTCCAAATGTGGTCTCCCTCAAACATTAAATGAGACCTCCAGAAACCAAAATGTTTGTCCATCTCTTAACAACAAACAATAAACACCATGAACTTTAGATCAATTACTAGGATTAGATGATTATAGTTTTTTTGAATTGTCATGTAAGTATTCTTTGCCCAAACATGCACAGTACTGTAGCCGTATGTTTAGTTTTGATACCTTTTGATATCTAATCATGGGTTGACAGTCCTGAGTATTTTAACTCTCTCTATAACTAGAGGATTTAATAAGCAGTGTGCAAAATAATAAGCACATAGCAATTATTACCAATAGTTGCTAGATTTTACCAAGTTAGATACAGTATTGAAAATTATAGGGAGTAATGCTTTAAAGAATTGTAATATCCAATATATGATTATCAATATAAGGACATTTGGACTTCTATATGTCTCATACATTAATCTGTTCCAACAAGGCAGATTTTATATGCTAACCAACTAAGGTCTGAAGTCAAAAATTTTACAATTCTTTCTCTTAGAGTTGTTTTTGTTATCTATAGCATGGATTTCTTCAGCAAGTAAAAAGAAGTTACCCTGAATTAACCTATTCATTTATTTATTCTGAGAAAACAACAGAATGCATCCAAAGCATACATGCATTCCAAACTCTAATTTACCATGCAAATGCAAAATATAATTGCAGAAACTGGAAAAAGTATTGTGGTAATAAATAATGTGGGTAAAAATTGCAGGCCAGGCATACATATTCAGGACTCTTCCACTAACAGCTGCTATTTGCAGAAAGAATTGGGTGAACTCAGTGGAACATATGAATCAATGTGCATAGGATGGGGAGTGAAAGATTAACTCAAAATGAACACCAAATTCATTACTTTAAAGCAGTGGTTCTCAACCTTTTTTATGCCGCGACCCCCAACCAGTCATAAGTCAAGGACTACCCAACCAGTCGTAAATCAAGGACTTTCCCTGCCTGGGAGCGCCACGCATGCGTGGTGCTGCCCCTGCACCGGCCGAGGCGTAGCTGGCAAGCGGCAGAGACGGCGCAGGACGACCACCGGCTGGGCCACCAGCTGGCCCTGCCCAAGGGAGGTAAGGCACCTGCCGGGCCCCACGTGCGCCAGCAACCCTCCCTGCGCCTGCCGGCCTCCCGACAGCTCGCCTTCGCTGCAGACAACTTGCAGCACCGTTTGCAGAATGGGACTTTTGGCGGGCTCAGCAGGGCAGAGACAGCCTTTTGTAACCTTCTGACAAGCAAACTCAATGGGGAAGCCAGATTCACTTAACAATCATGTTACTAATTTAACAACTGCATAGATTCACTTAACAACTGTAACAAGAAAGGTCATAAAATGGGGCAAAGCTCACTTAACAAATGTCTCACTTAGCAATAGAAATTTTGGGCTCAATTGTGGTTGTAAGTTGCAGATTATCTGTACTGCAAGCTGACTCTGCCCACAACCTGGAGTTTGATCCTGAAAGGGCTCAAGGTTGACTCAGCCTTCCATCCTTCCAAGATGGGTAAAATGAGGATCCAGATTGTTGGGGGCAATATGCTGATATTGTAAATTCTTCTTTGTTTAATTCCAACAAGATAAATAGCACAACCCTCCATAAACCTATTTGAATTCAGTGGAGCTTTTACCCAAGTATGCCAAGCACTGCAGCATAATCTGGAATTTATACCCCACCCTTCCATTTATTTTACCATTCAAAGCAGATTTCAACAACAAAAATGTATATAAAAATAATGCAATTAAATCAAAATTAAAGCCTGTCACTTAAATAAGTACCACTAAAAATTTGGCAAAAGACCTAGGTTTTTATTAGAGATATACAGCTATTTGAAAAAGGTACTTTAAACAGGAGATGGGTAATATCTGTGAAGTGTAAGGCAGATTACCTCAGTGAAAATAGGCAAGATCAGTTATTAAAGGCTAGATGGAAAAGAACCCAAATCTTAAATCCACTGCAAGCAGAAAATATGCAAAACGTACACACACCCCTAATTCAGATAAGATGGAGAGGAGGGACAATATATTACATAGGATTGGCAATATTGTTATAGTTAGTATGAACAAAACTAGGATCTTGTGGCATTCCTCATGATACTTCCTTTCAAGTTGAAGTGGAACCATTAATGAGCAGTTTTGGGGTACAATCATTTGGTTAATCATGAATCCATATAACAATAATATATCACTTAGTCCAAAGGTTTCAAACTCAAACGAAAATGGGAGTCATATTACATAAAGTGTACTAATTGTGGTTTGCATTCATACACATACAAAAAATGCAACAAACTTTGAAGCTGAATTGAAATTGAAATGCTTATTTGGAAAATATTGGGTAATATTGCTTAATGTACTGAAAATAATGTGTGGTTATTTTTGAATTTCTTCATTCTGACTACTTCATTGACAGTGCTCTGCAGAGATCAGAATGTCAACACTGATCCTGAAGTATTGTGAAGTGTCCTATCATAAAATTGCTTGCAAATGTTCATCACTGGGTACTGACCATAAGGCTGATTTGTTAATCTTCATTGACAAGAAAAATGGCACTACTTATGTAAGCAAAGTAAACATTGCCATGATTCTAGCAGATGCAGAGACAATCTCAGAAACATTTCTATTGAAGGAAATTTGTAAAAATCCAGAATAACAACATTAACATATTTCTATTTCAGGATAGTATCACGCTAAAGCTCCACTATTTCCACCTGGAATTCTTCTAAAAAACTCCAACTTCCACAGCAAATATATGGGCAAAGAATTTAAATTGTGTTTCAAAAACCTTAAAGTCTTTAAAATGTCAGTCAAACTGTTTATGTGAGTTATTAATTACATCTACATATTTCTTTTAAACAATATGATTCAGTTATTCCTAATCACCTTGAGCTGGCAAATTAACCAAGTTACCAATTGCAAGCTGCTTTGCCCATAACATAAAGGAACCATGACAGGGAGCTTACATTGGGTGATCAACAGCTTTGTATTCTGACTTTAAAGGTTAGTGTATTCAGGTGCTAAGTGACACATCAGAAAAACCAAAGTAGATATAATAGTCTAATCAGCAAGGAGAAGAATATTTTTGTTTTTCATTGGCTTCTCTTAGAGCCTAGAATCTCTTAAAGTAGCTATCTACTTTCACTATGCAACAATTCTCCATATTGCTACCATGTGGATTAGGAAAGAACTAAATTGCCTATGACTGGATCCTCTTGAACACACAAAATTAACATCTTAATAAAGTCTATTTGTGTACTTTCATCTTTACAGCTATGAAGATACTTGACATACCAAGATTATTTAGTTTTGCTTTGAATGTTCTTCTACTGTATCCAGATCTAACTTTACATTGCCCAAATAAAGTCACCTTCTTGGCTTTGTTGTTGACCAAAAATAAGTCATTGTCGGTACATTTTTCTGATAGAAACCAACATACCAGTTGGGCCAGGCTCTCTCTGCATTTACACAGGGTATTGTTATCTGCTCAACTTGAGCATATTGGTCTTAACACTCAGACACTCCAACTCTCAGCCTACTTAGGATCCTTCAGATAGTATAACGGGGGTCTGATCCTTCAGCCATATTCTCCTTTAATGTTATTCCTTGCTCGATGGTCTCCTTCCTGCATCTTTTAATTATGCTTTGTTTTACATACCCTCAAGAATGTTGTTCTTGCCAATAAACATTTGCTCTGAGTACTCCTATAACACAATGTGTTTCAAAACACATTTCAGGTGGACCATCCATGGCCACTGACATCAATTATACCCCACTGCAGCTCTGCAGGTTTTTTTTTTTTTTTTGCATGTTTCCAATTCCTGTTAGTATACCATTTGTTAGTGGATAGTAAATCCAATACTTCTTCAGTCATGCTTAGGTTTTGGGCAACTCCTCATACAAATACTGCACAATAAGCAGGGGATCTTACCCTGGTAGACTCATCAAGTACAATTGAAAATGCTTTGAAATGTATTGATACATATTGTCAAGTCAGTAAACCTGTTGGAAACAATTTTCTTATTGGGACAAAGCATTTAACTTGCATTTAAAGCAATCTTTTGTAAATTGACCTTCAGTTAATGGTCATGGTTTTGTAATCATTTCATGATGAAACTTCATTGATATTTATGAAAACATTTGTTGTTTTGCAAGAGCTGCCTTGAATTGTTAAACTGTTTTGTCTTACATTTTGCCTGTTATTGCTGCACACTTCTCTTGATGCGTCACCTTTAGAACTAAAAAATGTTGCAAACAAATGAGACACTGCTTTGATCTTTTACTCCTATAACCAAATATAATTTTCTCACTCATCTTGACATTTTTCTTCTGCAATCACTTTTCTCAATGTTAAATTTTTGTTAATGTTAGTGATCTGTTTGGATAGTACAAAAAACAAAAACAAACCAAACACCAAACCTCAACAAACCACATGCAGTCTGTCGACTGTGTATTTGAGACCCCCTAATTTACTATATATTTTACCCATTTATGAAGAAGAATATCATGAGGCACTCTATCTTAAGGCTTGGCTGAGGTCCAGTAATGCTGTATCTATGGCATCTTTTTATCTACTATGCTAGCAACTCTATAGAAGATCAGTATAGTACAATCTGTCTGTGATACATCTATCCTGGTTCTTGCTAACTGTAGCATGCTTCATTAACACAGAGCTTGACAATCCTTTCAAAGGATTTCCAAGTGTAGATGTCATTCTTCCTCTTGTTAAAGATAGAGATAATTAACATATGTTCTCTTTTGGTCCCGAGATATAGCAATAGTTGATAGCACTTAAACTATATTCTCTGATCACTACTACCGTAGTTCCTTTAGTATGTAATAATAATAATAATGATGATGATGATGGTGGTGGTGGTGGTGGTGGAAGGGACCTTGGAGGTCATCTGTCCAACCCCTGTTCAGGCAGGAAACCCTATACCATTTCAGACAAATGGCTGTCCAATCTCTTGTTAAGACTTCCAGTGTTGGAGCATTCACAGCTTCTGGAGGCAGGTTGTTCCCTGATTAATTGTTCTAACTGTCAGAAAGTTTCTCCTTAGTTCTAGATTGCTTCTCTCTTTGGTCAGTTTCCATCTGTTGCTTGTCTTGCCTTCAGGTGCTTTGGAGAATAGTTTGACTCCCTCTTTGTGGCAACCCCTGAGATATTGAAACACTGCTATCATGTCACCTCTCGTCCTTCTCTTCGTTAAATAGACATACCCAATTCCAACAACTGTTTTTATATGTTTTAACCTCCAGACCCCTAATTATCTTTGTTGCTCTTCTTTGTACTCTTTGTAGAGTCTCAACATCTTTTTTACATCATGGTGACCAAAACATCGTGGTTTGGACAAAACTCAGCAGCACTTTTTCGTGCGGCTGCTGATAAAAACACGATCGCTAACATGATTGCCAATATCCAATAACGGATATGGCACAAGAAGAAGGTGACCAAAACTGGATGCAGTATTCCAAGTGTGGCCTTATCAAGGCATTGTAAAGTGTATTACCACTTCATGTGATCTTGATTCTATCCCTCTGTTAATGCAGCCTAGCACAGTGTTGGCTTTTTTGGCAGCTGCAGCACACTGCTGGCTCATGTTTACGTGATTGTCCACTAGGATTCCGAGATCCCTTTCACAGTTACTACTATTGAGCAAGGAACCACCTATACCCGTGGTGGTGAACCTATGGCACGTGGGCCATAGGTGGCACACAGAGCCCTCTCTCTGGGCACGCGCACCGTCACCCAGTCCTAAGCCTTCAGCTGGGTTTTATAAAACCTTTTCACTTTAGTCCTCCGCCGTGTGAAAAAAAAAAGGTTCAATTAATCAATTTCAATTTCTCACGGGGAAAAAAAGATCTCGCAAAGTTTGATTGATTGATTGAACTTTTTAGTCCCACCTAGTCTGCCATTACCACCGCAGCCACGCCCACCCAATGGGCCACATCCATCCGGCAACCAATGATACATAAGTGGGTTTTGGGTTGCAGTTTGGGCACTCAGTCTCTAAAAGGTTCACTATCACTGACCTATACTATACTATGCATTTGGTTTATCTTGCCTAAATGTAGAATCTTACTTTTTTCACCACTGAATTTCATTTTGTTAGTTAACGACCAGTGTTCAAGTCTGTCAAGATCCTTCTGTATCTTAAGTCGGTCTTCTGAAGTGTTGGCTATTTCTGCCAGCTTGGTGTCATCTGCAAATTTAATGAGTTCCCCATCTACCCCCTCATCCAAATCATTGATGAAGATGTTGAAGAGCACTGGGCCCAGAACAGAGCCCTGAGGCACCCCACTACACACTTCCCTCCATTGAGGACCACACACTGCATACGCTGGTCAGCCAGCTATGAATCCATCTGCTGGTGATGCTGTCTAACCCACATTTTTCTATCTTATCAAGTAGTAGGTTGTGATCTACTTTATCAAATGCCTTACTGAAGTCCAAGTAAATTATATTCACAGCATTCCTCTGGTCCACTAATTTTGTCACTTGGTCAAAGAATGCAATAAGATTTGTCTGGCATGATCTGTTTTTGACAAACCCATGTTGGCTTTTGGTAATGACTTTGTTTGCCTTTAGGTGTTTACTGATTCGTTGTTTGATTATCTTTTCCAGAATCTTCCCAGGTATTGAGGTCAGGTTGATAGGTCTATAGTTTCCTGGATCCATTTTTTCCCCCTTTTTTGAAGATGGGAACTACATCAACTCTTTTCCAGTCCTCTGGTAGTTCCCCAGTGCTTCAGAATATTTGAAATATATAGTTCAGTGGTTCTGAGATCACATCTGCCAGTTCCTTCAGAACATTGGGGTGTAATCCATCTGATCCTGGTGATTTGAACTCATCTAGGATGGACAGGTGCTCACTTAACATTTTCTTGCCTATCTTAATCTGCATTTCTGTTTTTTACAGTACTGTTTTTGATAGGTTGGACTGTTTTTTCTCTTTGTGTAAAGACAGATGCAAACCCATCTGGCCCCAGAAATTTATTTAAATTAGCTAAATTTGCTTATTCTTTCTTTTCTATCATAGAATGTAGTACCTTTATTCTCTCAATGATATACTGATAACCAGTTAGAGTTCCATATTCCTTCTGAGAGAAAAAAATGCAAAACAGGATCAGCATCAAACATTACCAATTCACAATTTCTCTTTGCAACGGACCTACTCTCTCTTTACAATCCTTTTATTTCTATCAGATCTAAAAATCACTTTTTTTGCTATTTTTGGAATTGCTATACAAGCTGAACGTTTATACATTCTGAATTTGAGCCTTTCTGACACAGTTTTATAGTTTCTGGCAATTGCCATGCATTTTTCTTCAGAGTCCTCTTCTTCCATTTCCTGTATAAGTCACTTTTTGTTTTCATCATCTTAGTGAAATTTGCATAAATGCATGCTGGCCTCATTATATTTCTCTAATTTTTCTTTCTTATAGGGATGGCTAGTAATTGAGCTTTTAGTATTTCATATTGTAAAGTATCATATCATTTCTGGACACTGAAGTTTCTTTCTTTCAAGTATAAAGTCACTGGAGGTACTTCCTCTCAAAATTCATCCAAAACTACTCTTCTGAAGTCCTACACACAGCACATACAACATACAGGTCTGATTCTTGTCAATTCTTTCTGGGTATCAAAAAATCAGATTGTTACTAGTTACATTCACTTTTTAATCAATTCCTTTCTGGTAGTGAACACCAGTTCCAAGATAATAGACTTTCTTGTTCTTTCTTCTACCTTCTGACAAATGAAATTGTCAACAAGAAAGGGCAACAATTTTTGAATTTCTGACTTGGTGGAGTTAGATTTTTAGCAGATATCAGGTTATTGAAAAATCTCATTATCACAATCTGATGGTCATTTAATGCAGAAAAGCTGATTTCTATATTTTCTTGTTGTCCAGGGACAAGGTACGTTCTTTCTTTTTCTTTTTTTGTATGTGTGTGTGTGTGTGTGTGTGTATACATACATACATACATACATATATACATACATACATAGTCTTTAATTGCATTAAAAACGCAAATCCTGGGTGTGTGCATGTTAGAAAAACAAAAGAAATCGAGCACCAGGATAAAAGTACAAACAAAACTGTTTAATATAAAACCACTTAGCTTTTGTCAGCCAAACTGCTGATATCGTCAAAGTGAAAGTAAAGGATCTGGGAGTTTACTTATATGACCAGCTGCTTCTGTGCCCTGCTCCTTAAGTGAGCCAACGGTCCATTTGCTTTGATCGGCCGTAATGCTCCTAGTCGTCCCACACTTATCAGCATATTGGCGAGTTCACAAGCTGTTCCCCTGTCCGCAGTCACTCCCTTAGCGTGCGTGCAAATGCCCAGAGGCTGATTATCCAGCCGCTTTTGCTCTTTGCTCCACTCCCCCCTTCTTCTAACCGAGCCTGAACGTCCGTCCCAGAATTGAATTCAGGGCGTGCTACAGATTCATTGTCCTCCCTGGGGGTCGCGGTTGTTTCATCTATAGCCACACTGTTCTGATCCTGCAAGGAACGGGGTGGTTGCATTCGACGTGAGTTACAGCGCTGTCCCTCCCACCCGAGTGTCTGGTAAGCAAGTAGTAGGTCTATGCATCGATTAATTGAGTCCTCGTCAGATAGCCAGGCCTCCTTGAGCAGTCGGCCACCTTTGGTGGCATCACGAGATATGGCCTCAGTGTTGGCAAGATCAAACATATGGCCATATTACTTGTATTTTTGAGTAGGTTTCTAATATAGTAATTATGCTGCCTATTTCAGCAAGACCAATGTTATCTGCAGTCTGATAAAAACTTGTTAGGCATTTATGAATAAGTAAAATAATCACATGATGAGCATCAATAAAAAATTCAGAACCAAACATACTAAAATCAGCATATACATATTCAACAAGGCAATAAAAAAAGAAGGCAAAGAAGATAAATCAATCAAGATTATCTTATAGAATTCTCTTCTATAAATTAGGGCTTTGAATGCAACTCAATAAATAATGTTTGTATTTAAGTTTGTGCTTTAATACTTCTTTAAGGGGGTTTCTTTGTATTCATTTTTTTTTTGCTGAAACAGATGTGACTACCTCTTTCTAGAAATGTATATCTAAATGTAGATGATTTCATTAATTTAAAATATTCCATAGGAAGGAAGTAGAAATATAGTTAAATAGAGTTTTGAACTCAGGACTCTATGACCATTATATCTCTAGACATATGATCGTTTGAATCAGCAGGACAATTCTGTTTATAAATAAGCAAATATTGTGAAAATGTTGAAATAGCTAATCCTATGGTATTTTAAAGATTAACAAGCATATTGTGACATATGTAAATGTAATAGCTTCCACAATATACACATTACTTAAGTCAGGTATGGTCCATCTTACTTCATTGTTCTGTTTCAGTTAGTGATCAGCTGAAAAAAAGATGTGTTAAGGGAAAGTCACTTCAGAATCTCATTGCTAAGAAGACACAAGGCAGAGGAGCTTCCAGGCAACCAATACACTACAAATCAAAATTCCATTTATTCTATTTTAACAGATTTTCTCTGGTTAAAATAAAGACTTGCTAAAAATACATAGGAAGATTGCAAATGGGAGATAGTAAGGCCAGGTTTTACTCCTGAAATGAAACTCTCCATTTCCCAAAGAAAGGAGAAGTGCTTTCAAATGGTGGGTTCCTAGTACTACCATTCAAAAAGCATTCAGCACATTGGTAGTTTTGTTTGGTTCTAAAAAGAAACTCCTTCAAATGGAACTTGGTGACCTCACAGACATATCCAACTTCTCCACTACTTTTTTTCTGGGATGCTTTTTCAATTTCCCTGTCTAACCTCCATCCTTGGATTTCCTGATGGTTCATCCCAACACTAATCAGGTGTGATCCTTCTTAGCTTTTTGAGATCAGCCAACTTAGGTGCTGGAATTCCAGAAAAGAACTTTTGGGAAAGAATTATGGAAGAACAAAAAGGATGAACATAATTTGGCCTTTAAAGCATCATCTGGTTAGCATTCCAATCCTCAAGAGTACAGTAGGATTAACTTCTGAACTCAAACCCTCTATTCATTAATTTCTTTCTTACTGCAGTTTCCTGATCTTATAATGCCACAACAGTATACATAATGGTGATTTTGCATAATAATAATAATAAATAAATAAATGTTGTGTATAAAGTTAAATGCATATTCGAATACCAGTGTTCTTAGAATAAGAATGGGGGAAAGAGGTCATTCCCCGATAGGATAAAAGCCCACTGAATTTCAGCAGGCGAGTTACAGGACGCAAGGGAGGAAGGAATCGCGAGAGGGACCTCTGAGAACAATATCTGGCCTTCTTGAGGAGGCGCGGACTCTTGTGGATGGAAGTGAAATCCCTTTTCAAGCTATGCTGCAGGCAGTTCTGGCGTGATAGGCATCCTAACGGTTTCCCTCCGCACGCCCAAGGCAAGTTGACTTGAACATGTGGACGCGGGAATTGTCTCAATGCGGGATCAAGAGCATTCTTTCGCCAAGAGAGGTACCATATTTTAATAAAAACGCTTGAAAGAGAGGCACGGCGGGCTTCTGATCCATTTCCACGAGGACTCTTTCTGAGGAAGAAAAGCGAGGAAGGACAACGAAAGCCACCGCCACGGAAGCCCGGCCGTGAACGCGCCACTGCCGCCGCCGCTTCCCGACCGGTGGCGCGCGCCCGGTCACAGGCGACGCGCGCAGCCGGGCCTGTCACGTGGCCTCCCCAAAGAGAAGGAGGAGGAGCCTGGGCCGGGCTTTGAGGGTCGGTGTCCTGGAGGTCCGGGTCCACACCGACCGCCTCCCCGCCCCGTTCTCCCCCGCTCTCCTCCGGGCCTTCCTCGCCTGGGCGTCCGGTGGCGGGGAGGGCTGCCAGCTCAGGCGCTCTGCAGGCGCGTTGGGCGGGAGCAGCAGCGCCACCAGGTGAGCGCGCGGCTCTAGGCTCAGGGCGGTTGTGTTGCGCGAGGCGGGGCCGAACGGGTGGGCTGCGGAGAGGGGGGCGAGAGAGCGGGGGACGCCTGAGCTGCAGCCCCACCGGGCGAGCGGCGAGCAGGCCGGCTGTGGGAGGGGCTGGTCTGACAGCCGTTGCAAGGGACGGGCAGCGGGAATGTGGGCCTGGTCAGGGGCTGTCGGGATCAGGGGAAGGCAGTCGGACGGATGGGCCTGCCAGGCTGGCTGGGGAAGGGCGAGGAGACAGGGAGGGGAGCTGGAAAGCCTTCCTGGGGAGACCCCGCATCTGGAGTTGGGGGCGAACGGGTGACGGAGTCTGCCTGGGCCAGGTGAGAGAAGAGGGGAGCTGCTCTATTGAAAGGAGAGTTAGTTTTAGGCCAGGCTAAGAGATCCTGGCATTGGGCCTGGCTGGCTCCCCCCCTTTGGGGGGGGGATTTTGTAAGAGAGAGGGAGTCTTGGATGAAACGGGGGCTCCAAAATAAAGCACAATGGCTGTCCTTTTCCCTCCCAACGCCCAGTAGCTTAGGCAATCTAGATTTGATTGCTTGACTGCTCTGTGCAAAGTACTGTTGCCTCATTTGATTTCCTTTGAGGGACGTAGTAGTAGTATCAAAATGAGCACGTGAGCTGGGGCTTGCACTGGGAGTCCAAAAGGGTGGACTTCCATTTCAGTGAAGCTAATCTACCTTGCTCTGTTCCACCTTTTGTTGTAAAATCATACAGCAATAATTAGCCATTTATTTTGAAATTGATTGGTGGCTCCACAGGATATCCAAAGTGATATATGTAAAATGGCTTTATACTGTTTTTCAGAATCCAGAGGGACAGTAACCAAATAATTTCTCTGTATGCTTGACTTTTTCCCATTAAGTAAGTCACACAAATTCATTTGACATCAAATGCATAAAGGATTGCATTCTCAGGCAGTAATTGGAACATTGGTGCATATGGACATTGCATCAATTGCCTATTGTTTTGTCCGTTGATATTAGAAAATGACCCTTGATCTGACATCTAGATAGCTTAGATGATTTTGCTGATGTCATACTGGATATAGTAGTGTAGTTTAGTTATTTCAATAATAAAGTAATCTGATATTCTATTGGTTGTGATTTATACTTTGGTGTTTGAATAAGTCTCAACTTAATTCAGTTTCTGATTATGAGATGTACATATTTGTACTGTGTTGTCATTCTTTCTGGACAGGTTTTGTTTGTTTGCTCTGGGAATTCTGGTGATGTTCCATTTGATTATTGTACTAGGCAGGTCTAATCTTCTTAATTTTTTTTTTAAATCAAAATTGGTTAGGTGATACAGCCTTTATTTTAAAAGGTGTTTTGAAATATGACAAGGCAAGTAAATTAGGAAAATTTGTGAAGTTTGATACAGCTTATAATGCTTATATGGAAATATGTTTACATAACCACATTTTGTATCATAATTTCAGGACATACATTGTCCTGCGATGACCCTTAATCTAAGATAGGAGAACTAAGACCCTGAAATCTTCAGTTCTTTTTTATTTGCTTATTCCGTATATTTTAATAATGTGTTTTAATGCCTTGTTTTCTAAAAAAAAAAAAAAAATCCTTAACCACAGTATGTATTTTAAAGATACGGTTAAAGTATAAAGCAATCTATATTCTTTTTGATTGCAAGTCATAACATAATTACTGTTTATTTTTATATTATGAGCTTTCAAATCTTAATTTTTCACATTTCTTAATATACAGCCAAATTCTGGAAATGGTCTATTCCATATTAGGATTTGGGAGGGATTGTATAAATACACTACTTCTCTATGTGCTAATATAGTTTTAATTTTGGTTTGCTTGCAGTAATTGTCTAGTTTCACATAACAGAGAGTTGTTTTGAACTGGAGTGAGAGGCTATATTAATTCTAAATAATATATTAAATAATAACAATGCCTAATGTAATTGCTGCTGAAGAGGAAGGTGCAAATACAATCCATTAAATAATCTGAGCCGATAGAGTGATTTAAAAGGCCTATGAAAAGCATTCAAAAGAAATGTTTCACAGAACTTCTTAGTGTAAATGAAATACTTTCCTACAAAACATTGAAGCATGTCTCTTTGAAGACTGTAGCTGATGAGACCACATGCATGCAAAGAGATCCCAGCAGAACTGTTATTTGTTCATGAACACAACTTGGAACAGCTTTTGAAATAATACTGCAAGCCTTGCAAAAGATGGGCTATTTGGATGCTAAAAAGAGAACACTTTGTTCACCTTATTCAAATGTTTTGCACAATTGTATGTTTGAGCATCTAGTTCTAAACACTCCCAAAAAATTTAGTATCAATAACTTCGTTGCTCTCTACAGAGTTTTTGTATAAGTCACTATATATAATCTCTGTATATAATCTAAATATTGACTAGTTTTTCTCAGAATTCCGTCTATTAGAGAACTTTTGTTTCAACTAATTATGGTGAGAATTGACTAATAGATTTTATATTTTTAAAAGTGGTTCAGTCAATGCTTACTTTTTCATCTCAAAAATTAGAGGTATGATGTAAAAGTTTCATGCTTATTGAAATTTCAGTTGATGGAAACTCTTTACTTAGCAGCTGCTTCTTTGAGTAAAAGGGCAAGACAAGCAAGTTTAATAAATCTTGACTCCTATATCAATAATAATAATAACAATAACAACAACAATAATAATAATAATAATAAAGTTGGAAGGGACCTTGGAGGTCATCTAGTCCACCCCCCTGCTCAGGCAGGAAACCCTATACCATTTCAGACAAATGGCTGTCCAGTCTCTTCTTAAAAACTTCCAGTGTTGGAGCATTCACAGCTTCTGGAGGCAGGCTGTTCCACTGATTAATTGTTCTCACTGTCAGAAAATTTCTCCTTAATTCTAGTTTGCTTCTCTTTTTGATTAGTTTCCATCCATTGCTTCTTGTTCTGCCTTCTGGTGCTTTGGAGAATAGCTTGACTTCCTCTTCTCTTCATTCTAGAAGTTCTTTCCAAATATCTAGTATAGGAGAATAAAATTACCTTCTCCATCCTTAACTTTCCACATAAACAAGAGTTCACAGTTCTTCCTTTCTTTTCTTCTCCTGTCCTCCCTCATTTATGTATTATCTTCATATTTTCTCCCTATTCCAGACTTCCTTAAGTTTGCTGCCCTCCATATATACAGTCTTCATCTCAAGAATTTTCTGTTCGTTTCTCTTCATACATCCAAAGACTGCCTAGTTTTGTACAATTGCCCATATTCAGAAGATAATACAGTACAGGAGAAGATCCACCACTGGAATAGAATAGCTATTTTATACATATTATGCATAGTCTATGGTGGCAAAAAATCAAAAGTCTGGTAGCACCTTCTTGTGAGACAGATTGCAAATGCATATCAAATAACAATTGTAATATATTAAAATTCATTCTGTTTGTTCAGGCTTATGAATGTGAGTTCAACAATTTCTTATTCAAAGTTGGTATTAAAGTCCTGCTTTTCCAAAACAGTCAATTTTAAGTCTGCTGTGGAGTATTTTGGTAAATTGAAATGCTCTGATATTAACTTGTTTTGAGTCCTGATGTCAAACTTTGTATCCATTAATTATTTTGCACAAAGTTTATCCCACTTGTTTTTCATAGAATCCAGATGGCCATTGCTGGCAGATGATGGCATATATCTCATTAGGGGTGCCTTTACACACACCTCCTTCAATCTTGTGAGTACTTGTTGGACCCTGTGATAGTGCTGTTTTGTAGATATGGAGGCAAAGTAGTCATCTAGTTTTATTGCACGGTTTGATTCCCATGCTGCTATCTTCTTCTGTTCTTTCTTGTTGCTTGTAGAGAATATATTTCAGATTGGGTGGTTGTTTGTAGCCAGGTATAAACCTGAGAAATTACAGTGTAATTTCTGTTATGTCCTGTAGCTTATTGACAATATTTTTGAGCAATTTGAGCTCTTAGTGGCAACCAGTGATGTTCTGTTTTTTAATATGTTCTTCCTGGGAATTGATCTGGCAATTTGTCTATTGTCTATTGATCTCACCGAATGGTAGTTATCTCCTGAATGTCTGGTTTAACTCTGTGCATTTGATGAAATGAGCTGCAGCTCACAAAAGCTTTTGCCTTTTAAGAAAATGTGTTAGTTGGAAAAGATACTGTCAAACTCTCGATTTTTTGCCAAACTGAGAAGGCTATTCTAATCTATTAAGCTTCAAAATTTTGCAACCAAGTAAATCTCTTTAAAAAAAAGTAAGCAAAATAATGATTAAGCTATTCACTAAGGATTCCATTTACTTTCACAAATATTTTATTTCCATTGTACACTTTTCTTATCCCATTCAACAATTACCGATAGTTGTGATCCTATGTAGAGTTGAAGGCCCAAGCTATGGTAACTCATGCCCTTATATCAGTTTAAGTCACTACAATGTGCTTTATATGGGTCTGCCTTTTTTTTAAAATATTTTTTTTTATTTTCCATTTATTCATAAACTACCATAACTATATTATCATTACCCACCCACTCACCCATCCACCCACCCACCCTCAACCCTCCCCCCCTCACTTCCCAGAGCAGAGCACAAGGTTATTAATAAGAAAGTTAACAATAATAAAAAAAGGAAAAGAAAAAAGAAAAGGAAAGAAGAAAAAAACATCATACTTAACCTTTAACTCCCCTTATAAGTCATATAAACAAATCTCTACAACAGTTGCTATAAAATTTACTCATAAAGTAGATGAAACTTTGTAGTCCCATACTTTTTCTGAATATAATCTATCCATCTTCTCCATAGAATAATATATCTTTCTTGTGTATGATCCTTCAAATAAGCAGAAATTTTTGCCATTTCTGCAAAGTTAGAAACTTTAAATATCCATTCTTCTAAAGTAGGCAACTAATCTTTCTTCCAATATGAGCCTACTAGTAACCTTGCTGCAGTTAATAAATTCAACATTAAAGTAGTTTCTTTGTCATTTAAATCCACAAAAATACCCAATAAAAATAATTGAGGGGTAAACTTTATCTTCCTTTTAAAAATATTTTGAATGTTCCACCAAATCATAATCCAGAAAGCCTTTACCTTTTATGGGTCTGCCTTTGAAGACTAAGGTACTTAGAAATTATAGTTGTTACAGTATGCACTATTTATGCATTGGCAAATAAAATCTGCTATAGTCACATAACACCATATTGCAGTCTTGTCTTGGTTTTCAACAGGTTTCTGGTTACAATGCAGAGTGCTGTTTTTGACATTTTAAGGTCCCCATGACTTGGTTTCCATCTCCTCCAGGGACAAACAAACCAACGATTTCATTTATTTGTTCCAGTCGGGTATGTTTGGTACTCCCTATATAAAAGAGAACAAAATTGTGAAGACCCAGAGAAAGTGTTTTTCTCTGAGAGTTACAACTTTAAGGAATAATTTTCCCAGATGTCATCGATCCTTACAATATAACTATTAAAACAGAACTTTTTCTTGGGGTTTTCAAAATATGATGTCATATCGATAAGATTCACTATTTGGCACTTAATGATAGTTATTTTACTATTTTCATTGTTTTTATTTTGTGCTTTATTATTTTTTGGCACCTTTTGTTATCTATGTAAACCATTAGCTACTTCAACATTGGCAGTGTACAAATTCAATAAATAATTTTCAGCAGGTTGATAAAGACCAAAAATCTCATCTGGATGTCCTCTGTCTTAGCATAAAGCCACACGTTAATTTTTACTCATGTAGACCTCGTGCATCTTTTCAATCAGATTTTTACCAACTTCCTCATGGGCTCTTTTAATAAACTAAACCCCACTTAATTTTTCATTCATTCTTGCTACCTTCTCTTTGCATAAAGAAATTTTAAGGACATTTTTTAAATCAAGCAGATATATGATCTTCACACAGATTAAACAAGCCACACAGCCATTTTTAGCAATTATTTTAGTTTCTTTAACATATTATGATTCCTACATAAATCTCTAAGATACATTTCCTCACTTCAGTTTTAGTTGAAATCATTTCACTACATTTATTAAATTTATAAGTAATACTATCATATTAGAGATAATTGTTTAGCTCTCTTCACTAACAAACTAATTCTATCAAAATAATTGCATTTTCTCTGCCTCTTTTAGTGGTTTTTAGTGATTTCTTGTTCTCTGGAGTCGTCATTTGTAACTATCTTTTTCAAGAACTGATCTTGGGAGAAAATGCATGTGGAAAAAAATAAAAGAAGTAAACAGAGTGAAAGTAAAACAACTGCAGGAAGAGAAAGTACAAATGGAAACTATGTTACAATGCCATGGTTTACATGAATTTTTATACACATATATTGCTGTGTTTTAAAAAGTATAAACATATCTGCAGTTTTCCAGATATAATTTGCCCCTTGGCTTTGTTTGTCTTTCTCTTCTTTTTTCATAGTGTTTGCTACCGAGGATTCAGAGGCTTTATCCTTTTTTTTTCCATTTGTGTCTTAATATTTGTGCATTTCTTGATAATCATCTTCTGAGTTTTAGATTTTTTTTAATTGTATGTTTATTTAGGGCATATGCTATAGTTTTATCTGTTTCCCATTTCAACACATAGGTAATGCTGATTGAGAAACCAGTTATCCTGTATCCTCTGAAACAGGAATTTTAATATGGAATACAGAACAAGAATTGGCTAGATCAAGGTATAGAATGAAAAATAAGGATAACAGTGAATGAATTAATAATTAATAATTCATTCTGCTTCTTAATAGGATAGAGCAAGATATTAAAATAACTAAGCATGCTGGGTGCCATTTTGAAAGCGCGTTTCAGACAGAAGTCTTTAAAATCAGGGCCTTTTGGAAGCAGCTGCAATTTTCTCTATCTCTCAGAAGCGGGCGATTTTCTAAACTTAGTGCTTCGATTTAGGACTACGGATACTTTCAAAATTTCATTCCTGCAATACCTGATACCTGATGTTTAACAAATCATAAAACTATGAAACAATAAAGCAATACAGCAATAAAAGAAGAAATGAAGATAGCAGATACGAGGGAAGGGAGTCAGCCCCTCAGGTAGCTGAGCTGTTTGCCATGTAGGGCTTTATAGACCAGCACCTTGAATTGTACCCAGAAGTGCAGCTTATGAAGCAGAAGTGTTATATAGGCATACTGAAGCCTGTCCATCACTGCCCAGCCACTGGATTCTGGATCAGTTGAAACTTTGAGAGGGTTTTTGTGATAGTTAGCTAATTGTTAGTGATGAGCAGTTTTGTTTATTTGTGGATTTGGCATAATAAAACCCTGAAATATTTATTTACTTTATTTAGTATTTATAGCCTGAAATAGAGAAATTGCAGGGAGCCTTGACAGCTTTCTTCAGGTGTCTGAAATATTGACATTAGCGGGTAGAGTAAACCTGTTCAGTATTGTTCCGTAAAAGAACAAAAAAACAGCTTAAAATTACAAGGAAGCAGATTTTAACTAGGCAGCAGAAAGAATGTCCTATCCATAAAAAATGTTCAATAATGAAACAGATTGCCTCAGGTAGTAGTAGATATTTCTTCCAATGGAAGTATTTAGGTGGAGGTTGGATGACCATTTGTGGATGAGGCTGTAATATTAGCATCTTGCCTTGGACAGTGGGTCGATTTCTACAATCCCTTCACAGCTTTATATTATATTAGTGATTGCAATTGGGGCTGGCAGTCATTAAGCAAAGCAGTTGCTAAGTGAAAATCCTGTGAACATAACTGTGCTTATGTTTTTAGTTCAACTTTCCTTGGTTTTTACAGTGTCAGAAGGATACAACTCCAAACAGTCAAGTGAGCCTAAATAGTGGAGAAGGTTTCTGGAACTCAACTCAGAAAGAAGCTGGAGTAAACAGCCAAATCTTATAACCCTTATTCCCCACTCCCCTACCATTTGGAATGCTTACCTAATGCTGGGATAATTAGCAAGAAGGGAATATTTGTATTTACATACATTGGAGAGGAAGGGATTACAAGAGAATAAGCAGGAAGACAAGGGGGAATACTCAACAAAAGTTATGCACTAGTGCTTGCTGTGTGCCTAGCACCTGTGAACCACTTCATAAGGCAGGAGCAGAGGACAGGGCGGCAAGTGTGGTGGGGTACAGGGGCTAAACGGACCAAGATGAGGGGAGATGGACGGAAAGAGTTAAAGCGCAACTTGTGGTTGTAAATCTGGATGGGCTGCCAAATGTCTGAATTTTGATTACAAGACCATGGAGATGCTGCAACAGCTGTAACTTTGGGAACCAGTCATAAATACTATTCTTTCAGCATTGTTGTAATTTCAAATGATTGCTGAACGAATGGTCATTAAATGAGGACTACATTTCTGTATGCATTCAGAAAAATACTTCTAAATATTTTAATATATACTATTATAGTAGCTCATAGAATGAAGCAAAGTGATTCTACATTGATCAAGATGAAAAATATTAAATACAAATGTGAAGGTGCAATCTTTCTGTGTGCAGCAATTTCATATATGCTTGTTTGTCAGGATTTTTCTGATTAAGGGAAAGCTGATATAATCCTTACTTTTAAGGTAGGCAAAGCCTGCCATCTCTGGATAAAAGAAACTTAGTACTAATTCTGAAATTCAGGCAGTTGGAAACCACTTGGGATTGATTTGTATATCTATTGGAAAATGAAATGAACCCTTTTTGTTTTTGTTTCTGTGTGGAAAAGTTTTGTAGTGATAACACAAAAAACTTGATATAAGAAATATTCTATAAATTGCTTGTGTCAGCCGTTACATGAAGAAAGCATAGAACAATCTTAATGAAATTTGTAACTGAACATCCCATGTGTAATGTGGCTATTCTTATTCAGTTCCTAGACAAATAATTTCATAATTTGAGTTGCTGTTGTTTGGTTTCCATCTCCAATTTAAAACTGCTTCTGGTATTTTTATTTCTGCTTTGAAGCTAGTGACATTCAGAGGGTGTAATACTGGCTTAGATGACAAAATTTTTATAACTCAAGAAAAATTATAAAAAGTTATACTCTAAGAGAAGCTTTTGTTTGAAAGTATAATACTTGGACAAAAGAGATTGTAACACATATTCTGTGTCTATGCATGTGCATATTTTTGCAATAAAACTTTGAACTTTGTAAACTATTATCCAAAATTGATCAATATTATTTTACAAATACATAATAAAGAAATTCTGAAAATCAATAAAATAAGAAAGAGTAGGTGAACTACTAGGTATTTCATGTATCTCTGAATCTTTTTATTCAGTTCTCTTTTTTAGGGACCATTATATTGGTATAGTATCTATGTTGGAGGTCTTTGTTCCAATAATATTAAAATCTATTACATTTTCAGCAAATCAGCATTGCTAATAGCATAGAATCACTTTTGCTTTGTTACCAAGTATGTACTAGGAGGTATAGCTTGTGGATGCATTAGTAATAGCAGTGATTTTCAGGCTTCTGGATCCTATTTATCATTTATTCATTGAAGGGGAGGGGAATATCTCATTATTCTCTTCTTAAAATATGTGGCATTTTGTATTATGTCCGGACAATGGCTTGATACTTTGTGAAAACGTAAGCAAATTTGAAGTTACTTTCCCCTTTTCAATTGCTTTACCTAATCAGGGTTTGCCTTCTTTAAAAAGCTTTAGGCATTTATTTGTTATTATTATTTGTCAGCAATAATAGATAGGAAGTGGCTTAGAATGTGAATTCATATTTTACAAGTTTTCTACCATTCTCTAGTCCAGGGGTGTCAAACTCAATTTCATTGAGGGCCGCATCAGCATTGCGGTTGCCCTTGGGGGGCTGGATGGGTGTGGCCAGGGTAGGTGTGGCCTACTGGGCTGGCATGGATGGAGTGGGTGTGGCCTACTGGGTGGGGCGTGGCCACTCTACATCATTTGCGTCAAGGGTGCCTGTGGGGGTCTGGGCAGGAGTGGGACAGATCTGAGGGTCTCTGGCAGAAGTGGGTGGGGCCAGGGCAAGTGCCAAGGCATGGTCCACTGATTGAGCCTCACTGTTCCTCTCATGCCATGCGGGGGGGCTGGATGGTGATGTGGGCTGCCCGGAGCCCTGGGCACCAGAGGTCAAACGCCCAGCCTGACTCGAGTACCCACGGCACCAAGCCCAGCCCCACTTTCCCAAGGGGGCACCCAGCTGCACTTACCTCTTCTTAAAGGCTGCTGCTGCCGTGCTTGCTCTCCTTAGCCAGGTTGCTCATGGTGGGCATGAGGGCAAAGTCAGAGGGAGGCCCATTCCCTCTCATGGGAGGAGACCCGGCTTTGTATCCAAAGCTTCCTTAGCAATAGGATGGTAGACCCCCAGAATAGGCCAGGAGGAGGGGGCAAGGGTATGGTGAAAGGACAGCAGGGCAGGACTAAGGCAGGACTTCCCTCAGGCTCTCCCTCTCCTTTCCTTCTTTGCTTCCTAACTACAGAGTGGTGGGAAAATATTTGAGATGAGGGAGGGAGAAAAACAGGCAAGAAATGCAGCTGGGGAGGTGTCACCCTTCGTGAGGAATGAAGAAATGCACCATTGCCTGGAAGTGGCCAGCAGATGGCCCTCATCTACTTCACATATCTGGCTTGGTGGGCTCTGGGGGAGGGGATGCCATGAGCAGCATGAGAGTCAACATTACCTGCGCAATGCCGCCCAGCCCCCGGCCTGCCCGGTTTTGGCAGGCAGTGAGGCACTCTCCTCACAGTGCTGAGAGGCTGAGCCGGGAGGTGCAAAGCTCACCAGTTTTGCACCTTGCTGCCTGCTGAAACTGGGCAGGCTGGGGACTAGGCAGCTTTGCACTTCTCATCAGATTGGCGCCACCCGGGTCAGCTCTTGGCGGAGCACCCCAATGCCTGCCGAAACCCTTCCCCCAGAGCCCATCAAGCTGGATATGCTAAGTAGATGAGGGCCATTTGCTGGCCACTTCCAGGCGATGATGCATTTCTTCATTCCTCACAAAGAATGACACCTCCCCAGCATGCACCCAGGGGCCAGGGCCAAGGCAGCAGGGGCTGTTCCCTTACTGTTTCCAGGATGGCTTCGCAGGCCACATGAAACCACTTTGCGGGCTGCATCCGGCCCCGGGCCTTGTGTTTGACATGTCTGCTCTAGTCATTCAACAATATTAGTAGTCCTCGACCCACAACCATTCAGTCAGTGACCATTCCAAGTTATGATGGTGCTGAACTAATGGTGGTCACAACCTGTCCTAAAATTCTGACCATCTCAGCATCCCTGTGTCATGTGACTGTTATCTGTGTGCTTAGCACCATTTGTAACTTTCTTGCCAACTTCCCCAAATGTCAATGGGGAACTTGGCAGGAAAGATCACAACTCACTGGTGTAAATCATGCCCACCCATACATCTTCCCCTAGCCCTTCTGCACTCACACCTTCCTCAACCTGTACAATGTCTCTCGTGCATCTTCCTGAATTCTCCCCGGCCCGCATGGCATCTTATGCACCCTCCTCAATCCTTCCTCATACCTTCAGTCCATGCCCCTCATGCACCTTTCTTATGCCTCTTGCGCAGGCTATCCCTCCCTTGTACTCTTGCAAACCCCCCTCATTCCATGTCCCACCCAGCAGCAGCCACTTAGCTGCCTGCAGGCTGGGGACTTGCAATTTGCCTCACCTAACAATCATGGGATTCAGTTCACAACAACACCACTTGGGACTGCTTTACTGCATCACTTAACGATGGAAATTCTAGAATTGCTGTCATAAGTCAAGGACTACCTGTAACTGTAATATAATAACTGTAATGTGATATAACCTGTAAGAAACAGCCTAGTAATCATTTGGTTTACTTTTTTTTGTTTTTAAAGAGATTTGTGGGAAATTAATTGTTTCCTTTTCTTGGTTATAAAGGTCTGTTCTTATCCAAGAAGAATAACAGGACCTCATCCAGAATCTAATCCAGCTCTAAACTATGCTGAGTGGTTTTGTGGATAATGTGATGGCTACTCAATTTAAGATGATTGTGGATTTATGACTAACAGGTATCTAACCTCATGTAAAGAAAATTAATTTATTTAAACAATTTATATGGTTCCCATCTCCCAAAGTTACCCTAGGAGATCTACAAGAGTTTTAAAAAAGCAACAATTTAACAAATATTAAAATTTAATAATATTAAACAAATAGCAAACCACTGATATTTACAATGTGAGATTTTATTGTGTTATATACCAATATTCTTTATTAATGAAGTTATTGCAATGATTCAAGATGCTGACATAATGTTAATATATATTTGACTGCCTAACTTTGTACAGTGCATTCATTAGTCATTGGGACTTAAGCTCCTAATGTGCTTGAAATTACAATTTAGAAGAGATTTATGTATACCTAGCTCATCTAGAATAAGTACCATAAATGTGAGTGAAACTTGTTCTTCAGTACTTTAGATAAAATTACACTTTAAGTTAGTCATTGTTAATGTCAAGGTGGGAGACCTGAACTGCCACTGGCCTAAGAAAGTGATGAAATTTAGGATTTTTCTTACACAATAGAACATAGCTTTAAGTTTATAGGTTTTATAAAACCTGAAATGCATTAATTAAAGCCTCATGCAAAAGGGTAGCTTTTAAATTAATAAAGCTTGGTCCCAAACCTCAGAATAAAATAGATTTCACCATCCTATCATATTAGAGAACTCATTATTTTATATAACATGCATACAAATCTCTAATATGTTTTGGGAAGAGAAGTGTATTTTTTTTACTAATATTAAACAATTTAAAGATAGAAATCTTTGTCAAACTATAACAATAGGTTTAGAAATTTATTCTACCGACTCATAGGTTACAGTGTATAATCTGTTTATAAAAATATGTATAGTGGGGATAGAGGATCTTCTTAGAATGGGAATTGGGAAATATAGCTTTTATTATCAGAAAATGATTAATTTTTAAAACACCCTTTTGTTTCTATCAAATCTTTATTTAATGAAAATGGAGCTCCTAAAAACCATGCACCAAAAACAAAGAATAGGAATAACTGCTGTTTTATTCATCTAATCAGAAGTAGGGATCCTGTATCTTCCTGACATTGCTAAATTACAATCCAATCCTTTCAATACTAAGGCGAGCTGTGATGGATGCTGGCAATAATATCTAAAGAGTCATAGATTACTTAAATCTATCCTAAATTACTGGGATAATTAGTGGTGCTGATATTGTCAACTTTGTGAAATCCAGTGTGGATCATTAAAATTCCTCTGCCTGGGGCCATTCAAATTCAACAGTGTGCTGATGATGTTACCTAGTTCGGGAATGAGTTATTCTCCAGCAGGATGGCTGTAGAGTCCAATGGATGGGTTCTATGACAGCCTTCCTGCCCGGCAGACTGGGTAAAAACTTTGGCCACACCCCTTCCTTTGGGCGTGACCCCAAGTTTTGACTCAGTCTCGAAGCCTGGTAGCAGTGTGAGAATCAGCTCTTGAGAGAGTCATAAAAAAAGACAAAATCTCCCTCTTCCCAGACTAAATTTCTAGAATAAATTGGCAGATAAGGAAAATTTTAACAGCTGACTTGGACCCGAGCTATTACCGGATCTCCATCCACCGGAGGATCGTCGGAGCGGTGAGCGTATCCCCAGGGGCTAGGGTGGCTAGCCAAGGGGTTTGGGGAGCTCACCGGGTCGTTCACCGACCCCCAGCAGGTTAATCAGCTGAACGGCGCGGGGCTCACAGCCCGATCGACGATAGAGCCGGGGCTGGGCTCGGCGCCAAACAGCTGATCGGCGCGGCAGCTGATCGGCGCGGATAATTGCGGCCGGACCGGCCGGCGGAGCCGCGGCGCCATTCGCCACTTCAGGGGAGAGTTTCCCTCCCCCCCTTTTAAGGCCCGAAAGGGCTGTTTTAACTGGCGTTCGCCTTCTTCCTTGCCTTTTCTCCCCTACCGGCGCGCAGGGAGGACAGGAAGATTTCAGAGCCGGCAACTAAGAGCCGCCATTGCGAGCCTCGTGGTCTCCATAGGCTTTGGTTGGGGGGAGTGGCCTCCTCTAATTCGCCATTTTGAACGAGCGGATTAACCCGCCGTTCCATTGTGGGTGGGGTTTTTCGCCATCCGGAGGAATCTACTCGCATCACAAAGAGGGAAGAGGGGAAAACAGATCAAACTGCCATCAGTTTGAACGTGGTCTGTTTTTACAGTCACAGCTTGGGGGAGATAAAGTCACCAGTTATATTGTGTCGTGTCAGGACTGGAACTTCCTCAGATTAGGTGAGGAGGTGAGGAGGAATAATTTCTCTAACTGTTCCTATAGTGACCTTTAGTCACTGCCTTGCAGGATCTCCTGTCCAAAGAATCCTGTCTGTCCGGCCATTGTTTGAATAAGCAGAAGAGGGCAACAGCCCCAAGCATCTGCATCTGATCTGCGTATCTTATTCCCCCACTCCAGGCATTGCCTACTCGGGGTGCCTGGCGCAATGGCAGACAATGTCTCGTATTCAGTCACCGAGGTCCCTCAATTGTCCCCCCCACAGCAGCAACAAAAACGCAGATCTTCTGAACCAGAGGTGGGGGGGAAGAAGAAGGCTAAAACAAAGCACCTTACTCAGAAGGGACAATCTAAAACGGCTGAGCGAGAGGCTTTGAGGAGACATTTGGCTTTAGAACGACAAATTAGCAGGGTGCAGAGAACCAATTCCAATGGGACAAGCGTGGTTTCCCCTGTCCCAGTGGTGGCGCCCAGCTCGGAACCTACTGCCCAGGAGGTTCTCAAAACTTGGTCTCCTCCTGGGGAAACTGAACAGTTAGATTCCTCCAATCCCTCCTCACCAGCCTCTTCACCCGACCACACTCCAGTGCGCCACTCCAGCGACAAAGCGCAGGAGAACACATGGTCGGCACAATTTCAGGCATTCATGCAGGATGCCTTTTCCCAGTTCATGGCTTCTAAGGGGCAAGTGGCTTTTCATACACCCCATAAGGGACGAACTAGGCCGCCCCCTACCAACATTTCTGAGACTTCCTCTCAAATAGGAGAGGGTGACTCATTAGACCTCGATATGTCAGACATGCCCCTTTTGGAGGATGAGGAGACCGCACCTGAGCAGGCGGCAAGCTCTGGCCTCTTTAACCCAGCACTCCTAAAATCACTCCTGATTAAGGCAGTCTCCACGGTCAGCCTCACATCAGTACAGGAGGAGAAGCCCTCTACAAGCAAGGAGGCCAATCCTCTATTTGCCAGAAAGGTTCCACAGGATAAGTACATTCCATGTCCGGAGGTCTTCATGACCACGGTAGAGGAACAATGGTCCTCACTTGCAAGCCCACCGATACCCAATAGCGTGGAAAGAAAGCTTTTTAACCTCTCTCCCTCCTTCTCGAACATGTTAGAGGTCCCCACGGTAGATAACCCCTTGATCTCATTATTTTCTACCTCCGCAATTCCAGGGGACATGGCGGAGGCCTTGAAACCTGAAGAAAAGAAATTTGAACACTCCCTCCGTCGTTCCCACATGGCTGCAGCCTGGGCGGCCAAAGCAGCCACTTCATCATCATTCTTCGCGAGGGCCTGCATCATGTGGTTGAGGGAACTGCAAAGCACGGTGCCTCCAGATCAGGTCAGAGTACACCAGACATTGGCCAAGCTCCTCGCGGCCTCTCAGTTCATGGCTGACGCTTCGCTGTACGCAACAAAGTACGTGGCAAGATCCATTGCGGCCACAGTGGCCTCACGTAGACTACTGTGGCTCAAAAATTGGAAGACAGACCTGAGGTCCAAGTGGCGTCTCTCGACGTCCAAATACAGCGGGGCATCCCTATTTGGGTCCATTCTGGACCCGCATGTCAGTGAAGGCAGAGACAAGAGGAAGATCTTAGTGCACCCATCAAAGAAGTTTGATAGGAGAAGCAGCCAAGACTTCCGGAGACAGGGATCCTGTCCAGGGAGCCCCTGGGAATGGAGGCAGCCCTTTCGGTCAGGGCAATCCTGGCACTGGCCCAGAGGCTCGCGATCCTTCTACCCGAGACAGGATCGACCCCAGGATCGCCAAAGCACAGGAGCCAGAGGCCAGTTCCAGTCCAGACGTCCATATAGGGGATCGGGAGGCAGATCCTTTAAGCGCACCAAGTGACGCCAAACGGGACACTCCCATCGGGGGTCGGTTAGGAAATTTCATCGAGGTCTGGGAGCAGACCACTACCGACGCCTGGGTCTTGGAGACGATCAGACATGGTCTGACCTTAGACTTTTGTTCTCCCCCACCAAACCGGTTCATCAGATGTCCCATCTCCAGAAAGGCACACAAGGCAAGGTTGTTAACTTTGGCCATAGCTCACCTCCTGTCAATTCAAGCCATAGAGAGGGTACCAAAGGGAGAGGAAGGAAGAGGATTCTATTCCATCCTTTTCGTTATCCCGAAGTCATTAGGAGGATGGAGAGCAATATTGGACCTGAAGGGCCTGAATTATTACATAAAATACAGGAGGTTCAAGATGCACTCCTTGAAATCCATCCTAGCCAGCGTCAGGGAAGACGATCTACTATCCTCAATAGACCTGACAGAGGCGTACCTACACATTCCCATTCATCCCAGTTACCGGAAATTCCTCAGATTTACCTACGCGGGGCGACATTACCAATACAGGGCCCTACCCTTCGGGCTATCCTCAGCGCCAAGGGTATTTACCAAGATCCTAGCTGTAATAGCGGCCCATCTCAGGATGATGCCGGTTCGCGTACAGTTTTATCTGGACGACATCTTGATCCAGTCCAGATCTCAGGAACAAGCAAAGACAGATCTCAAGACCACAATCCGAACCCTACAGGGGCATGGATTCTCGGTCAATCTGGCCAAGAGTCATCTCACTCCCTCAAGGAGACTGCAACACCTAGGCGCAGTAATAGACTCGTCACAGTGCAGGGTATACCTTTCCCAGGAACGACGAATCAGCATATCCAAGCTAATTCACCAAACTCAGAGAATCAGGAGAGTGCCCTTGATACAGCTCTCGAAACTCCTGGGAAAGATGATATCTTGCATGGGCATTATACCATGGGCAAGGCTCCACTCGAGGGAGTTGCAGTGGTTCCTCCTACCCTACCAGAGGAGGAATCTCAGCACCTCCAACAGGAAGGTCTTGGTACCAGCACAGGTGATGAGATCACTGAAATGGTGGATATCTCCCAAGATACTCAAGGGGAGCGTATTCAAAGAGCCGGACAGGGTCACGCTCACGACAGACGCGAGCCTGTTCGGATGGGGAGCCCACTTGGGAACCCAGATAGCACAGGGCCAGTGGGACCAGAAGGACCTTTCACACAGTATCAATTGGCTAGAGCTCCGGCCCATCCACCTGGCTCTACGTCATTTCTCATACCTAGTAACAAGGAGGCACGTCCTCGTGTTAACAGACAATGTAGCAGCCAAGGCCCATGTAAACAAGAAAGGGGGAACGCGATCAGTGGAACTAATGAAGGAGGCATTAGCTCTGGCTCGGTGGGCAGAAACCAATGTGAGTTCTATCAGAGCAGAACACATCTCGGGGGAGGCAAACACCCAGACAGACTCCCTGAGCAGAGCCAAGGTGGACCAGTCGGAATGGCGCCTGGATCTGGCTCTGTTCGAGGAGATCTCCCGGAGATTCGGACAACCGCATCTGGACCTATTTGCCAATCACAAGAACACTCAACTTCCCAGGTTCTTCTCCAGATTCCCGTCTCCGGGGTCGGAGGGAACGGATGCCCTCAGGTGTCGGTGGCCGGCGCATCTCCTGTACGCCTTTCCACCGTTGCCCTTGATACTGGAGACCATACGCAAGCTGATCCTGGAAAGCGCAGAGATAGTCTGCGTTGCCCCGCATTGGCCACGGCGCCCGTGGTTTGCCGACCTCGTGGACCTTTCGATATCACCCCCGTGGAGGATTCCCCCGGACAGAGTAACACTCAGCCAGGGCAAGTTCGTACACCCAGACCCCCAGTGGCTACAACTAGCCACCTGGCATTTGAGCGGCAAAGTTTAGCCAAGCAATCTTACTCGGCAGGGGTGATATCGATCATACAAGCGTCACGACGAGCGTCCACGAACAGGATTTACGAGGCTACATGGAAAGGCTTTTGCAGGTAGTGCGTCTCTCTGCACCTAGATCCAGCTGCAGCATCTATCCCCAACATTCTAGATTATCTCCTGGAGGGTCTTAATAAGGGCCTATCAGTCAACACTATTCGCAGACAGATATCGGCTCTCTCAATTGTACTCTCCTGCGACAACTTAACATCCCTAGCGCAACATCCAGTGATTAGCGCCTTTTTAAAAGGGGCGACCAACACAAAGCCTCCAGTCATACACAGGTACCCGTCTTGGAACTTGCCTAAAGTCCTTCTAGCCTTGACATCAGCACCCTTTGAGCCTCTTGAATCATGTTCCCTTCATCACCTATCGCTGAAGGTAGCCTTCCTTGTTGCAATTAGTTCAGCAAGGAGAATTTCAGAACTAGCGGCACTGTCAGTAAGAAAGGATCTGTGTACCTTCTTCAAGGACAAGGTCGTTCTTAGGCCAGATCCGGCCTTCATTCCGAAAGTAAACAGCGTCTTTCACAGATCTCAGGAACTGACCCTTCCTGATTTCTGCCCAAAACCCAAACATAGGCTAGAGCATAGATGGCACAAGCTGGACGTGCGTAGAGCGCTGTGTTTCTACGTGAAACGCACTTCGGCCTTCCGCAAGACGGAAGCATTATTTGTTTCCTTTCAACCATCAACTATGGGAAAGAAGGTGTCTTCTTCCACCATAGGTAGGTGGATCAGGGCCTGCATAGCCCAAGCCTACGTTTCGCAGGGACTGCCAGTACCCGCACATGTGACTGCGCATTCAACACGGAGCGCAGCAACATCTGCGGCATGGCTAACACAAGCGCCGGTGGAAGAAATTTGCAAGGCAGCAACTTGGTCTTCACCGTCCGTCTTCATTCGGCATTACCGTTTAGACTCCCTTGCCGCAGCAGATGCCGCCTTTGGTAGAAGAGTGCTACAGCAAGTCGTGTCTGTTCAGAATTCGGTAGCCTAGACATTCCCTCCCAAGGGGACATGAGGGCTTTGGTATGTCCCATCCATTGGACTCTACAGCCATCCTGCTGGAGAAGGGGCGTTGTCTTACCTGAACGCCTTTTCTCAGCAGGATGATGTAGAGTCCAAGCCCACCCAGGGGTTAGGTCTAGGCAGGTATATAAGAAAGAGCTGCAATATCAATTCCAACAAAGTTTCTCGGCTAAGTCAAAACTGGGGTCACGCCCAAAGGAAGGGGTGTGGCCAAAGTTTTTACCCAGTCTGCCGGGCAGGAAGGCTGTCATAGAACCCATCCATTGGACTCTACATCATCCTGCTGAGAAAAGGCGTTCAGGTAAGACAACGCCCCTTTGCAAGCAAACAACCAAGCTCAGAGAGCACCTACGACCCCACAGTTCAACCCTGAGCTACATGTATTCTCTTTTGTTGCCATTCAACATTTCTCAGGTCTTAACTTCAAATCAAGAAATCTTTGCTAGTTTAATAATCTTTGCTTCCTGGAGTTCATCCCATACCAAGAGAGTTTTCTTTGCACTTGGAGATTCAAGGAACGGTCTAGATATAGTTTATCAATTAAACTTTAATTCAAATAAAATTTAGGAACTGACGTGTATGCTCCTTCCAGAAATGTATCTTTAATTCTCTATTTGGTTTAACAATAAAATCTTTAGAAAAATTATGCATGTGCTTTACTGGGAATGACATTGATTCAGAATTGAGAAGATAATTTTAATGGGATACATTTATAGGTTTGCCCCGGTAAAGAACAAAGAAGATTGGATTCCCATAATATGTTCTAGCAAATCAGCAACCTATATGCTGCTATGGCTCAAATGTTATGGACCTCTTTAAGTTCTCATCAAGCTTCTGATGCAAGATCTTCTGGTAGGCAATTTTTTTCTAATTAACATGTTTAATATTATAAATAATATTCATCTCTCTGATTAATAAAAATACTTGACTTTAATATTACAGGGGCCAGGGGGTTGCAATTAAAAGAGCTGTTTTGCACTGAAATTTAAAATGTTTTTGCAAATCCTTTTACTATGTATTCAATGGTTTGCATGCTATATAGTGATTGGATAAAGCTATTTTTGTAAAGTCAGCATCAGCAAATGAATAATTAATTTGGAGAACTTTTTAATTCCAGTCTTAACTTATAGATAAATAACATGAATACAATAATTTGTTATATTTAAACATGTAAAAACTAAATATTAACCAAAATAACACGCATTTCTATATATGTTAAACAATATATTTCCTTTTTTTCATAGATTCTCCTTAGTACCTGATTAATTTCCAGCGCAGGGATCTTATATTACCATGGTTTGGGGTGACATATCCAATTTAAAAGATAATTACAGTTTATTGTGCTCCTCAGTCATGAAGGAATTGAAAGTGGATCTTGATTCTGTACAGAAAGAAGCTGATACAAAACCTAACAGCCCTTCTGATGATTCTATAATCTTCGTAGCTTTTAAGGGCAATATAGATGACGATGACTTCAAGCAGAAATTGGGAGTCATTTTGGACAATGTTCCTGGCCTTTTACGCATGGGTACTTCATTTTTTTTTATAATTTCAATTTTTATATTGGTTTTTTATATGTAAAACTAATGTATATTTAGAGTTCAGGTTGCTGTAGAAAATTAGACTTCATTGGAATATTTTTTTGGTAAAACAATACTATATTGTAACAATTGGGAAGATCAGAAGTATAATTACTATTAACCATTTTAAAAAAATATATACTTTGTGTTTACTAGCCTATGTGTTTACTGCTGTGAAAAGCAATTACACATTTTATTTGCTATGGGAGGCATCAATTATTTTTTCTCTTTTTTAGACCTGAAAACAGATAATGTTTCATTAATGATTTCTCTTATTTCATTCCTTTTTATTTGAAACAAACAATATATGTTATATTTGAAGTATACACAAAATCCATCTATATGTAGGATCTTGTATAATAACAATCATGTTAAGCAATCAGTATTTCTGCCTCCAAATAGATTCATTTTATTAAGAAAGCTATTCTTGTTTTGCAGGAAACACTCTGGCACATTCAAAAATCATTCATGAAATGAAATCATAATTTTATATAAACTAATACTTTGTTGACACCAGGATTTTTTAGAAATCAAATGTAATAAATATATGTGATATATCATATGCAAGCTCATACAACCTATTAAGATTCATTAAATATAATACTGGTATAAATATCTTCTGCCAATTAAATACGAATCTTGGAGTCAAACTTCCATAATTTTTGTGCTTCAAATAGAGCAAGTTATTGAGACTGGTTCTACCAAAGTTTTTTCCTTTCTGATAATATAGGTAGATTCTTATGAAGATGGCAGCTATCCTTAGTTTGAGAGTTAACTACAGTAATTTTATGTTTAGTTAAATTGTTTCTTTTATAAACTAGCCTGGAGTTGCTGAGGTAGTTTCTCAGCCTGTTGTTAATAATCGTTTTTATAAAAAAAATCTACTTTGGTATCAAACAATGAACAAAAGTGAATAAAGCTTACCAGCTTCTAATCTCATGTATGTTGGATTGCAAATCTTCTAGTCTGTTTTCTTTTTTATTCTGTAACAAGAATCTACCAAGTTAAAACTGAAAAAAGTGGAGCCCTGGAACAGTGTACGTGTTACTTTTAATATTCCTCGTGAAGCAGCTGAGAGGCTACGAATGCTAGCTCAGAACAACAACCAACAACTTCGTGACTTGGGAATTCTGTCTGTTCAAATTGAAGGTAATTGCAACTACTTTGTGGCTGGGTTTGAACCATATAAAGTAATGCAGCTATTTTTTAATTCCTTTTAATAGTTTTTTTTAATAATTTGATCAAAACAGTAGGACTAAATAATCTTTTGGGATGAGCTACACTCTCCAAGTTCATTTCTTTACCCACATCTTTGTTATTAGTGTGATTAATGTGAATGCTAGCTATGAAACATGACAGGACAGCTCCATGTCATTTTTAGGAGAAATTACCTAACAGGTAAAATGAACATGACTCATTAAACTGTTGTCTTGAGAACAGGAATAGGAAATGTAATGCTGTAGTAACCTTGCTTTCTGTGACAGCTTTCTCTCCCTACGCTATATATCCTTTTCCATCTCAGTCATCATTTGAGTAACTCTGGGAATAAACATTTAGCAATTGTTTTTAGAAGTGATAAGAGTATCAATGCTTAAAGATCCAATTATGCATGCATAGAACTTATATATAGCTTTTAGCACAATGCCATTGTTAATAGAATGAAATTTGTACACAATTTGCCCTCCTTGCGTGATACATGAATTATTGGGCAGACCAATTCATTACTGAAAGAAAGGAAAAATGATGTTTTCCCTTCAATTATTTGAATGGAGAAGCATCTCTAGGAAGTTTGCCTCTGCAGCAGAATATCTGCACATAACAGTTAAAAGAATTGATTACAGACCTAAAGTGAATTTCTCCAGCTAATTGTTTCAAATTCATATTCTTTTAACTTGCATATAAGATTTTTGAACTTCTAAAAAAGCTGCTTTTTAAACTTACTGCCACAAGCCACATTTATAGTCTCTAACTATTGCTCCTAGGTGAAGGTGCCATCAATTTATCATTAACTCAAAACAAAAGTCAAGATTTAAGGATCAATGGGCCTGTTGGACAAGGCAACTCAGTACGGATGGAGACAGGATTTCCTATGCCAGGAAGTCAAGGCAAGTTTAGTTTTTAAAATTTAGATAATATTCCAGGAAATTTGCAAATACCATATCTTATTTTACAACTCCAGACTATTTCTGCTTGATATTTCCTTTAAAATTGAAATTGGAAGCACAATCAAATGCACTTGGGTAAGTCAGATATGGATGTCAACTGTGAAATAAACATTTGATATAAATAAACTGATGCAAGTTTATTTCTGTAATCAAGCACAGCTTGATTACAGAAGAAAGTATAAGGAAGGAGTAAAAATCTGGATTTTAGCTTCTCTAAAAGAAATACAGGAAAAGATCCCTTCATAAAAAATGTATAGGAGAGAGAGAGATGTCCTTTGAAATGTTTAAATCCTATAGGTCTTAAATTACATTAGGAAACATATGGACCATTGGTAGGAGCAGAAGCACATATAATGTTGATAACGCAAGTATTTCATAATTCTGTTCATTGTAAATGAAGAATATTCATAGATCATTACATAGGTGAAGATGTATACAGTATTATTGCTGGCAAAAATCAACTTACTACATTATGAACAAAAGAGATATGGACTTGTTCTTTCTTCGTTGACATTCAGCAATTAAGCTGAAATATACTAGAAAACAGGAAAATCGTACACTAATGGTAGAATGTGGTATTTATGTTTGTGATATACAGTATTTCCCTGTGCATGATCTAACAAATAGATATAATTGTGGAACTGCTTGGGTGTTCTTTTTCTATTTTTGTTTACTTCAGTCAGAGATGTCCAACCCACGGACCGCATGTGGTATTGCACAGCTAGTAATGCAACATCACAAGATTATTATTTTACCATGATGTAATTTATATACATTAACTATATTGTATATCTTATATGTGGCCCAAGACAATTCCTCTTCACTCATGCGGCTCAGGCAAGCCAAAAGGTTGGACATACATATTTAGATTCAGTAAGGAATGAGTTTAAGCTATATTTCAGTAACTAAACATCTCAGTGCTTTTAAGATGTTTATAATTTGATATTTTAATGTAATATACATTTATAGGTTTAATTCGAATAAATAATCCTGCATCTGTGATGATGCAACAGAGTGGGAGTATAGCATCCTCTGTGATGACAAATACAGCTACCACAGAACTGCATCCCAGAACATCTCATCCAGCATCTCAGTCAGGTAATTAATTTAACCCCTGCGAATTCTAAATGCTGCTGTTTTCCATATTGGTGAATATCTCCATGAGAAAAAAATATGTGTTTAATCGTTTTCCTGTTTGTATTAATTTAGAATTATTTTGCATGTATAGAGAAGCAATTTTGTTTGAGCAATAGAGCCCGAATGAATTTTTCCAACTGTGTTATCCTATTACAACAACCTCATGCTATTCAAACTACTGCTTGATATTCAGAAATGCCATGGTAGATGATTTAATAGAATGGGTGGAAGAAAAGCTCATTTCCTGAGCAAAATTCCATTCTGGAACCAAGTTAGAAAAAATACAGAAGTAGCAAACTCAGTAATCAGAAAGCTCACACACATTCTTTAAAAAAGAACATCAGAGATTCTTAGCTTGAGAAGAGGGGGATATGATCAAGATGTAAAATCATGCATGCATGGAGAAAAGAAACATTTCTTCCTGTGTCAAAACATTGATCAGAAGTTATAGAATGAATTGATTGGAATGGACAAAAGAAAGATTTCTACATACAGCAATCTTAGGATAGATTAATAGAAGATATGTCTATGAAGACTATTAATTTTTAGACTCAATATTAACTTTTGAGTTGGAGATAATATGCCTTCAATTATTAGTTGCAATGGAGTAAAAGCAAAAGAAACATGTCTCTCCTTGCTATTTGGGAGCACCCCAGAGTATCTAATTGGCTATTGTGAAAAACAAAATTTGGATTAAAATTGGTCTTGGTCTTGGGCTGTTCTTATGTTCTTCCCAAATGCAGTGTTCTACATCTGCTGTCATCTCTAGATAACATTGCTAGAAATGATGGGTCCAACAATTTGGAAGAAACATTTTATGAGTAGAGTGAGCATCTGCTTTTGAATTTTCAAATATTTGTATACATTTTATATCATTGCTAACCTCTGATCTCATAAAATTTGAGTGAAAAATTACTGAAGAATGCTACTGTAAAGCCAATTTATATAAAAGAAGATGGACTTTGCTTGTTCTTCTGAATAATCATTGGGATATACATTTGTTCTGCTGCTACTAGTTACCAATGAATTTCCTTTTTTATTTTTATTTTCATAGATACAGCAGATCCACTTTTATCAAGCCTTACTATCCAACAGCAGAACCATCCATCTGGCTCTGTGGTGCCTCAGCTCCATTCTGTACAATCAGTTCCTGTGAATAGGCAAATAAATCCAGGCAATTTTCAGCAGATGCAAGCTCAGCAGCAGATTCAGCCACAGCAACAACTGCATCCACGCCCTCCTCCTCCTCCTCCACAACAACAACAACAACAACAACAACAACAACAACAGGGCATTCGACCTTCATTTACAAACCCAGCTCAAGTTACAGTTCCTCCTCCTGGTTGGAACCAGGTACCCTCTGGAACAGCTCAACTTCCTCCATCCCAAGGAACAATAGGTGCTTTGACAGTTAACCAGGGTTGGAAAAAGACCCCTTTGCCTGGGCAAATGCAGCAGCAAATCCAAACCAGACCCTCATTAGCAACAGTACAAACACCTGCTCACCCTCCACCCCCATATCCCTTTGGAAGCCAACAAGCTTCTCAACCACATCCAAACTTTTCTCAGATGAACAACTCTGCTCAATTTACTGCCCCTCAAATGAAGAATCTTCAGGGAGGACCCTCACGGGTTCCTACTCCACTACAACAGTCCCACCTGTCCAGCAAGTCTCCTGCATCCTCTCCCTCATCTTTTCAGCAGGGTTCTCCTGCCTCTTCACCAACAGTTAATCAAGCACAGCAGCAGATGGGACCAAGGCCCCCCCAAGCTAATACTCTCCCCCAGGGATTCCAACAATCTGTAAATTCTCCTGGTCGTAACCCTATGGTACAGCAGGGAAATGTACCTTCTAATTTCATGGTGATGCAGCAGCAAAATCAGGGTCCCCAGGGTCTGCATCCTGGGCTTGGTGGTAAGTTACATATTTAGGAAAAATGTTTGTGTATTTTTATAGTAAATTTATATGTTGTAACTTCATCTGAATCATCATAAAGCATTATATATGAGATAATAAATGCCAGAATATACCTGTAGAAGTTGTTTTGCATCTGCACAACAGATAGATAATGGATTTAAAATGATCTTTACCCCAAAGAAAAATTACATGAATTGTGATTGAACTGCGCAGATGTTTAGTCTTGTGCTTGGAGAAAAGGGTACTTTTGTTTTTAATCATGGTTTTATGGCGTGTTGTGAACTACCTAGACCCATTATATGAGGCCATATAAATTCTGTAAAGACACACCCCTGAAAAGATACAAACTGCTGAATACTGTGCAATGTCTAATTCCCATGCCTTATTAACTTAAGAGTAGCCAATTCCAGCTGAAAGTAGTGCTGGACATTTTTTTTCTCACAACTAATGTGCATCTGTGTTTGAGGAAAACAAGATATATATATATAATACAATCCCACCTATCCAGTGTTAGGCATTTGGGCTAAAATTAAGAATCCTTTCAGAAATAGAAGTGTTAATAGTTGATCAATTAGCAGAATGGAATATAAATGAACAGAAGAGAAATCCAAATCAATATTTGGTGTGTGGTAACCCTTTGCCTTCAAAATAGCATCAATTCTTACACTTGCACAAACTCAGAGATTTTGTAGGATTAGAAGCAGGTGTATGATACATTATACATTATACAAAGCAGGCGCTAATGATAATTTCGTATGTAGGTTGAAACACAGTCAGTAACTGAAACAAACAGCTGTTTGGCAGGCTTCAAACTGGGTGAGGAATAACCAAACTGTTACTAAGATGAGGTTGTGGAAGAGAGTTTCATGTCACAGGTCATCCATCATGACAATACTGAGCACAGGGCTAAGACATAAGGTAGGATACTGCATTAGCAAGGTCTCTCCAGGCAAAGACTTCAAAGCAGACTGGGATTTCAAGATGTGCTGTTCAAGCTCTTTTGAAATAGCACAAAGAAACGGACAACGTTGAGGACCGTAGATGCAGTAGTTGGCCAACTTAATGCAGCAGATTAAAGACACATCATGCTTACCTCCCTTTGACATCAGAAGATATCCAGCAGTGCTATCAGCACAAGTAGCAGAAACCAGTGTGACCCAGGTACACCTATCTACTGTCCAGAGGTGTCTGGCCAGAAGTGGTCTTCATAGAAGAAGACCAAAAACCATACTTCTGATGTGAAAACAAGGCTAAGTGACTCAACTATGCATGAAAACATAGGAATTGGGGTGTAGAAAAATGGCAGGACGTGCTCGGGACTGATGTCAAAGTTTGAAATATTTGGCTGTAGCAGGAGGCAATTTGTTCACCAAAGGACTGGAGAGTGGTACAATAATGAGTGCCTGCAGGCAACACTGAAGCATGGTGAAGGTTCCTTGCACGTTTGGGGCTGCATTTCTGCAAATGGAGTTGGAGATTTGGTCAACAATGTCTTTCATGCTGAGAAATAAAGGCAGATACTTATCCATCATGCCATACCATCAGGAAGGTGTGTGATTGGCCAAAAATTTATTCTGCAGCAAGACATGGCCCAAACATACAGCCAATGTCATTGCGAACTATCTTCAGCATACAGAAGAAGAAGTCCTGTAACTAATAGTTTGGCCCCTGCAGAGCCCTGATCTCAACATCGTTTAGTCTGTTGGGTATTGTATGAAGAGACAGAAGGATTTGAGGCAGCCTACATCCACAGAAGATCTGTGGTTACTCCTCCAAGATGTTTGGAACAGCCTTGAAGGAACCTTGCTGGATTTCTTCAAAAACTGTGCAAGTGTACCTAGAAGAATTGATATTATTTTGAAGGCAAAGGTTGGTCACACCAAATATTGATTTGTTTTGGATTTCACTTGTGTTCATTTACTTTCCATTTTGTTAATTGACAAAAATAAACTATAATACTTCTATTTCTGAAAGCATTCTTAATTTACAGCATTTTTGCACAACTGCCTACATTTGCATAGTACTGTATACGTGCGTGTGCGTCTGTACACACTATGCATGCTAATCAGAACCTGTGCCAAAAAAGATGCAGGATTAGGACAAAAATTATATGAATCATATAAATTAATATTAATTGAATTAAATACTTATTAAAATTAATTTCCTGTAAAACAACCTGTTGCATAATTAATAGAATATCTACATACATGCATCCAATTTGTCTCATTTGCATTTCACAATGGACTTTATATGCATTTTTTTAGAGCTCTTTATTTTTGAAAAGAAAAGAGCATCTGTTTCGTGAATGTGGGTCTTTGCTACTTTAAAGTAAATTATTTTGAGAAAAAAACTAGTTTTCCTTAACTACTTCTTGATTGTGTGCCATCGAGTTGGTGTCAACCTTTACTGGCCACATAGATAGATTTTCTTCATAGCCATCTGTTATGTATATTCCACAGCTTGACCTGATTGACACAAAAGTGTTTCTGTAATGAAGTACATACTGACTTTTTTATATTTTTTGACTTTTTCAATTATCTACTGTGCCTCAGTAATAACATCAGATGTTCCTTGGTCTTTTTAAAAGCCAGCTTGAATATCTGGCATCTCCTTTTCCATTTAGGGCTCTGATTTGTTTTGGACGATTTTAGGCATTATTTTGCTGGCATGTGAAATTTGGAATGTTGTATGATAATTTAGACACTCTGCTAAGTCTCCTCCTTTTTTTGGAATTGGAATGTAGTTTGAACTCTTCCAAACTGTTGACCACTGTGTGCTTTGCTGACATAATTTAATTAGAATCATGTCTGATTCTTTCATCAATTCTTGTCACCTTCCAATTAGAGTGCTGGTTTAATTATCTTCTAGTATTAGAAGTTGTTGTAAGTAGGGAATATTTTCTGTACTTAAGACTGGAACCCTTTCTGTGTTCAGAGATATTTTAGAAGAATTTTTTTATTTTGCATCATTCCAGCCTCTTCACACATGTTGTGTAATACTACATATCGCTTTTTCTAATATCTCTCTAAAACTCTTTTCTGTCTGAGATTTTGGTTTTTCTGGGCTTTGGCTTCTCTTCTAAGAAAAGCTACCCTGTAACTAAGTACCATAGAAGTCTGATTTTCATTCCTACCAGATCCCTGGCCACTTTTTATAATTTTCCAGGGGACAAGATCCCACATCTTTTTAAGCTTTTTACATGTATTATATATGACACAATACTTTGTGCCTTACATATAATATATAAATAATATATAAATGTTATATTTTCTAGTGAGATTGTGATAATTCACATTCTTTCTGTATATCTTAATATGTGGAACCCACTACCTAGTTCCTCTTTCAGTATTAAAAGCAATTAATATTACTTGTTAAATTTTTAGTCATATATTGTTTTTCGTAAGTTACCTTCCAGATCCCTTTCCATTCTTTTTCTTCTCTTAGTACTAGAATATATTGGTTAATATTAATAAAAATCTTCAAATGAACATTTTTTTTCTGTCCAGGAATGCCCAAACGTCTTCCAACTGGCTTTACTACAGGGCAAGCAAATCAAAGTTTCATGCAAAGTCAGGTGCCTTCTGCAACACCAGGCACACCTGCAAATGGTGGCACAACCCAACTGCAAGCAACTCAAAGTGTGCAGCACACAGGTCTGTTATATTTTGTTGGATTACTTATTTGTTTTTCTAGAGCGTGGCAGCTACTGTAATGGAGATGTAGTTTTGGCTATGATTGTCTGTGACTAACAGCCATTTATAGTTGAAAACAAAACAACATTTTGTATTATATAATGTATAACTATCAACTTATAAAGTAAAGGAGATAAATGCAAAGAAATAATTGATTTCAGAAATTTTAGCATTCTGTTATTTGGTTTTCCCCAGTCGACCAATCTGTTGCATTTGAAAGCTGCATATTTTCATTTTGTGTTATTAGCACAAATATTAGTAAAAAATAAATATTAGAAGTCTATTTTATTTCAACCTTCCTACTATATATTTCAGATCTTGATTGTATTGAGTTATTGTTTTTTAAGTTATATGCATTTGTATTAATTCAGTTTAAATATTTTTAAGGTGGTCAAGGAAATGGTCCTCCCCAGAATCAATTACAAGTTCAGCATGGTCCATCAAACATGATGCAGACCAATTTAATTGGACTTCATGGGAATGTAAACAGTCAACAGACAAATACTAATGGAGTTCCACAGGTTAATATAAGCAACATGCAGGGACAACCTCCACAAGGACCACAATCTCAGTTAATGGGGATGCACCAACAAATAATATCCTCTCAAGGACAGATGGTTAACATACAGCCTCAGGGGTCTCTAAATCCTCAAAATCAGATGATACTTTCTAGAGCTCAACTCATGCCACAGGGCCAGATGATGGTAGCTTCTCAAAATCAAAATCATGGTCCATCACAGCAAAAGATGACTCCACCCAAACAAATGATTCCCCAACAAGGCCAACAAATGATGGGTGCACATAATCAGATTATGGGACCTCAAGGTCAGGTGCTGCTGCAGCAAAATTCAGTGATGGAGCAGATGATGACCAATCAAATGCAAGGAAATAAACAGCCCTTCAATCCTCAAAGCCAGTCTAATGTTATGACGGGGCCAGCTCAGATGATGAGAGGACCAACTCCCAATTTACAGGGAAATATGGTGCAGTTCACAGGGCAGATGATGACTCAACAGAGCTCTGTAAATAGTAATCCTTCTCAGGTAATGGGGATTCAGGGACAAGTTTTGAGACCTACAGGACCTGTCCCTCATATGTCTCAACAGCTGGGTGATAACACCACTACAGCCAACAATGATGTGAATTTGACACAAATGCTACCTGAAGTTTCTATGCAACAAGGAAACATAGTACCTCCGCACTTGCAAGGGATGCAGGGAAACAGCAACACACCAGGAAACCAATTTGCTGGACATGGAATGCCTTTCAATGCCCCTTTTAGTGGAACCCAAAATGGGAATCAGATTTCCTGTGCACAAAATCCAGGTTTTCCTGTCAACAAAGATGTCACATTAACAAGTCCATTGTTGGTAAACTTGCTACAGAGTGATATATCTGCAGGACATTTTGGTGTGAACAACAAACAGAATAATCAAAATGCCAATAAACCGAAGAAGAAAAAGCCTCCAAGAAAGAAGAAAAATAATCAGCAAGCAGAACAAATTAAGTAGGTTTAAGATTTTTGTTTCCTACATAAAGTTTATTTCTCAGTTGAACATAGTATTCAGTTTGGGCTGTTTTAAGAATTTTTAAATATCAAAGCAATAACAGTTTTGTGATAAACATATTTAAGGATTGAAGAAATAATAATAATAATTCCAGAGGCAAATTGATATAAGAGTGATTCAGAAGCAATCACAGAAAGGAATGCTAACAAAAGTATTAAGTTATCATCCAAAATTAATACATGTTTTTATTTCAAACATCTTCATTACTCAGGATTTCAGTTCAGTATTTCAGACAATAAGAGAAGATAATTGAACCTAATAATGGAGATACTTTATTTCTATAGGATTATAACTATAAACATTTAAATCAAAATGCACTCACCAATATTAGATTGCAGCTATTCAGTGTTCTTTTTTAATTTTGCCTCAATATTTCATTATCATTATTATGACCCCCATCAAAATATTTAAAAATAAGAGTAGTTTATAAACTAAAGTAAAACTACAGAAAATAGGAGTGAAAACATTATGCAGTTCTGCAAACAAGTCAGTCCTCTGGAGGGGTAGAATAGATATTTGCATTAATATCTTCCTAATTAATAATGAATTTTCTTTTTGATCTGAAAAAAAGCTGGTAGGCCAAGTCAAGCTAACTAAACACAGCATTGTGGCATTAAAGTGGAATAACTGCATAATGATACATATAGGAATTTTGATGGGACAAGTAATAGTTTGCTTGTATATTAGTGTTTTGGGATTAGAGTAACAGAAATAGGTAAACATTTTCTTTTTATATTTTCTGCCAATTTACATTGAGTAATAGATTTATTCTCTCTTGATTAATAATTTACTATGTTCATTTAAGATTTACCATACAAAAATTGTTCTTATCCACATATATTGACTGTATCCAAAGCGTTAGTTTGGATCTAGTTGGCACAGCAGTTGTATTGTATATAATTCCCTCATATCGTACAATGCAAATTTCCAACTATATATGGACAAATGGAATTAAATTTGAGGCAGAGTTTAGACAAATTGGCTGATTTCCTACAAGTTTAATTTTCTAAAGAAGGGGAAATGTGTTTAGGCAAATCATAGATATCGTTATATACCTGTTAATATGTTGGCCACCCACAATTTTATGTGTGCAAACCTGAAAGGCCATTCTGCTGACTTGGTTACACCATTATCTATATGAAATTCCTGGGCCTGCTCATTGCTCTATACTTTTTGAAGACTTAGTATATCATACTATAATGATTCACTTCAAAGATCTCTGTGTGGAAAGAAATATTGGCTGTTATTATCTGAATAAAAACTTGCAGAAAAACTGGGGAAATGTTTGTTGAAAGAAGATAGAAAATAAAAATTGAAAATATAATTAGAAAAAAGTTAGATTGGTAACTAATAGTTTTTTTAAAAGAATTATTGGAAAAATTGATTATGCAATTTTGATATGAAAGGCTATTGTATTTTTTATAAGTAATGTGTTGGTTGATTTCTTTTAATGGGAAGAATTGTAAAAAGCAGTCCTTAGAGGCAGCAATTCTTAATCTTTTTGTCCCATGGTTACGTTTGAGAATCTGGTGAAACATACTGTACCCTTCTCAGGAAAATGTTTAAATGTATAAAAGAAAATACATAGATACAAATTGTATCAGAAAAGGAACCAGTTATGCTTCGATACAGTCTTTTTCCTTTGTTCCCCCAAAACCTCCAGAGTCAATTTATGAAATATGGAGAAAGGTTAGGAAGTTAGGGACAACAGATTGAGACTGAAAAAGACATGGCAAAACTGAGTGGCTTTGGGTGCACGGAGCTTCAGGATTCATGTGTTTGTCATCTTTAGTTTTGGATGGGGTTGCACTACCCTATTCCGACCCAATTCGCAACATGGGGGTTCTTCTGGACTCACTTCTTCTGCTCAAATAGCAGGTGACACGCGTGACCGGGAGAGTTTTAGCACAGCTCCAGTTTATGCACCAGTTGCGGCTTTCCTGGATCATGACTCTCCGTGCTCAGTTACTCAAGCCATTGTCATCTTTCACCTGGACTACTGCAGTGCTCTCTCATGGGAATACCCTTGAAGTCCATTCAGAAGCTTTATCTGCTGCAAATGTAGCAGTGAGAGCAGTCTTTGAGCCCCAGAGGATGACACATATTACCCCTTTTCTCTTCAAACTTTACTTGCTACTGGGCTGCTTCCAAATGCAGTTCAAGATGTTGTATATGACTTTTAAAGCCTTTTATTTCCTAGGTCCAGGCTATCTGATGAATCGTCTCATCCCGCTTGTACCAGCAGAGAAGGCTTATTTTGGATCTTCGACTAGCGGGATCCAGAAAAAGAGCCTTCTCTGCTGCAGCACTTGCCCTTTGGAACATCTTACTTTCTAAGATGAGATCAATCCCCACCCTCCTATCTTTCTGCAAGAGTCTGAAGATGTGGCTCTGCCAGTTGGCCTGGGGATTAAATGAGAAGTTCCACATTGGAGCTGGCTGCTAGATTGATGGCAGATTCCACCTCCCCCCACCCCTTGTTCTCTGCCCTCTACCCATCCATCTTTTTGGTTATCATTTTGATGTATTTATTCTCGTTGTGTTCCTCTGTCATTGTTTTCTTTATTGTTTTATTATTTTACTTCTGTTCTATTTACGTTTTCATTTTTCTTCTTTTTTATTGTAAGTGCCTAGAGTAGCCCTATGATGAGATAGGCAGCAAATAAATTTAACAAACAAGCAAATAAATAAGCATTCTTCTAGTGGAAAAGCACCAGCAATCCTATGCCTATATGGGCTAATTATACACTTTGAAGTACTGATTACAGTAAGAAGAAGGAAACAATTCAAGGCACAGTCCGATATACATTTATTCAAAAATGCCATTAAACTCAATTGGTTTACTGCATAGAATTGTAGATTTTAATCTAGTGTAATACACACAGAGGCATCAGAGTAGTTCTTCAGGTTCCTCAGTAAAATATCTTTATACTTAACAATTTGTGCTGTTCAATGAGCCTTTTTAAATGAGAGTTTTAGTGATTAAATAACAAAATGATTTCAGCCAGGATTTAGCCAGTCACAGTTGTTAACTTGATGGTGTTATTTTGGAGTAATTTAAGTTTTAGAACATGTTTCACAGATAGTCCCTCATATAATGCATTGCAGTCATCCATCCAATAATTCATAAAAAATGAATAACTACTATTAAATTATATGTTCAAAAAGATTATAGTTATTATATCAAGTCTTCTACTCACTAACATCTCTCATATCTCTAGAAATTTTCATGAACTCAAGAGCATACCCAGACTTCATACCTGATTTTTAAAGGGAAATTTAATGCCATATTAATCTAAACACTATTCCAGGGCATTTATCAACAAAAACTTCATCTTATCTGATTTATAGTAACCTAGTAAAAAAGAAAGAATAAAAATCCCCTAATGTGATGATGATCATATTATGTTCATAATATGATCAATCCATTAGCTGCAGGTGAATTAATAAATGTGAAGCTATATTACCATTATAGTTCCACCATGGCATCATTAATCAGAAAATAATATTGTGACTTAAGATCTTAGTTATAGAATTTCAGCATAAATTGATGTATAGAATATACATAAGCTGTTCTATTTAGTCAGAATTAAGAAAATGCATACAAGGGAGTACTAAGTTTGGTATGCAGCAGCTGGAAGAGATGAAAAGGGTTATTGTCCTGAAGTTTTAAAGAAAAAGCTTGAAGAAAAGATGAAGTGTTAATGGTTCCTATTGTATTGTAGAGATAGGATTCAAAACCCACTATATGTGGTCCTTAACATAGGAGCAGTCACTTAGCAACTGTTCAAAATTACGACAGACCTCCCCAGAGATGCTTATGATCCAATGTCGAAGTTCTGACAGTTATACCTCCCACAATCACATGATCACATTCTGGGCACTTGACAATCAGCTTTCATTTATAGCCATTACAGCCTCTGTCGGCCACATAACTTGATTTTCAGCATTTTTTTAAATAGAAACCAGCCTTTACGTCTGGTTTCTGGCAAAAAAAAAAAAAAAAAAATCCTTGCCCATTTGCTAAAATGGGTTTGTTTCATAATTGCTGCATTCACTTAACAACTGCCGCAGGGAAAAAAAAAAGTAAAATTTGGTGTGGTAGATGGTGATCCACCTAATGACCACTGTGACTTACAACTGTAATCTCAGACTTTATTATAGTTGTGAATTGACTTCCTGTAGCATTATAGTTATCTCACAATGAAAGGATTACTGTCATTTTGCCATTACAAAATGCAGAATAACCAGACTGCTTGAGGCAGCCTCCCAAGGAATCTAAGATGAACTAGGTCTCACCAGTACCTGGGCAGCTGAGATCTCCAGGTATGCCATCTTGTGTTTCTGATAGGAAAAAAAAAGACAGGATGCAAATGCACTAAAACAAATAAATTCAAATAAAACAAAAATAAATTCTCCTTACATGATTTATCGTTACGCTGAGCAAGACTACCAGGAGACATGTCTGTGTGTGATGTGTGTATGTGCGGGTGTGTGTGTGTGACTTGTATTTGCTCAATAAACATTCCGACCATAAAAAGACAAAATTTTCTGACACAAAGTTTACATACTTTTACTTAAAAAACAAAAGGTAGCAAAAGAAAAATGCAGTTTGATACTTTTCAAATGTCATCAAATCAAATCACTTGGTTCATAAAAATAATAACAAAAACATCACATGGAGTTTATTTATTAATTAAATTAATATGCTGCTCATTTTGCTAAAAGCAACCTGACAGATTACAACATGATTAAAAACAATATAAAACATGAAAATGACAAATATTAACATTAAAATTAACAAAAAATTAGGTAAGGAATGAATCATTACTACAGATCAGGTAGAAACAGAAACAGAAAAGTGATAATTCCAAAGTTATTTTTTATTAATTAGTTTGATTATTATCCTCTTCCCACATTTTTTACATCATATGCATCATGTTGAAGATTTTTATTTAGATTGTTTCCACTGAAGAAAATCGTCTCTGTCAATAGAGCTCATGGGAAGGGAAGATCCAGTCTCCTACTGATGCTTTCTACATCCCCTGACACGCTAGCATTTGCTTAGGATAGCTCTATCTCAGTTTTTCTTCTCTATTTCAGAGATGGCAGCTTCCCAAAGGGCCATTTTTGGAAATCAAAGGCTTAATAATAAACACGTATAGAGATTTTTTTTAAAAAAAGTCAAAAAAGAAGGAAGAGCAGTTGCTTCAATGTTATTCAAAGCTCAGGTTAATTTAGCAGTCTAAGTTATGGTGTAAAATAAAATAATGGGTAAAAGATATATTGCCTTATATGCAGAGTGCCATTTATTAATTTTATATATGCAATAGCTGGTTTTTAGCAGTAAATATTAGAAGAACTCACGCAACTCACATTTAATTTTCTACCTGTTTTAAGAGTACTGTGTCACAAAAGTTAATATGTCCATTAAACTAGCTACTATATTCAGCTAACCCTTTTAGTAACATTTACATATAAAACTATGCCTGGCCCCAAATGTCCAAGTATAGCTATAAAGCAGTCTTTCTCAACCTTTTTACTCAGGAGCAACCTTTGAAATAAAGTTCAGTTCTCAAGGAACCTCAATGTAAAAATAGCAAAAAATATAAAGACTTCATAGTAGAATTCATGTCAAATCTGCAATCCATGTTTTACAATTTTTTTAAACAAAAAACTGACAGGCAGTAGCTGAATTTGTGGCCTGTAAAAATTTCCACCACTTTAAGTGCTAGCATTGTGAAGTGCTGAAAGTTCAAAAAACAACAACAACAACAAAAAAAAAAATCAGTCATGAGCTCTTACAGAACCCCTAGTGACCTCTTGTGGTCTAAGACCATCTGAAAAGGGCAGTTATAAGGTATAGCAGTAAAGCAAACAGCTCAGAAATCGATGTCATCCTCCCAGAAGAAACGATGACTCTGTCCTGCCTATTGACTTTAGCCACAAAGAAACAAAAAAAGCATGAACTGTTCATAAAGAGATTGTCTACCCTAATATATAGGGTGGCCTTTGCTTTGCTTTGCTTGTTCATTTTGTACTTTTATTTTGTACTTTTAGCCACTCCTGGCAATTGCCTGGACTAGTCCCTAGATTTTTCTTGGGAAGTTTTTTTGGAAGTGGTTTTTCATTGTTGTCTTCTTAGGACTGAGATTGATTAAAGGTTACCCAGCTGGCTTCTTGCCTATAGCAGAACTAGAACTCATGGTCTCATGGTTTTTAGCCTAATGACTTAATCACTATACTAAACTGGCTCTCATAGTAGTATAGATGCTGTGTTAATTAGGAGAAAGGGAATTTGGTTTGAAGAAGAAACAATACAGTTGAGATTTAAGGGAAGCATGTGAAAAATTACTTTTGTAATCTTATGTTGAATGAACCAAAGTTATGAAGAGAATATGCTGACTTGTATTAACAATTGTATTAGGCAAAGATGACATTACTTAGATCTAATAAGAAATCAGTTAAAATTAATGTATAATTTTTTTTTATTGTTGTGCCTTCAAATTAGTGTTGACTTCTGGCAACGGCCTGAACTAGTCCCTGTAGTTTCTTGGAAAGGTTTTCAGAAGTGCCATTTCCTTCTTCCTAGGGCTGAGAAAGAGTGATTGGCTTAGTCACCCAGTTGGCTTCATGCCTAAGATGGGGCTAGCAGTCATGGTTTGTAGCCTGGTGCCTTAAACTATTATACCAAATTGGCTCTTGCCAAGATTTAAACAGATATATTTCTATATTGATGAACATAGAATATATTCATAAAGTTAAAATAAGTATTCAATTTGCATTAGTCATGCATGTTTCTGTTCTTAGTTCTTCAGAATCACGCCCAGTTGGCCTTGAAGAAGCGGAGCAGCTACCATTGCCAGGAGAGCAAGTTTTAAATTTGGATAACAGTGGACATAAACTTTCGGACTTCACAAACAGGCCAACAGGTGATAAATATTTTTATAATAAATATATTTGGTATATTCAATAATATATTTTGCAAAGATCCTAAATCTTATTTCCCTGCTATTTCAAACCCTTTTAGACACTGGATCAAATGCTGCACAGCAAAATAGTCCGTAAACAAATAGAAAATAAAAGTTTTCTTCCAGCAATATGGTCCCCACTCATAAACAACTGATAATTCAAAAAAATATTGGCTGGAATTAGGTAACAATATTGGAAAAATCAATTCTCCTATTATATATTTCACTGTTACAATCAACATTCATTATTAACCTATAGGCTACTGCTTTCTGAAAATCTATCTAATTCTCTTTTGGTCAATGACTGTTCACATAGTAACACATTCTGTAGGTTAGATATGCCTCAAGTACAGAAATATTTTAAGACTTAGGTGCCAATTAAAGTGATTGGTTAACTCCATATTTCAATACTGATAGTATGAGGAAGAGTGAGAAAAAGGTTTCTTAATATTATGGATATTTTAATAAATGTTTATTATTTTTCTTTGTAGTCTTTCTAAACAGCACCGTAAGGTTTAAAAAGATGCTCCAGCTGCTTTGTTATCTTAATTACTTTTCTTAGTCTTATTCATATCATAATAGTTACACTAGTTGCATTCCTAATGTTGTTACATTAGAAGCTATGTATGATATTAACAGTAATTACTGTATCATTGAACATTTGCCTGTTTCATTTTGACATATAACAACACAATGTTTTTCATTGAACTATGTGCGGTATCTTTAAAATCTTTCCTTGTTAGCCATTTGTAAGTTATTGGTCAGTACACAGTATATAAAAAGTTGTAAGATGGGATATTGCCTTTATTTGCATTTCTTTACATTGAGCCTCATTTATCTTTCTGTTAATTAATTCATATGGACAGAAATCTTTTAGAGATTTCTGCATTCATAGATTTTTTTTCATCATAAATAATTGACAGGTTTGGTGAACTTAGGAGGTTTTCTTTCTGTTCAATTAATTTAAATAGCATCAGCCCTCATTCAGTCCAGAGATACTGGAGGAAGGAGAAGAATCCACAGTTAGCTTCTCTCCACTCTTCATATAAATTTAACATTCTGTTTATTAATTATCTTTTCTGCCAATTTAAACGCGAGAGATGGTAACTTCTTGTCTTCCTGCCTAACCCATGATTATTATTTAAAAATGTTATATGCCGCAACAAAGAGACTGAATTTGACAAACAGTTTGTATATTTTGACAAATGATTGCTTTCACATTTACAGGCTACCCATCTCAGTCAATTGAACAACGATCACTTCAGCAAATACCTCCTCAGCTTTTGCAACATGGTCAACAACAACAGCAGCAGCAGCAGCAGGCACTCACATCTCAACAGACACAGTCGCAGCAGCAGCAGCAGCAGCAGCAACAGATGATGATGATGCTCATGATGCAGCAGGACTCTAAATCGGTCAGGCTTCCTGTTTCCCAAAGTGTCCATCAGTCTCGGGGCTCTCTAAATGTAGAAACACAAAGAATGGCAATGCAGCAGGGAGGCAACATGCCAGTTATGGTTAGTCTACAAGGTCCTGGTATAGTGCCTCCATCTCCTGATAAGCAAAGAATTCCAATGTCAAACAATCCAACTCTAGTGAACAATACACGGAAGATGGTTTACACTGATAATACACAGAACCCTACCAGCTCTCCACTGGGAGATGTTTCATCAGTTTCCTCTGTTTCTGAAGGAAATGGACCTGAAGCGCCATCTGTTTCAGGTCCTCAAAACACTATAGCATCCCATTTAATAGTTTCACAAAACCAACTAATGATGGCTGGGCCAAAACCTGGACCGCCTCAGATGTCAACTCCCCAAGGAACAAGTCCCCAACAGCAGTCTAATTCTCTTCCAGGCCCACATTCACATCATTTTCAAAATATTGCTACCACGTCACAAACATCAAGACCTAAAACACCAACCAGGGCAAGTCCAAGACCATATTATCCTCAGACTCCCAATAATCGCCCACCAAGTACAGAACCATCAGAAATAAGTTTATCTCCAGAGAGGCTCAATGCTTCTATTGCTGGTCTCTTTCCTCCTCAGATAAATATTCCTTTGCCCCCCAGACCTAATCTTAACAGAGGATTTGATCAACAGGGTCTTAATCCAACCACTTTGAAAGCCATTGGACAAGCACCCTCAAATCTTGCAATGAATAGCCAATCCAGTTTTGTTTCCCCCCAGACCCACAAGTTGGATCCAATGGCTATCAATCCAGGAAAACAAACAAATGTAAGTGGGGCAAAGCGAGCCAGTCCAAGTAACAACAGAAGATCTAGTCCTGGATCCAGCAGGAAAACCACACCAAGTCCTGGAAGGCAAAATTCAAAAGCAGCTAAATTAGCTCTGACTTCTCAACAGAATCCCACACTTATGCAGAACATGGATTTACAGAGAAATATTATGGTTGGCCCACCTTTGCAAACAGCTATTCCCGGAAGTTTTCAAAATAATGGTATGTTAGCTGCTCAGAACCCTGCAATTCCTATATCTGTTATGGCTGGTATTTCAGAAGATAGCAAGGAAAGCTTCAGTGTTCCTCAAGATGGTATATGCCAAAATATGCAGGTTATTCCAGTGAACAAAGATCAGCAGAACATTGAATTAAAAGGAGTTCCTAGTCAAGAAATCAAAATATTGGTACGTGAAGAGCAACAGAAAAGAGAGGTGCCTCTTGCAGAATCTTCTAAACTTCCCAGTCTAGAAGAAAATAACACTATTTTATCTCCAGCTATGCGTGAAGCACCAACATCCTTAAGTCAACTCCTTGACAATTCTGGAGCCCCTAATGTTACTATCAAACCTTCTGGACTCCCTGGCCTTGAAGTGCCTCCCACAGTAACGTGTGCAGATGAATTTAAAAAGGTTTCTGGCATACCCCCTCCTCCACAAGATTCCTCTTCTAATAAAGATCCTATTTGTTCCCTAAATTTACCTGCAAATACAGAATCTTGTTCAACTCCGGTACAACAAGAGTTGGGAGACATAAATTCAAATGTTTCCCAAAATATGTCTCCAGCGGTACAGAGACCTATTAGTTCTACTTCTCTTTCTACATCAATTTCACCCAATCAAATAACAGTATTTGTAACTTCCAATCCCATTACATCATCATCTAACACTTCAGTATCACTGCCCTCTCATATGCAGCCCACGTTAATGTCTACTGTTGTCACCATGCCTAATGCTGGTAATAAAGTTCTTACTTCTGAAGAACAGACAGCAGTTCAATCTAACACTCGGCCTCAATTTATTACTCCTGTTTTTATAAATTCATCCTCAATCATTCAGGTTATGAAAGGTTCTCAAACAAGTACACTTCCTACAACCCCAATGACATCTAATTCTAGTTTAATATCACAGCCTGTTACAGTTGTTGGTCCTTTACACTTATCCCAGAATATAAAGTTTTCATCTGGGCCTTCTCCATCTAGCTCTTCGACTATTACTGCCGTCACAAGTATGTCAACAAACCGACCATTGGTTATTAATTCTTTAACAGCTCCTACTCAGCTTCCTTCTCCTTCGTCAACTATTCCTTCAAGCACTTCTTCACATCCTCCCAGTCACTTAAATAAAGATTTCGGTTTAGAGGAGATTCATTCTCAAACTTGTGCCTCTGTTGATCCATCCACAGAAACAGTCTCACAGTCTGCTGCTGGGGTTTCTCCATCTCATGCACATAGCCCTGCGTCTTCCAGCAACAGGCGAAGTCCAGTTTCAAATGCTAAGGGAAAAGGCAAGGTGGACAGAATTGGTCAGTTTTTGCTGACAAAAGCATGCCAGAAAGTCACAGATGTCTTTGATAATGGGGAAGAGCAATATGCCGTGGAGGGAGAAATAGAATGCCAGGAACAAGATGTTTCAATTCCTAGCAGCATGGAGGCAGAACAGTCTGTAGAAATAGAGGACAATATTGTGGCAGCTCCGGCTTCCACTCTTTTGAAACACAGCACTTGTGGAACTAGTAATTCAAATGTTAGTAATACTGCTACTGTTCCTGCATCAGTATCGCTAAGTTTACCAGGTGGCACTCCTTCCACTACTGTACTCTCAGTAGTAACCACTCCAGTGATGTCTGAAATATCTTCAATTCAGACTACTAATGGTAACCCTGGTAGTATAACAGATGAACAGGTTGGAATTGCATCTGAAGATGAGAAGGAAACCCACCATGAATTGCCACATAATATGGGTATGTATCCAATGTACTTGTTCAGCCTTTCTTGCCAAAACAAATGCATTTAATTAATATTCTTGATACAGGCATTTTAACTAGAAACATTTGGAAGAGACTATTGTGTTTGCATATGTCTGAGACCTGAAACTTTGGACAAATTGGCAAGGGAAGATATTTTATGAAAAATGTATAGTTCAGATGAAATATTGTTTAAATTTCTGATTTAAAAAATTTCAGGCTCCAAAATTGAAAGTTCATATTAATGCTAGCACTGCAGTGCTAATTGTTTGGATTATTAAACAAGCAGCATGATTACAGTGAATTTGGGGAAAATATTTTTACATTTCATACTTTGTTTTTTATTGTTGATATCAAGTGGAACATACTAATAATATTTAAAAATCCATACAAATGAAGAATAATGTGAAAGAATTGAGAGAATTTTAGTTTGTGATTTGGTTAAATGACTGAGTTAGTGCTTTTCACCAGTCCTTCAGCTGACAGAAAACTGAATTGATGTAAAATTTGTTTTCTACTTTGGTCATTCTTATCTTACCAAAAGCACAATCTGTACTTGTGCTTTACTTATTTACAGCATATAAGACAAGGGCTGGTGAATTCCCCAATGAGTTTCTCTCCTTTCCCACTGTATTTATTGTTATTAAGGTTTGGATAGGAAACATCCAGGTATATATACATAATTGATAAGATCTTATTTGAAACATTGGAAACAGTTCTGAGGATTGTAGATTGTAATATTAAGAAAAGCCTCCTAGCTGCAAAAGTAGCTTGACATAAAATTTGGGGGAACATGATGGACTTCCTTTCACTCAGTATGCCCAAACCAAAGCTAAGCAGCCACCTGCCAGCAATGCTTTACTTTGGATTCTTGCACAGAGCAGGAGTTCAACTCAGTGGTCCACAAGTTCCCTTCCTCCTTTATAGTTCTGTAACTATATTTTGAAATGAGTCTTCTTAAATTTAATTGGCTGATGCCAAGTGCATATGCCCAGGTTGTAGCAATAATGGATAACGCTATTTGAGAATTAAGTTGTACTCTGAAGATTAATGACATTGGTTTGGATTTTGAAATGTGTGGCAGTGTTTCATATAATGGACATTGTTGCTGGCGGAAGAAGAAAAGATACTTTTTCAATTCTTGTATGATATAATCTTTCAAATAATTGCAGAAGGTTATGTGTATGTTAATGAAAAGCAAAGAAAGTGGTAAAAGGGAGAATGAAACTAGTTCTCTAAAATGTTCTCTAAAAATGTCTCTAAATATTTACGGTAGTTTTCTAAAAATGAGAGCTTTTTTGGCAGAGTGGTGTTGAATACATGAAAAGAACTTCGGTGAGTACAATGTCACTGATGGTTATCTTCTAACTATCAGAGCATTGACTTGCCATTGTAATGCTGTAAAATGTCAGAAGTAGATATGGGTTGGGAACCATTTTGCTGCAGCAATTAAGATATCCGACTAGAAACTGGGAGACCATGAGATTCTCTGAGCCCTAGGAAGAAGGCAAAGACAAACTACTTCTAAAAATGTTGCTGAGAAAGCTGCAGGAACTAATCAAGACAGTTGCCAGGATTAAAGACTAATTTGAAGGCACAACAACAAAAGTACAATATAAATTACAATCCTAAACCAGGCAGTCACTAGTAGTCAACACTGATTCTGAGCCCCCTCCCCAGCCCCCCCAAAAGAAGATGTGGGTTGCTATCTAGTGAATAGAAACCAAAATCTCTGTGAAACAAATAATACCTTTTGATGATTTAATTCCTAATTTGCAGTTATCAGAAATTAAGGTATTTCTAAGGATACAGTCATAAATGTACAATTGAACGTGTATAAATAAACACAAAAATAGAAATTTGCAGCAATATTTTTATAGATTTTAAATGTAACAGTGTGGTAGATATATCAGTATTTGAAATTGACAAAGTAACTTTTAATGTACTAAAATTCAATTAATTCATATACTAGCTATCATTTTATAATTAATATTTTTTTTTACATTTAGCATATTATTTTTATAGAGTTTTCCTTAGCTGGTTTATAGTATTCCCAAAACATTGTAGAACAATATTTTCTGTTTCAGGAATTTAAACACATAAAATAAATCTCTTTTTCCTTCCCTTGCATAGTCTCTAAATGAATGTTATAGATAATGTTTCTTAAGATTGTAAAGTAGATTGATTTTTAAAAAAATTTCTTGCTTTAGCCTCTTCATGTCAGACTTTAAGTGCAACACCAGAGAGTGCTATTCAAAGAACAGGTATGTTTTTTAGATAACTTATGGAGGGCTTCATGAAGTGTGTGTGTGTGTGTGTGTGTGTGTGTGTGTGTACACAAGATGTATTAAAAGTCAGGCACCATAGGCTAGTCATAATATATTTATTTCATGAATGTATATTTTCATAGAAAATGTTACTGTATGCTCAAAGGTCATGCATCAAAGGAGAAAGGAAATGCTTAGAACAAAAAGACAATCATTTTGAATATTTAATGTAATTTATATAATAAATTGTTGGTGAGTCTGACTTTTGTACACCCTACATGATTAATTAAGTAGGGTGTACTTTATATATTAGATCCATTAGAAAAATTGTATATAACTTACAGGAATTGGGCCTTACACTCTCTGAAACAACATTGCCCCGAGATTCATATGACATCCTCCCTTGACCTTATTTAAATATGACCTGGTTGTTTCCCCAGGCTTTAGGTCAGAGTGGATAATGGACCCAGTTTCAGTTAGTATTTCATGTCCTGGCTCTTCCTTTTTTACATTCTGTACCTTTACATTTTTTTATTCTTTTGTTGTGATACGTTGGGGGAATGTATACACTTTAAACATAAATAAAATAAAATCCCTTGTATATGCAAAATTAATTTTTATGTTATATTGGATCTTATATTGAATGTTATACTGGACAGTTCCTTAGACAAAGGGATACATTTAAAATAATTTTGAAAATAATTTATTTTGACTTTAGTTACAAGGTAAAATACTTTGATTATTGCAGATGAATTTGGTTTGGGGGTTTCTGCACAAAGAGGCCATTTGCAAAGTGTGTTCCTAAATTCCTCTGCACTCTAGAAACCTCAGTGTCAGTTCTTCAAAGACTTTCTCTGAGTATCCTTGTATGTCCACATGTGTATGCACCACATGTGCATGCTTTAATATTTTAATGAGGAATATATCATTAGTGCAGTGTGCCCTCCCAAGCATCTCTCTCAAATGTGATGCATAGTGCTACAATTTATTTTAAAGCAAATAATAACCAAATGTTAAAGGAAGCTTGACCAAACACAGGCAAGAATATATTTTTAAGTTTGTTATGGAAGTAAAAGAAGAAAGAAAAGAGTTTTGGTTTGCCCTCTATGTTGCATCTTTGAGCAATTGTCTGACTGATGGTGAAGCTAAGTGGTGAAGTTTTCTGGATTCAGAGTTCAAGAATTAAATTGGAATTCTTAAATGTCTACCGTGACAATTTTTCAGATTAGTGATGATAAGCCTATTAGAAACCACAAGGATTTACAATAGGCACTTCTATTATGGCATTAATCAGTGGAGTTGTGTCATACACATACGCCAGGTTTTTTGCAATCTGTTTCAGGTTTTATACCTAAGGAAGTGGGCAAGTTGTTTGAATCAGTCCCATCAAGTGTAGGTACAGTCTTTTCTCAGTTTAGCTAATAGTACCTCATAGGCATTTAATGCCTTATTAAGTTAAACTCTGGTACCTGCTATGTTGAAGATAATTGGTATGATGCTCTCTTCTAGACAGACTATCTGGGCAAGAATTATGTGAGAATTAATATACTTCTATTCTGCTTCAGATATCAGTTTGATATATTCTGAAGGAACATAGCTCAGAACATAGCTGACCCTGAGCTGGAAATATTTAACAAAATGATAACATTAGCATTGTGCATAGGCATTCTTGAGCAAAACTACAGCATCACAAGCACAACTTGAGAATGTGGGTTGGGAATGGGATTTAACTTTTAATAACTGTTATTCAGGTCAGGGCAGACAGAAATGAGGAAAAACATTCTAACAGGTATATAATAAAATACATTACCAAATTTTGATTACAGGTTTACAAGGGCACAGCTTAAATATCCAGTTAACTTACAGATAGCCAAGTAGGGGAGGATTCTGAAATCTAGTGAACTAAGTATAATTATTATAATTTGAAAAGGCCTTTATTTTTGGATCAGAATCCCTATTGTGCATGACTATGCTGTTTTATATATATTTCTGAATATTATAAATTAATTAGTATTGTACCCATCACTTATTTCAAGTAATAATTCCAGAAATTATTTTCATACTCATAAACACATACACACACATATATATACTTCAAATTTAGATTGGAATAATTCTTTTTCTTTTCAGATCTGGAAGCAAATCCTGCCATTATCACTGGCCTTTCGTAAGTAATTTATTTGATGCTTTGTTTTAGTTTTTGGGCATATTTATTCTTGATCTCTTCCCCCCATATTAGACAAAGAGGTAATGCAAATTAAGATTTGGTTCTTACAAAGATTTGCATGTGAAGTGGATTTTGCATTCCAAAGATATCCTGTTTATTGGCATAGGCTATAACTCATGTAGAAAGTGGTGACGCTTCTCTAAGAACTATTTATGGAAAAAGCTTACTACAATTTGTCTTGCAATTAAAAGTTGTAAACCAGATAGTCCTTCTCTGAATGAAGTGAAAGCTTTTTTTAGCGTAGCTCCAATTTCTGTGCTTTTTTAAATTTATTTTTATTTAAAAGTTATATGGCTACCCATCTTATGTACTATAAATGGTAGTTTTATAACAATAATAGCAATAAAAAGCAATAAAACCACCATCAAAAACTCCTAACACTATAGAAACAAAACTCCTCCATACATCAGCACTTAGACTTACTGGGCTCCAGCCTTACCCATATCTAATGCTTGGGAAAGAACCAACTCTTTAAGGCCTTCCTTTTATGCATTATATTTCTGCTCAGAAGGCAAGAAATAATGTTTTGTCTCACTCTGCTGCAATGAAATGGTTACCAGATCTAATTTTATGCCCCAAACGCAAACTATGTGTACCTTGAAAGATTAGCCTGGGGTTTATGAAATATATGGAATAGTATCTCTGGTTATATTATCACCTATTAACGTTTCTAGAAACATTTACAGTTGAAAAGATAATGCTGATACTGTGTTGCTTATAGGTATTGCTTTTCTTATGCCTCAAATTGTTTATAAACATACAACTGTTATCTCCCTTCTATCAGTAATGAGTCAAAGGAGAATTGTGAAAAATCTAAAACTTCAAGTAGAAGAAATTCAAGGACAGAGGAACCTGCACTAGTACAGGAGACAATGGAGAATGGTCAGCGCAAGAGATCATCAAGACCAGCATCGGCATCCAGCACTACAAAAGGTAGGGAAGAAAGTCTTTGAGCAAAGAAGCAAAGATAAAAAAAGAAGAAGAAGCTAGGTAACAATTGCACTTGGTACATTTTATTTTATAAATGGTGTTGAATTTCAGAAATGGGAACAAAGATGAATTAAAATTAATTATCCAGTTTTAGCTTTCTGTTGTCTAGTCCCTTCTATAGTGTTGAATGCAGAACTTGCAAACAAAGCAAATGGCTTGATGAAGTTGCATGTAAAAAAATAGGCATCCTGATCAAATTATATTTTCCAAAAGATCCCTAAATGAACAAAAAGGGAAACAATTCTGATGATACAAAGTTGTGCCAGGCCTTTTTTCCTCACTTTATATAGGTTCCAGAGAAGAAAATGTGAATATGGCAATTGCAGAAATTTAGATACTCAGCTTTTTTTTAGAATAAAGATGAAATGAGCCCCTCAAAGTTGATTGACTTGTTAGGCCTATGGTTAGGTTATATGTTTGTTTTTAAATCAGTGCTGATTCCTGTGGATTGCCTGGATAACTTCCTGCAGTTTTCTTGGCAAGATTTTGGAAGTGGTTTGCTATTGACTTCTTAGGGTTGAGAGAGAGTGTCTGGCCCAAGATCACCAAGTTGGTTTTGTGCTTCCAGTGGCACAAGAATTCCCAATCTCCAGTGTCTAGCCTCATGCCTTAATCACTACAACATGGGTATTAAACTGCTGGCCCGCGGGCCGGATGCATCACATGGAAGCCACACTCACCCCAGCTCTAGCAATGGGAAAAAAGTCATGATACTTGACATCACGTGACACAGCAAGTTTGACATCCCTGCAGTATACCAAACTGACTCTCAGTTACTAAGCGAAGGCAAAGTTCCACAGATAGAATATTGAAAATTCTGGAGGAAATCCAAAATACACAATATGTGCAAGGAACTAATATTTTTGACCTAGAAGAGTTCTGCAAGAAAGAGTGTGTGCGTGTGTGTGGGGGGGGGGGGGAATTCCAAAAGCAAAAATACAAGGACTTTAATCTGACTGAATTAAATGTTTGGAAGATGGTTGTTTTTGCCAAAGGAGGTGTTAGAGAGACACACTGGCAGAGTGCCCAGACTTCTGCACCTGCCATATTGCCCTTTTCATTATTTTGAATCTGTAAACAACTGTTCAGTAAATCCTAAGCATGCTCTTACTTTTTCAAAAATATTGGTTTAACTTTATTCTGATAGAGATTGTGTCAGTTTATTTAGGAAGTCACTGAAACTTCAACAGTTTTACTAGGGGTGCCTACACTAAATCTTTGTTAGATATTAAAAGGCTTAAAATAGTCTCTAATACACAAAAATGTATCTCTATCGGGCAAGTCTTGCTTTGCGTAATGTCTGAATTAATTTTAATTCTCAAGCTTACATATAATTACTTGTACATATAATAGGCAGATCCTAAGCTCTATTATGGTATTGAAACCAAACTAAATAAAATCCAATATAAAATCTATAGGTTCAATTGTACAAGAGGTTCAATTCAAAGACATTCAGATGTTAATTCTGCGATATAGACAGCTGTTGGCTGTTTCAGAAAATGAGATCCCCACTCTCTCCACACACAATGAAGTATATGGGCTTTTTTAAAAAAAATGATTTAAATGAATAGATACTATAATTCCCATATGGAAAATAAAATATGGCATTTGATATAAAATTACATTCTATTCTCCAATAAGAGATACTCAAGAAAAGATTTTCCAATGATCATTACACTGTACACTTCCTCTTCCATTAACATTATGCCCATCATAATATAGAAATATTGCTTTGAAGTATAAGAAACTTTTATTCAAAACTACATTTTCAGCATGTTTAAGAGGAAATATAATCCTGGTATAACTATCTCATGTGAAAAATTGGTAATCCTGTTTTTGGTAACAGTACTATGCATGTTGTAAGATCTATTTAAGCAGAGTAAACATCTTAAACATCCATAGGGATGTTGGGATGTTCAGATTATGTTAATAATTTGTCCAGATATAATTATTTACTCCTGCTCCTTTTTTAAATATTGTGATAGACACCATTGTTTGTGGAATTTTAATTTTCTAGTATAGACTTCTACTCAGTGAATTAAATAAACTTAAATTATCTAAAGAACATGGTGGACACAGAACAGAAAATGATTTGCTGTATCTGTTTTTATGTAAATTATTTGTGAATAATTTTTTTCAAACTAATTTCCCTCCTGTAGAAACAAATGCTGGTGCTATGCAGTCAAAAAGAAGAAAATCCAAATGAATTCCTGAATGGATATGCAAGCTGTATAAATGTATGAATTTTACTTAGCAATTCAGAGTTACGATCTCTTGCTAAATATAAAAAAATAAATTCTGTACAGAAATTAATTTTATTATTATACATTTTCAATAAATGCAAACTTTTTTCCTCTAAAGATGTAATAATGGGAAGATATCAAGCTATTTGTTAAATTTTCTGGTTTTGTAAAGTCTTGCTTAGCACATCCAATCTAGTGTGTTGTAAAAAAAAATCTCATAATTGTAAATTTATTTTTGTGTTTTCACTTTTCATAGCATAAATAGAGTACAGGGTTGTCATTTTTTAGACATTAAAATATTGTATTGTGCTGTTTGTCAAGTACTGTATGTGAATAGCAATTGAAAGGGTTGTATATGACCCAGTCTTGGAAATGTAAATAGTTTTATTATATAGTAGGTTTGATGTATTGTTGTAGAAAAGGACCAGTGAAACAAAATGAAATTGGAGGATTGTGAAATGTGGATTATCCTAGTGCTCTAAATAAATGTCATTGACTTATACTTCATTTGATAAATTATTTTGCCCCTACCTCCTTCTGTATAGGAATAAGGTTATTGGGGAGTTTCAGAACAGCATGAAACATTTCATTTCTTTCAGATTCTGATCTACAGTTGCTGCTACTATAACATTGAAGAAAACCTGGACAAAGCATTAAATCCAGTTTAAAAATTATCCTCATTCCCATATTCTTTGCAAAGTGAAATACATCATCAAATAGGTTTTTTTTTTTTTTAAAGAGGAAGCCTTGGTTCCTATAGTTACTCTTCCCTCTATTTATACAGAAACATCTTTACCTCTGCATGAAGAAGACCAGATATTTACAATCAGGAAGCTATGCAATCTGGCCAGTGTATAGCATCAAGTGGGGACACCCACACTTCAAAGAAAGTTGGTCTGCTCTTGTTAAACTCAAAGTTTCAGGTATCTTTACAATTACACCATAGCACACTACAAAATAGTTTGAAGCAATTGTGTCCTTTTTACTGCCATCAAATTGCAGATGAAAAAGTAAGGCCATCTAAATATTGGACAACCTCTTTTCATTGGCAATATTTGTAATGGAACTAACTAACCCCATAATTCGAAGAATGGTGGTCTCAAAGGACCTCTGTATCTTAACCACCTGATCCCAACCTTCTGCTTTGTAATATTGGGCAGATAATTCTGTCTGTATTCTAGGGAGGGATTTATCTGGCTACATATGCTTAACCCTTGTGTATGCAAATGTTGTCACAACTGCTGATGCATAGTAAGTACTATTCTTGCATAGTTTACAATGACAATCTACAGGGAAGTTTGTCTTGGCCATGATTTTTAATTTTTTTGCTGGTTAATACTAATGTACTGAAATAAATAAAAAAAGGACAGAGATGCAAAAGACACACAAATCAACACAGCATGAGCAAATACCGTGCATTTTTGTGCTTCTTTATTCTGCCTTGGTCAGACTAACAGTAATGATGAACCATTTGAGCTTGGTATGTCAAAACTTCAGAAAATGCTTAACTTGATTCTGCTGATGTGTCATTTCCCCCCCCCCCCCAGCAAAAAAGAAACTATTCTGTGTCTCCCCTTCCTCCCCCATCTAGGTTATGCTGAAGAGCAGCACTCAGCAGCAGCAGTACTGAGGTTGGGCCTAAACCTGAGGCCCAGGACTCGACTTCAGCCTTAAGCATCATTGCTGCCACACAAAAAAATGTCACACCGATCCCCAAGGAGAGCAAACATTGGGGAATGGTGCCATTGTCCCCACAGTCCAGCACTCCCCAGTTTCTGCCAAGTGCCGCTTACTTTCAGATGCTGTACTTTTTCTGTTGACAGGTCCCTGTGGCTTACCCAAGGCTGTTCTAGGTCACAAAAGGCCTTCATTCTTGAAGCAGATTCAAAGAAGGCTCTTCATGGCCTCTGCAGCCTCCAAAAACTGCATGAAAGCATGCCTCATTATTGTGTGAAATTTTCAAAGGGTCCTGAAGCTACATAAGAACACATCCCATTCTCGCGCAGCCTCCACAGCTTCTGAAAATTGTGTGAGCGTGGAGCGTGCTTTTGAGAATTGAAGAAGATGGGTGTTGGTGAATGCCAGTGTGTCACCCAAAACTTTGTGGTGTGACATCTTTGACATATGTCTATAGGTTTGCCATCATTAATTGCAAATGTGTCCATTTCTGGACATTATATTTAAAGAAAAAAATTGTTATATTGGATTGTGTCTAGAAAAGAGGAAATATAAAGGGTCATGAAGGAAAAAAATGTATGAATATCAACTAGAGATGGTATGTTTAGCCTGGAGAGTAGAAAGTATCAGGAGATACATTATTTGTTTTCAGATATTAGAAAAGTTATAATGCAAATGACAGGACATATTGGTTCAGAGCTCTTCTAGCCAAGAAACTGGGATTAAATTACATGGAAGTAAAAGATGGGTTGATTTTAATACCAATAGTAAGAGATATTCAACAAAGTAATAAACTGTTTGGGAAGATGGTGTTTAAACAGAAGCTAGATGGTCATCTGTCAGAAATGCTGTTATTCCTGCACTATGGTTTAGAACAGAGGTCCCCAACCTTTGGGGCACCAGGGACTGGTTCCGTGGAGAAAGGTTTTTCACAGACCAGAGAGTGCGTGGTTTTGTGTGCTACCTGCATCCCATGGATGGGGCTTTGCTTTGTGCGGACCGGTTGCTGGCATGCCACGGACTGGTATCGGTCCACGGACCGGTTGGAGACCCCTGGTTTAGAAGTTAATAGTGTAACTACATGCAGAAATGAATTATTGTGCTGCTTGAATGTAATTAGATAGATCTGGTAAGCATTAAGGTAAAAAAAATTGAATTTGAAATATTTTGATTTTGGAGCACTTAACAGTAAGCTCTGAATAGATCTGAGACCCTTGTAATGGGATCGGAAGAATCTTTCATTTTATCTACATATTAAGCTTGTGAAGTAGATTGGACTAAGAGAGTGAGTGGCAAGTTCAGATTCATTCATTCCTTCAAGTATTGGGTTAGGATGCTGTGCGAGCCCATTTCAATGCATCAGATGTGAGTTACGATATGGCATTCTTTTATTCTTTTTATTTTCCTTGATATTTTGAACTCTGTTAGCCACATCAAGTCACTTGGTGACTGGACAGCCATATAAATTGAAGTGTTTGACTTCTATGATATTCGTATAGTCTAAACCAGCGGTTCTCAACCTATGGGTCGCGACCCCATTTGGGGTTGAACGACCATTTCACAGGGGTCACCAAACAAGGCTGTCTGCCATTTTTTTCCCCTTTTCTTTAGCTGTGCTACTCCCTCTTATTGTATTGGCTTTTGAAAGCCAATAGAATAGACTCTCTTGAATAGAGTCTAATTCTATTGGCTTTCAAAAGCCAATAGGAATTGTCCAGGCTGTCTCTGCCCTGCTGAGCCCGCCAAAAGCCCCAGTCTGAAAACGGTGCTATAAGGCGAACTTTCTGGAAAGCTTCCCTCCCTGCTGAGCAATTACTAAAAGTAAGTAAAAGAGGGCCAGGGGTGGGAGGTGGGAGGCCGGCAGGTGCAGGGAGGGTTGCTGGCGCGTGTGGGGCCGGCGGATGCCTTACCTTCCTTGGGCTGGGCCAGCTGGTGGCCCAGCCGGTGGTCGGCCTGCGCCCTTGCTGCCGCATGCCATGACTGCCCAGGAGTGCCTGGGCCTGCCTGCCGCCGCACCGAACGTGCAGTGGCCAAAGGTAAGGCTAGCGGGGCAGCGGCGGGCGCAGAGAGGGTTGCTGGCGTGCGTGGGGCCCGGTGGGTGGCTTACCTCCCTTGGGCTGGGCCAGCTGGTGGCCCAGCCGGTGGTCGGTCTGCGCCATTGCTGCCGCTTGCCACCTACACCTCGGCTGGCGCAGGGGGCAGCACCACGTATGTGTGGCACTCCCAGGCTGAGGCGGTTGCTGGGCGACGGCCCACGTGCAGCCGCAGGAGAGGAGGCGGAGCGTGTGTGCCTCCTCCTGCCCCGCCTGCAGGGAAATACAGGTAGTCCTCAATGTACGACCACATGGTAGGGGTTGCGGCATTAGGAAGGTTGAGAACCACTAGTCTAAACCATTCCACCTTTCATTCATTTGTATGCAGAACCTTTCTTCAAAATTCTGGAGGGATATACAGGATGGTTTGTTTGTTGACAAACACATCAGTGATGTTTTTAGTGAACCACGGCTTCTGCCTTCTGCCTGGATACTCTTCCATGTATCCCATGTTACCAAAGTGCATTTTTGATACAGCCAAGGTGAAAGAGACTACCAGATCTACTTGGATCTTCTGGCTGAGATCAAATGTAAATAGACTGCAGATTCTTGTTTTGGCTTCTTTGTGATTTTTCACAATGTTTTTTAACTGATTTTGATAGGCTAGCAATTTTAGAAAAGATGTTATTGTCCCAATTTGTTTTCATTTCAAGACCTTGTCTCTGACTCTGAAACCAAGAGCTCCAGAACTTTAGAAATCATTTTGTAGTTCTTTTTCAGGCTGGCAAGCACCAATTACTTCAAAAAGAAGTAAAAATGGTTTTCAGCAAGGTATGATGGGCTTCTAGAATCCATATGGTGAGAAACTCATTGTAATGGTGGAGTGGGGGAGAGGGATTTGGGAGACTTACTGTATATAGGGTAGGCAGGCCAAATCACCAAGTTTAATAAAATATTCATACAATTTACCCTTCTTGGTCCTGTAAATGAATTGATTAAACTAGGAAGGCAATATGTCACAGATGAACATTGCTTGTTTATGAAATAAAGGAAAAAAGCACCAAGATTTGGTGTAATCTTCTCACTCTGACTTTCTGTGTAAATAGGAGCCACATGAAGCTCTGATGACCTACAGTGGCAAAGATGTGCAAAATTTATAAAATTCAAAGAGATGAAGACTTTTTCATAGAACTGTCTATATCTATACCTATATATTTTACTATTTCTAAATTCATATGTTTCTTTAAGAGACAAAGATTAGTAACAGACACAGACATTTAAAATTTTCCATTCAAATCAAACATTTTTAAAACATGTATTTTTAAGATAACAACAATTTGTTTTGTCCCTGAGTCCATGCCTTAGATTTTCAAGTTACAAAAAAGACAAAAAACCTAGAACTCAGCCAGTCTTTCAAGTCTGTCATTATAACAGTCTCCTACTGATTCAAAATCATTGCATAGCTAACTCAGCTTTAAATGTTGAATGTTAATAATGCATTTACATGTATTTATATACAAATGCACTGTAAGGTGTTTTTATTTTTAAGCACCCTTCTGTTGACTTAATATTACAGATGAACATTACAGACTTGTGTATAGTTGTGATTTTCAATAGTATTGCAATAAATCACATTTTGTAAGAGAGGACCAATTTTTGAATTGCAGCCATAGTGAAATAATGCAGGCATTTTATAAATGTATTAAATGACAGTTTGCACAACAATTGAAAGTCTTTTATTAAGTGTTTAGAATTTGCTTTGTAACTGTGAATGTTTGTGTTTATACAATAACTGGTGCAGATTCATTTTATTTTCAGAAGTCAAATATGAGATGTAAAGATGGTGTTTTACTATCTCCATTTTACCTATAAAAAATCAGGATGTGGGGCCTCATTTTAGCCTTCAACGAAAAAATAGCTGGAATTTCTCTTTAATAGATTCAGCTGCAAAAGAATAAACAGTTACGCTTGTTTTTTTTATTGGGTCTACATATGTTGTTCAAAGAGGTTAAAATTCTAGTTATATTTTTGCATGTTGGGAAGCTTTGTTGCTTATCTTTCAAATGGTGTTGGATCTAATTCTAGATGAGAAGGAGAAAGCATTTCTTTATTTTAATCTATGTTGCTGGAAAATATTTTTGAAGTAGAGAGCTGTGGAGAGGAGTAAAACTGATCTAAATAATTTGGGTTTCTGGGAAGTTTAGCTCCATGATTTATTTCTTCTATATTACAGGGATCTAAAAATTATTTTGTTGGCCTAACCAATGATCCTGCTTCTTACTACAATATAGTAAAGTAATTTGTCCCCAGCAATAGCCAGGCAGAATTATTGGGGGATGTTGTAGGTAGGGCATGATATAATGTTCCTGCAATTTGCTTTGAGCATCTCTGACCATCAGAGGCATATGACAGAACCTTGCTGCTGTAAACATATTTAAGACATCTCATGCTTCATGAATCTGGTGTGTTGATTTCCCAGTTGTTTTTATAGCATTCAATTCAATTGGAATAAGATTGCATCATTGTAAGATAAATATTATCACTGGTGAGGACCAAGGCATATGTGTGTGTATACATGCATGCACACCTTCAAGTCAGAAATATTTGTGCACATGCACAGACACACCCATAAATATATAAATTTGTCAACTGGCCATTCAGTCTCTTTCAGGTTAAAGTAAGACTATGGCAAGATTTCAGAAGTGGTTTGCTGCTGCTTGTTTCCTAGGGTGATAGATAGTGACTGGCCTATTGGCAAGAAGTTGCCAAAATGCTTTATTAATTATCTCACATAAATGGTCTGGGAGAAGCAACAGCATTTATCAAATTTTGGCTGATCTTAAAAAAATCCATGCACATTTAGGCCAGGAAAGTGCTTGGGCAATTACCAGCATATCCAATGGCTTTAAGCTAGACTGGAAAAAAGTCAGAAGCAAACCACTGACAAGAAAACAACATAGTTGCATCTACTTAACATTCTAGTAAAACTCAAGGAAGTGACAGTATACACAACTTAGTACCACCTAGTTATGTATATTATCTGTGGAAGGTCAACATTTAGGAAAAGTTGCTAGTGCACAACTAGGGCTATAGTCAAACATAATGCATATTTTTAGTGACTTTTAAAATAGGAATCAACACACTGGAACATTGGAGGTATTTTTGGGCTTCACAATCCCAATTATTAGGTGTCTAATGTTAGATCTTCTTTAACATTTGTAATAGTAACTATTACATCAATGGAATTGATTTTAATTTTTCTGAAGCATTTACATTTTCTTAAGTATTAAGTAGAAGAAGGCTGGGAAGCAAAAAAATTCAAAGGATTCATCTCTGTTGATCTGTAGAAATTGAACTTTCTAATTTTACGTTTAAATATCTCATCAAAATTTGATATTAAGATATACAGGTATAGCTTGGCTAACAATGGCAACTTGGACAGGAATTGCTAAGTGATGCAGTAATAAAGCACAATGCCATGTGACCATGCTGCTTAGCAACAGCAGTTCCAGCAGTCCTGGTTGCTGTCATTTGTAAGTAAGGACTTCACCAGTCATTAAGCAAGGACCTCGCATGACTATAACTTATCACTTCTTGCCACCTTCCCCACTTCTTGCCACCTTATAGGCTCACCAAAATGTGTACTCTATCCTCTAAATTCTCTCAGAAAGTTATATATTAAAATATCACATTAGTAATTCCCTATCTTTCAAATGATAAATCCTTCATGAAAATCAAGGTATCTAAAACATTTATGTTTGACTTACATGATAAGTCATCTTGATTTCCCAATTTCCAAGAAGCTGCTGTTACAAAGTCATTTAATCAGAGGATAAAAGTTGCAAACATAAAATTAAAAGAAGTTAGAATAACTCGGTTTATTTGCATTTGAAGGGAACTGGAATGTTCTTTGATTACTATAATGTTGGTACATCTGACTTATATTTGTCTAATCATATTTGCCACCTGAATTGCTTTCTAAATAAGTCTTAAGAGAAGCAGAAGATGCAATTTGGGAATATAGTCTATTTTAACTATTTGAAATATAGTCTATTTCAGCCCTATTTAAATAAATGCTCTGAAACCAATATCAAATTAAGTATATTTGCAATTCACATCATCTGTACCTCATAAGTCAGAAGTCCTATAGCTTCCTGGAAAAACATGATCATTAGCACATATTGACAAATATAAATATTATATTCTGAAACAACCAAGATGCTGACAGGGTTGGTATTCTTGGCTGCTATCCTAGAGCACAAGAGGTTGTGCCAAGGAAAAGATAAGAACTTCCAGTGATGCAGTTTTGAGCTTCTGGCCTGCTGCTATTAAGATTCCTTGCCAGGTCTCCATAGCAGTAACTGGTGAACACCAACAACTGTTCAAGGCAGAAAGGCCAATCCATTGGAGGTAAGGAATGAATTTGCCATCAATTTCATTACAGTAAGGATTAACACCAGCTAATTCCTTGATAATCAGAATGAGCGATTTAGAAACTATGTTCAAGTATCTGATTATGGATGGGGAAAGAACAAATAGGTGGGAATGACAGTACTGGGGAAAGAAGCAAATCTTTTAATATCACTTGGATCTCTATTCTTTTTGCAAACACTTTTTCATAGTTTTATACTTTTCTAACATTTAAATTAATTGCTTTAATTTTGGAGATAAGTGTTAGGGTTACCATCTTTATTTCTGGCAGGATAGTGTTCATCAAGAACATAACTGAATGGGTACTATTAGAAAATTATCAAGATAATTGAAGTCTACCTCTAGATAGAAAACATTCTGTTCGTTCATCCCTTGTAAATGTTAGATATATAGACCCGGATCCATAGATCCATTATACTACATAATTCTTTTAACACAACGATTTTGTTTTTGGATCATAACATTTTCCAATGGTATATAAGACAAATTACTTTGTAGTTAAGATTCTTCAAAAGATAATTAAAACATGAGAATTTGTCATTCAAAATAAAACTGTATAAAACTCATGATACCTGTGTTCTTAAATACATCTAAATTACTCTCTAGATTTAAATATAGAGATATCAGAGGAGAGAATAGAAATAGTCATATATTTATCACATTTCTACTTGTTCAGTTATATTGATATGAAACTCTTGTACTTTAGGAGGGCAATATTATCTCTTCATGTATTGATTTGGATGGTGTTTTTTTCCAGATCTGGTCAATAAGTGTGGCAAAACCATGGATTACTTCTGTAGTGCAAATAAATCTCCCCTTTTAAACTAAACTCAAAAGAGGATTTCTAATATTTTACTTTTTTAAAAAATATAAACAGCCTTAAATTGTTCTGAGGTAAAAGTTCCTAAAATCAATACACGGAATGAATTTAAATATGGTATCTGCATCATACTGGAAAAGTATTGTTAAGAATAAATGTAGCTGAAAAACAGGATGTGAATGTTCTCATTTTCCTAATTAGAAGGAAAAAAAACAACAAACAGGAAAAGTATTAAATGAAAAAATTTCCCTATCTCTGTTGTGGCTTTTAAAAAGTGTTCATTTTTAATGGAGCAACAACTTTTCCAATTTAACCTCAAAGAAATCTAGCTCACTCAGAAATAATGTTGATTTGAAGAGATAATCCCCATGCTACAGATGAGGAATAATACCATTCAGTGTTGAAATAAACTTTAAAGGGGAGTCCAAACTTTCAAAATTTAGTTGCACATTATTTTTTTTAAAGCAAGGTGGACAAAGGGGTGCCTATGGATCCTAGTATGCCTGGAAACATTCTCTTTCCTATCTTCAGATTCTTGCTCCCATCTTGTAAAAGACCCCTTGAATTTAAATAAACATAGGAACAGTACAAAGTAAAGACCCAGCCACTAGCATCAACTTATTTCATCAGAAATCCTCCGAGTCCCATTCTTATAAAATTGGGTGTGGTCGCAACAAAAGCCTCATTGACCTTCTCCACCAGAAAAAAAGTATTGGGAAATGGGAAGGATCCTGCATGGCTACAGAGAGTAACAAAGCAACTTTGCCAAATTGACTTCTGATAAATGGGTGTTTTGTGATCAGCCACACTGCTGTGAAAATCCTTTTATGAGTACTCCAATGATAAGCTTTGAAAATTCTAACCCAAGTAGGTTTCTTATCCCTATTTTAAATTATATATTCATTAATGCACTAGCATTTTCTGTTTAGTATATTCTTCCCTATATATAGTGTCTTTCAAATATGCTGGACTACAGTTTCTATCACCCAGTGTGGGCCTTATGATTTCAACACATCTAAATGGCACAAGATTAAAGGAAAACACTTTAGAAATGCTCCCTATGAAGGCTATGTGTATTTTCCTTGCAAGAGAGTCCATAATCAGCCTCATGGAAACGTTTTAAAAAGCTGCAAGCCTGTAAATCTTTATGTTTCTTTTAAAATTTATTTATGCATACATGAGGCTCTTCACTCAACTTGATTTTAATTTAGATATTTTTAATTTAAAAATAACCAGAAGCTGGGATGCTGCAAAATAAGCATACCAGCTTATAATAAGAATACCCCTAGACCTTATAGGCATCCTTTAAAAGTCCTTAGGAAATAAGGATTGGTAGGTAGCTGCAGCAATGCTTACATTGAAAAATGCCCTCCTGCCTAAAAAGGTAAGCTGGGGTAGTGGGGAGCAATCTCTCCAGTTGGCTTTCTGGTAAATGGGAGTTTTGGGACATGTTATGGGACTTATTTGGATTTATCATGTGCCTTCATTCCCAGGTGCACCATTTTCTAAAAGTGCCCCAAAGCTTACAAATGTGCTTCTGAGCCTCAAAAGTTTCTAAACACTTCAAATCTTTTTCTAAACACTTGATCATTAAATTATAGAGTCATTAATAGTATTGTAAGAAACTCCTTGATAACCATGCAACTAATCAGACAGGAAAAGTACTCATACCACTTTGCCCTTTTCATAATCACATATCCTCTGTAGTATTTGTAAATTGTTAGTGTTAATTGCATCTACTCAAAATGGGCTCTCAAAGTTGTAGTTTTGCATCATGGGACAACCTGAACAGAGAATTAGGTTCTATCTATATTCCATTTGAAGTCAATGGCAAAATTCATAGAAATATTCATTGTATTGCCTTGCAGCCTCAAGGCAATTAAGGATATTCCTTGATAATTTATGAGCAGCCATTACATCAACTCATCAAAAGAAACAAATATACAAATTATTTATTTTTCATGGAGGGAAGTATGTTAAAATACATGTCATTAATCTTTAACTTGGGATCCATTAGGTTTCTTTCTTGTTTTTTTGTGTTCCATTTTGCACAGAAACCTGGTATCTCCAGTTGACATCATAATCTGTTAGGGATTTTTTTGTGTCACGAGCATGATGTCAAAAAGAAAGGCACTGATGTCACAGGCTCTCTAGTGCAATAACAAGGGATGAAAAATGACAGGGCACCATGTTCCTCCTGTAACTTATTTAAATTAAAATAAAGGTGATATATTCACTGGAAGCACCAAATTAGTGTAACACTGGCAACTGCTACAATAGCCAGTGTGTGAATTCATGCTACCTAAGGACCAAGAAACACTCACACAAAAAACATGGTCTCTCTTAACAACCAACATACATATATGTTTTTCCAACACTTAAAAAAACCTATATATTGGAGTTTCAAAGTTGACTTGCTGTCTTGTTTCTTAATGCTAGCAAGGCATGTTGTGTTTCATTCACTATGAGATCCAAATCAAAATCTGGAAAAAGGATGTAGAGTAGGAGATGGGACATTAAACACAAAAAAGTCATTGATCAGAAAATGTACTTTTTGCTAAAAATGGGGAATAAAGCTCAAGAAAAGCCCACAAAAGATCTACCATTTAATGTTGCAAGTTCATGAGAATGTAGGAAGTTCTCACAGGGAGGGACAATTAATTTCAGAAAATGAATGAAGACAACCCTCTTGGATGGAAAAAGCATTGTGAAGAGCTAGTGAAGCTAAAAGTTAAAAGGATAATGCCCCACAGTGTAGACTTCCTGAAGTAGCTTAGTAGTTATACTGGCGCTGGCATGGTTGGTAGACAAAATGGCCTTGGGGTTTGGCCCGTTGTGGGCGGCACTCTCTGGCACGATTCTGCCTCTTCATGACTTTTTGACTGAACTTGTGCTTCTCTGCCAACTGCTTTGCCCTCTGAATCCGACGCACTTGATTAACCTTCTCCAAGATGGCAGTCTTAGTAGCAAGAGAAGTGGAGTGATGTGGGGGACGGCGCTGTAAACAGTTTTCAGGTATTTCGCTGTAGAAAAAGGCATACAAAGTGAGGTGGACACAGCATTTTTGATATGGCAAGGCCCTACTTCAAAGAACAAAGGGCATATCATTTCCTCTAAATAGCAAAAGAGCAATTCATAAAAATTAATGTAAGCAACTCATCCATAAATATGGTAAGGAACACAGGCTACAACTCCCACAATATACAACAAAATGCGCAATAGCTGTATGTATAGACAATTCATGAAGTGTCCCTCCTATTTTTTTCAGGGTATATGTAACTATGGATCTGTTCTGGTAGTCAGTTCAGCTATGCAATGAAAACCAAAGGAGAGCAAATGGGGATCGCTGATGGTCTCATGCATCCTGGCAGCAGGGGGCATATTTGAGCATGGATCTACTGTAATGTATATTCACTATCCTCCACAGGTAGCAAAATTCCTGAGTTACATCATTCCAGCAAGTAGGGAAATGTACCGATGTAAACAACATTAGTAAGTGCTTCTTGCATGTCTATATGATTCTAATCACAGAGAGGAATTGAATGTCCAAATAGGAATTCTATCATATTTGTAGGCATATTTGGAGCTCACAAGTATGAAAAGTACTCTGTGAAAGTTGAGACTATCTGAATATACTTTTATTTTGCTACATCAAAGAATCCATCTGGAAAACAAAAAACATTTAACTGGGAGAGTGACATTCCAGCCAGCCTAATAAAATAGGAAGTGATAGTCAAATAAGAACTTAGCAGCATTTGCAAGAATGAAATTCCTTAAGCATTCTTTTTACAATAAATATGATCCTGCTCACATATACTTTGAAGTAAGTCCCATTGATTTCACAGAGCCTTCAAAAAATGGAGGGAAGAAGTTTTTCCAAGTTGTTGCAATCCTCTCCTAACTTTTGGCTCCTTTTGGGTGTACTTTTATATAAGTTTAAATGTATACATACAGTATTCTGCTTGCAATGCTGGGAGATATAATCTTAAAACACTGAGAACCCACCAGCTCAGAAAACATTGAGCTACAGTATATTTTTCCCTAACTGTGAATTTTGTGAAAAGGAACCTGGAAGGCTCTGGAACTATTAGGCCCTATCCTGAACTTACTTCTCCTGGATGTTATCCTCAGGATCCTCTCTTTCCACAATGATGCTGCTGGTGGTGGTGACATATACAGACATGCTGGGATGCTCAATCAAGAGGTCCTCCATAGGGCTGCTCTCCATACTGACAGGATCTGGACCTTCTGCAGTAAAACAGGGGGGAGGGGTAACAAACCAACTCTCATCCATCAAGCAGGGGTCAGTCTGAGAGGGCATGGACCTGCTGACACAATCACTGAGGGAGTAGGGTGAAGACGTGGTAGGTGGAAGGGACCCATGGCGGCAACGGGAAGCGCAAACAGAATCCTTCTCACCTACCCACTGCTGAGTGCCAAGACTTGAAGCCGAACTATCTAATAAGAGATGACAGCAATCACCGGCCACACAAAATAGGACAGCCAGAACAGCAGCAACAATGACACAACATTCAAAAGAAACATCATAGTGCAAAGCCATTCAACAGGAAAGCATGGCAGTGCAGGGTGCATACAGGAAGGAAAACGATGCACACATTCAATATATTCAATGGATGGGAAGGAAGAGGGAAGGGAAGGAGAAGAGAAAGGAGGGGCATTGTTAGTGAAAAAGATACCCCAAAGGCATTGGTGTGACTCATCCTGAAGTCTTCCCTGAGGGCTTAGGACTGGCCAAGGAGGTTTTTCTATCCTGTGACTCCAATATTCAGCATCACTTGAGATTGCAGTTATGTGTCACTTGTGGTGTGCTTTCTGACATTCTTTGCCACATTGTCAGGTGTTCCATTTGGTATAAACCTCTGTGTGCTATTTTATTTGTGGCCATAAAATAAGTCTACTTCAGTTGCCTGTGTAAATATCCCAATAATTATCATGCTGCATAAAGGAGGGAGATAAATATCCTGAACCAAATCAGGTGGTAGATTATGCTACTAGGTTACTAAATAACCAAACAGACACAAGAGTTAAAAGAGTATTTGTAAATAATAAGAATGCCTAAATCTCTCCCAAAGAGTAAAAATCAATTACTGATCAGCTATAGATGCTAATGTCTTTAAATGTGTGCTGTTCTAAATTCAAGGAGATTACAGTGAGACTTTATTTTTGAAAAAAGGAACAAAAAATGATTCCAGAAGGAAACTTGGGAACAGGAAGGATGATTTAAAATTAAATGAGTGGCATTTCTAGCAGACAAGGATTATTTTTAAAGTGCCTCCCTCAATAAAACATACTTTCTAGCTTATCCTACTAAAATTGACCCAATCACTAGACACCAGAAGAGAGATTTTTTTAAAAAAAAATTAAAGCAATAATCCTATACATTTTTAGAGAGACCTATCAGCCTCAGCTGCATAGTTTTAACAAATATTACCCCAAAATTTATCATATAATTGTCACTTGTTTGCAACTCTTGGAAGCAGCTCTGTCTTTTCTCAGGCTCATGTAGTAACCTCACTGGCTTTACTTAACTTCTCCAGTTTCAGGGGGGAAATTGGATTGTTTTAAAGAGTTGCATCAGGTACTGTGTTTGTACCCCACATGCTTCAAAACATCTCTTTGGAATTAATGTAAAGTATTACACATTCCTATTAAGCATGTAAAACTCAAATGCTAAAAGGTCTATCAAGCTGAATGATCAAGTTTGCATTGCAATGACCTGATTCTCTCCCAGCTCCTGAAAAATGTCATTTGAGGTCTCTGTACAAATAAAAAAAATGGCCTGACTATCTAAATGTCATCCTTCCTGCATATGAACTCATATTGAAAGCTGGGATGGTGGCACCCTAGTTATGCAGCCAGACAATTTTTCTTCCAGTTGTATGTTGCAGCAGAGAGCCTTTACATAGGAGATTGGGGGGGGGGGAGGAACAATGGCCCATTTTATCCCAGAGACTGGGAAGGAAAATGAAGCCTGTTTGTTACAGGCAATTTATGTAAGCAGAGAAAACCAAGCTGAACAGTTTTTTTATAAGCACCATAAAACTGACTTAAAAGATAGTGGTAAGGCTTGTTGATAGGTTGTTTCTTAAAATCTACGTACTAGAGAGCTCCCAGTTCAGGCACTGGGAGTAGAATTAGCTAAGAGTTCTCACAAACAGGAAAGCAGGCCATGTCTAATTCCCCAGATTGTCTATTGTCGCAAACTGCAAAGCAGACGTTTTGCTATTTGAACAGTGCCACAGCTGAGCTGGAAGAAAATGTCTTTGGCTGTTAAGGAGGGTGATGTCATGGGAACATGGCAGCATGTTGCTATGTCAGAATTGATGTAAACATCACTTGTGGAGAGCCCTCGGGTGTGGATTTTCAGGACACAAAGGCAGCTGCGGTTGACAGAGATTTGGAGCTGCGTCTTACATTATATTTCTGCACAAAGCCAATGCTCACAGTATTAATTTGCCTTCACGTTGCCATTTCCTTCTCTACTGCAGTCATTCCCAATGTGATATTCCAGAAAACTTTGCCACCTAAATTAGAATACTTATGTTGCAATGCCTTTTTCCTTGATTTGTTGGTTTCGAAGGAAAGGCTTGGAAGTATCTTTACTAACTCAGATCATTGCAGAAAATAGAAAATTTTAAAAGTCTTCTTTTCACAGTGTTTCTATTAGAACCAAACTGGACTTTTGTATGGCTATCACTACCCAAGCGCATGGGCACAACACTAAGATTACACATGGAAACATTTGCTTCAGTTACTGGGGCATTGTGGACACCCCAAATCAAGTCTCTGGTTAGATCTTCCTACAATCGGGGAGGGGATTATCGAAAGAAAAATGAACTGGCCTCTTGTTTTGATTAAACAAGCGAGCTCTTTCCCTGTGCTGTTTACCTAATTCTGAATCGCCCTTCCTCAAAGCATCTCTAACTGCAGAAAGAAAAAAGCATTGGCTGCTGTAACAAGTTTTATTTTATCCTCCATAATAGGGAAGCAAAACTTGTTTCTTCCAAAGGGTAGCAGAAACTCCAGAATCACTCCAAAAGTACCAGTGCAATATAATGTGCTACTATGACAAAGGGGGGAAAATAACTAAGTGCATATGGGATAATAAGATTAACCTCATTGAATGGAAGTTTCAATTTAAATTATATTAACTTTTGTTCTTGTCTTGTTTTTGGGAATTTGCCTTCTGGTGCAGAGTTCACCAACCTTTCCAGCTCTGCGGATTGGCTGAGTGGGGGGAGTGATGGTTCTATGTGAGTGGTGGGCAAGTACGCATAGTTCCATTCGCACACATGCAGCAGGCACACGTGCCCGCCACATGCAAATGGAACATGTGCATGTGCACTTGCCACTGTTTGTGCAAATGGGGATGCATGTGTGCAGTCTCCCATCACTTCCGCAGCCCAGTTTCAAAGGGCTCAAGGCTCAGTAGTGCCTCCTCTAATGTGATCTTGGGTTTGAAAGCTGGTTATTTCTGCCCTGGTGCAATGGTATGTGGGAAAGACGTTGAGAGACAGGAGGGAGAGCTGCAGACTGGACAACTAGTATATAACTCATATCTCAGCCCACAAAAGAGGGAGAGTGTGGGAAACATTTCAGAAAAGACCCTCTGTAGTTTTCTAGAGAGAGAAAGGAAAGTATGGAAGAAATACTTTCAGTCTTGTAAAATTCTGTTAATATAACCTTATAATAAAGATAGAGCTAGTACTCCTGAATGTGTTTCTTATCTGAACTACTTCACCGGGCTAACATCTGGGCAATGACCTCAGCAGCTGCAAATTATTTTGCTCCCAACATATAGCTTTCACCACATCTTCTGAAGTTCTATGCATAATTGTAGGGTCACTTGCACAAATACACCAACACAGTCTTACTTACACACCATTCTCACACTCCCCTATAAGGATTAATAAGTCAGCAGGCAATTTAAAACAGGGGAAAACATGGAATCCCGTGCAGTCTCTGTCAGAATTCTGATCAAAACCAAAACTCCCTGCAGCTTTTCTAAAATTAAATGGAGAAATCATGGCAGCTCACCTGCCTGGCTTCCATTTCAAACAGCAGCAGCAATTCTGAATTCTCATGTATTTGTATACAGTATACAGGAATATAAAGTGTTTCATGCATCAAGTATAACTTCTTTTTCAAAGTATTTAAATTAGAATTCTCATAGACAACAAATTGCATACTGTGTACCAGTACACTGATCCAATTATCTCATAGAATTTAATGTAGATTATGATTACTTAATCCAGAGATGTCCCTGCAAATTTTGAAGGTGATTATCCTAACTGCCTAAGAACAACAGTTGCTTATTATTTTATTAGCTTGCAAAATATATTGTTTGCAATCTGGCCCTGGAAAGAAACTTTACTGAACTAAATGGTGCTTACTTTCTACTTCCAAAATAAAATGAATTTTAATAAAAGGCCTTGATCTATTGTAATTCATAGAACCCTGGCGCTTAGATTTAATTAGAAATCCAAATCATCTCACAATTAAATATTATCATTTATTCTGCTAGGTCAGGGGTAGGCAACCTTGGCTCTTTTATGACTCATGGACTTCAACTCCCAGAATTCCTGAGCCAGCATGTCCACGAGTCATAAAAGAGCCAAGGTTGCCTACCCCTGTGCTAGGTGAACTGAGATCTTCTGATAGAAAAAGATTCTGGTTTCTATTTAAAATTGTTTTTCTTCATTCTCTCATTTTCTCTTTGTTAGCCTACTACTCATAATATTAAAATAGGAAAACTTTAAATTCTTATGATAATCCAATTTATTTACAAAAACATTAGCTTGATGCTTAAGCAGGTGACATCCTCCCTCTGTTGTAGAAAAATAATGTCTATGTTATTGGACTACTCATCACAGCTGATGGATTTGAAGGTGGATACTCTGCATCTGATGTCTTAATAAGTCTTGTGCAATTCTGGTACTAGGAAGAGGGTGATCATAATTATATCCCTGATTAACCAGAGGAATGTGGTTAGTTTTTTGTTTTTGTTTCCCCCCCAAGCAACCAGCATTGCATTTTAATTAAGATGTATATAGACCATGATTATTTTCATATAGTCATTACATATAGTGATTATTTTGATTTAAACCAATCTTCTCCAATTGATGCCCTCCAAACAGAATTAGTTTTAATTCCAATACCCCCTAGCTAATATAGTAGCTATGTTGGTTAGGAATATAGAAATGAAAGAAACACCAGGTTACCAAAACTGGATAGCATATAAATTTAATAAAATATTATGTATTGTAATGGGGGTTGGCGTGATGGCTCAGCGATTAAAGATGCTAAGCTTGTCAGTTGGAAAGCTGACAGCTTGGATTCAAGACCTGAGCACTACATGACAGAGTAAGCTCCTATTACTTGCTCCAGCTCTTGCCCACCAAGCAGTCTGAAAGCATGCAAATGTGAGTAGATAAATAGGTATCATTTCGGTGGGAAGGTAAATGGTATTCTGTACACCTTGGCGTGTAGTCATGCTGAGTATATATGACCACAGAAATGTTTTTGGACAATGCTGACTCCCTTGGCTAGGAAATAGAAATGAGCATTGTCCCCTAGAGTTGGAAACAACTGGACAGGGGAAACCTTTTACCTTTATGTACTGTTATTATTATTTGTTTCCGGAAATTTTATGAAACATCCATCATTCTCACCAATGTTGGCTGGGTTAACTCACATACTGCAATGTGTAAAAAGATGGGAAAATATATGGCCTTCAGATGTTGCTAAATTGCAACTGTCAGCATTCCCTAACATTGGCCATTTTGCCTAAGCCTATTGGGACTTATAACTCCAGCTATAAATTCTGGAGGGCCACAGGTCAGGAAACAGTTGAGGCAAGGAACTATATTCTTTCCTCCAGATGTCTTTCTCTCATAATGCCATGTTTGTAAGACCTGTATCTGTCATGAAAAAAAAAAGGCAACTCTACATTTTCCCCTTAGTCAAAAACTGCTGGTTAATGAACAAATTATCCTCATCCTCTATTGGGAGTTCATTTGGCTTCCATCCCTGCCATTCAATGCATTCAGGGTTTTTGTGCTTCTTGTCTCTTCTCCAGGGAGAAGTTATGCACTGTCCTCCAAAATGTTTTGAATAACTATTACAAATGCTCATTGCATGATCTGATGGTTGTATGGAAGGGAACTGTGGTTTAAAGAAATTTGGAAGATACTGAGTTGACTCTCCCTGTCTTTTTCAAGAAATAGCTGAGGTAAGGCAAGAAGGGGCCCCTAAGCCCTATTGTTTGGCTGCCTCATTCCTGTCTCTCAACTGTTTCCCATAGTTCACCTAAACAACTTTGAGGCATTTTCATTTGAATTATATTGGAGAAGTTTAAATTCATGCATCTGTATTCCACAACAAATAATTGATAAACAGTTGAACATTGGGAAGGAATATTGGAGAAACAAGATTGTATGCTGCCTTGCCCCATTTTCTCAGTCATTCATTAGGAGAGTATGTTGCATCTGCTAATTCTCCATGCCTTATTCATGATTGTAGCACTCATTGCTTAATGCTCTAGTTTCTGTTCCGAAGTGTTAAAGGCTCTTACTGCATGAAACACATAAAGCCGAAGACACAGATCAAATGCAATCATTTTCTTAAGGAAACAACAGTACTTTTAATCTGAAACCTATTTTAAAGTACACTCCAGTATACAGGGAAAAGTAAAAAGGGAAGCATTAAAGATATTAAAATGTCACTTAATAAAAATAAAGAGGATTGGTAAGGCGAAATAAGTTAAAAACTAAGGTATGGAGAATATTGTTGACTTGGCTTCTTCACTTAATTTGCAAGCAAATTATTGCCATTAAAAATGGTTGAGTCATATAATTTCTGCTCAACAGCAAGGCAGAAGTCTAGCTGGCCTGAAAAACTAGTCTGGAAAACACCGAGAATTTCAAGCTAAAAATGTAGTTGTAAACAGATTATTTGGATTCTTGCCAGACATGGTTTCAAACATGGGTATGGGAGAAAGCTCTTGTAGATAGCTAACATAACCAGTGATCAAGGACTATCTATGTATAAATTTAAGAATTGCTGCCTAACTTTACTTTTGTTCCAATTTCTCCTTGTTTCTTTTTTCCTCTATATCACTTTTTAAAAGTGCAACTAGTCACACTCCTTCCATTGTACAATTTGAGAATAGTTATGTGAGAATCCAATCATTTACTCCAATGTTTCTCACCTGGCAGATCAATAATAAGCCATCCATCTTCTTCTTCCTCTTTAGAAACAAAAGGCTTAGGTTCTTCAACGACTTCACCTGAGCTGCTATCGCTGAAGAAGAGGCTGGTGAAACGCTGGAACATAGTGGGAAAAGGATTTCTAATATAGACTTTGAAAGAAAAATGGAAGCACGGCTATAAATGCTTGTTTCGATGCGTGTAGCCAGAAGATGCTTCGGTGGTGTAAATTTGGGGAGAAATTGATGGATGAGTCTTCCAAAAACGCAGGAGCTATCTGATGCTGGGGTATTTTCCCCCTTCTGAAGTCTTATCTGACTTGTGTTCTCTATAGTGCAATCATAAGGTTCTTCACTTGGTTTCAGTGCAAAGGCCTACAAAGATTAAGGGTGGGGTGGAGAGAGAGAGAGAGAGAATATAATTTTTTTTTTTTTTTAAAAAAAGCAAAAATGCTTTGAATCACAAGGAACTCAGATGATCCTGATAAAGAAGGGGAAGAGAATTCCTGGCATAGATCATAAACTTAAATTTGCTCTGATTCTGATCTTTTCCTGATGTCTTTTAATTTCATTTCTATAGGTAGCCTTCCTTCTTACTCTCACTGAAAACCTTTCTTCACTAATGACTTGAGCTCTTTGAAGATCCCCAAGTCTTGGGAAAAGACTTTACCTACAGGCCCAGCCTAGTTGTATTAATGTGAATATGTTTTCCCTCATAAACATGCAAAGATGCTTCCTGTTCTAAGACCCTGAATTGGATTTGTTAAGAGGACAAATTCAGGATTTCTTTTAATACTCATATTGCAAGTAATAGTTGCTAATTCAGGATATCAGTCAATTAATTGTCTGTTTTCTTAGCCCTTACTTTCATTCTACCCTTGAACTTTTCTACTCCAATGAATCCTGCCGATCTGAGGCCATCTTTTGGGATTAAAAATTTAAAATCTCCCTTCAGTTGCATTCAACTCTATGTAATTTTCCTTACCATCAGTAAAGCACACATTTATCATTGCCACCTTCTGAGATATTTTATTTGGCTAACCCCAGTCTAATCACATCTATGGGATTTCTTGATGACCTCTCACCCAAGCACCCTCCTCAGTTTTTGAGATCTGGCAAGATTCAATAAGGTGTGCTATATGTCCCATATTTGACCAATGTTAGCTGGAGATTTTAGACACTGCTGTTTCAACCCCTCTGTAAGACACAATGTTGGGATTACCTCACTATCTCCTCACACCTGATATTAACAATTCCAATATCATCACTGTCCACAATACGGAATTATAGCATGTTGCTGTTGCTTAACCCAGTGACTCTTTTTCTTCATCTATTACCTTCTTTAAAATCTAGCTTTTATGTAGATCAGTGATACAACTAACTTATTACTTCATTCTACCATAATTAGGTCTTATAATATACAACCCCAAGTTTCTTTGTGTGGTTTTCTGAATTGGATCCTTTTATAACAGAAATTTGGCAGACATTTTTACTAACACAATACACAAAACAACTTAGCACACTTATTTTACTTGCAGACATAGTGTGCCACCACTAGGCTCTTTTGCATTTGTGTTTTTGCTTTTCCCCCCAAATCTATCTGCTCACCCACAAAAAGGTTTCCTGCAATTGCTATAAAGCACTAGGCATAATTGTTAGTATTATTTTATTGTTGCTGTTGTTAACTATCAGCTTGCTATGCTAAGTCTAGATACCAGAAACAGACTAACAAAGGTTAATCAGTGGTCAATCTATTCCAATCTTCTTTACTGGATGTCCCTAAATGAGTTGGACAACAAAACCAATGACATCCCAGTCATCTTGCCCATAGGACATGATCAGCTTTGTAATCCAACTTACTGGTGGGTTTTAGGTTGGGGAAAATAGGTTGCTTTTACAATTAAAGAACTTCAAGGGGAAAAATCCTCCCACCCACTCCCAGCAAATATTTCCACTGTTACAAGACCCCCCCCCAAAGAATCAGTCTGTGGTTTCAATCTGACATTTAAACTAGTGTTATGCATTTCTGCCTTGCAGTTCCTCAACAGCTTTCTTCTAATATGTTTTTCTATCTAATTTTCAGAAAAATTGAAAATTTATTTCAAACTTTTCTTGATTTTTAAAATGTTATCTTATTGCTTTTGGTGAACAGCAAGGCTGTTTTTGGGATTAGGGTTTATTGTTACCCTTCTTTCCATCATTATGAAGCCCTCCTGGCTGCTTTCACATCTTGAAAAAGCCAGATAATGGGGGACTCCTTCCCTTAATGTAAGCAACACTGCAGTCTACCCTTGAACATTTCATTCACATTCTTCTTAGTTGAAAATAATTCTCAAACAAATTTTCTGTTATCTAGGTCAGTATTTCCCAGACAGCATGCAAAAGGGATTGAAGTCCATTCTGGCTGTGAAATTCTGAGAATTGAAGTCCACCCATCTTAAAGTTGTCAAGGTTGAAAAAAGTTGAGAAACACTGATCTAGATTTTATGAGGATTGGTAGAAAACTAATGCAGAGAATGTTGTGGTACAGCAATCATTTAAATCTACAGTTTCTTCTACTGCTAACATTCATTGACTTTCTCCCAGCCAAACCTAAAAGACCAGTATTATTTCCATGCTTGCTATCCTCACAGCAACTTTGAGAGAATGTATGCCAGCTATCCTTACAGTGACTCTGGGATCACTTCCTCTACTGAAGAGATGAAGTCACAGAAGGTCACTTCCTCTACTGAAGAGAGATTTGAAAATAAAAGTCCAGCATTCTTAATTGCTATGTGGAATTGGCTCTAAAGTTATTTCACCCTTAGTAAATAAAGCAAAAGGCTTGCTTCTTTCCATCTTTTCAAATACTTGAACGCAAGCATTGCATTCATCCAAACTGATGGAAGAACATCAAGAGCTGGTTCCTCTCTTAGCTACAAAAGAAGGATGGATCAGAACTATGCTACCATTTCATAATAGGAACATTTGCAATTGTTTGCTAGAAATGTTTTTTTATAGTGGTACCATTAAGCCAAGGCTTTGAATCAGAAATCCAGGAATTCACTTGGTAGAGCACTCTCAGATACTGCCAAGTTTCAATTCCACTTCCAAACTGAATGTAGTAAAGATTCTGAATTAACAATTTTACTTCTTAATTACTAATTAAACAATAATATACTCATTTTTATTTTCATCAAAACTACAGATTTTCAGTTATGTCCAGTCTATCATACTAACAGCAGAGAAATTAATGAATAATTGTGTCCATTCATTACACATTTATTTATTTTCAAAAAATATATCTATGCCACCTTTTTGGCTAAAGCTCTGCCAAGAAAATATAGCTACACTAAAAATGCCAAAAGTTCTATTTGAAACAGCAGTTAAAATTATTTACAATTAATTTAACAACTAAGAAAGACAATTTAAAATCCAGGTGCATTAATATTGACCATACAAATTTTTTTTTTAAATCAGCCTACCAGTTCAATGTAACACATCTTCAGAAGCATTTTTATAGATTACTTTTATGTAAATCAGGTTTTCTGACATTGGCTCAATCAAATTATCTTTGTCAAATATTTGCCTAGTAGTAAGATGACTAGTAACACAGATCCCAACAGGATTATAATTTTCTTCAAATTATAGTAAGGATGGAAGAAATATGTTTAGTTCACTCTTGAATGCAAGCTTATTTAGTTTCCTATTTATTTTAACTGATACACAACCTAAAACTTTGTCCAATCACCCCAAATTTCTTTACAATTGTCAGTACAGTTCATTACCCAATTTTAAAATGCACATTCAGGAAAAAAAAAGCTTTTAAAAAAAGATGTGGTGGAAAATCGTTTGCAAAAGCTAAATAGTTTGAGAAATTTGTATTGAAAGTACAAATTTTAGTCTGAATTTATAGTATTAAAAATTTTCAATGAATCACACTTACCATATTTACAGAAACAAGAAACTGGAAAAAAAAAACCTGAAATGGACAGAATGGCCAAGCTATAAGACAAAGAGGAAAAAATTCAGTTGCCCTACTGACTACCTGGCCAGAAATTAAATTAAATCAATTGACACTGTCTAGAGCAATTGGCAATTTTCTAGAAATGTAGGGATGCAATTAAAAAAAATCACTTGAAGGGAGAAGTCTATAAATACAGTTTGTAGAATGGTTATACTTATGTGTGTGTGTGTGTGATATGTATGTATGTGAATGCCTATAATATAATGTAGAAGTACTTGAAAAGCTCAGGTTTAATAATGCAAATCTCACTGCTAACATTGTTAATAGTTGCTTAGATACCAGAAAGAACTTCATCTGTTCTAAATGCTTTAACAGACCTTGCACAATGGTTCCTATTCTACCTTGCAACTGCATGATTTTATGATAAAGTGGGTCTGTACCGGAAACAGTTGAAATGCTGTGGCAGAAAGGGATTACACAGTGTAATTATTTGGACACTTATCTAAGGCGTGAAGAGCCAAGGAAAGGGTAGAAAAAGTGTATCTCGGGCCCCATATGTAGTCTAACAGTATATATTTTGCATTTCTATTTCTTTCCCTCACAGTTGGTTCCCCCACCAAAAAAACCTCTCATCATTTTTGTCTGCATGTATGCATTTGAGGTTTGGGGCAGATTAAGAACCCAAAAGAGGAACTTAAACTTTGCAGAAACAAGCTACCTAAATTTCCTTGGGCTCCAGTTACTTACATGTAAATGCCATGCAAAGCCTGGGGTGACCTTTCAGCCAACCTGAATTGTGCCTTTCTGGGATCAGAAGGTAAGGCTTTGGAGAAAGAAAGCTTTTCCACCTCCCTGAGGCTATATCCATTATTAATCTCCAACTTCTACTTTCCATTGGTAAAAAGGTTATTATTATCTTTAACCAGGATTATATACTCAATACTAAATCCCATTGAATAGGACACTCTGGCAGACAGGATAGGATTGTAGGCTCAATCTGGTTTTCTCATATCCCATTCTTCTCCAATGTTGTCCTCCAGATGTTTCTGATTGCAGTTGTTATTGCCAAACTCTTTTGGCAGATTAGAATTCTAAAACTACACTTAATTTATCTCAAAGAATGCATATCTCACCCATTTAGAAGATGCAATGATATAGAACCTATCCTAGAGAGAATTCTGGAGTGAAGAATTTAGGAAAGGAAATTCTGGCTCAGAACTGGTAGGATGTGATTTCCCAACCAAAAATGTTCTTCATGTACTCTAGACCAGGGGTAGGCAATCTTGGCTCTTTTATGGCTCGTGGACTTCAACTTCCAGAATTCCTGAGCCAGCCACGCTGAGGGGACAGGGAGAGGTTTCCAAGCTGAGCCATGCTGGCTCAGGAATTCTGGGAGTTGAAGTCCATGAGCCATAAAAGAGCCAAGGTTGCCTGCCCCTGCTCTAGACGTTGTTCATACGAGGGAACATATGGATCACATCTTAATGAAATGAGGCCTTTTTTCTAGAGTTCCCTCCATCACTTCTACTATCTACAGAAGGTACATTTTCTACATCCCAATGTGTCTCATCCAGTTAAATTTGCACAAAAAGATGGTTTCATTCAGCAACAGATGGGTGCCTTTCTTTCCATGATGACATTTGTTCTACCAATATCTCAAGCCTATTGTTTGTTGTCTTCTGGGACCTATCCATGGCAAGTTTGGTCTGAAGCAATTACCTAGGGAGGGAACTTCAGTGCAAGCCATTATGATGCCAGCAAACCTGTATCTACGCTAACATCCCTGAATGAATCCGGTAAGAGGAGTAAACAGCACAAGATAGATCCCAGAAGACAATGAACAACTTGGCACAGGAATCATTTATCTGTTATTTTTATGGTATGTATATTGACATTAACTCATATCTCCAATCTTATGTTTTGTTTACCCTTAAAAACAAAGTCAATTTATTTCAACAGACTTCTAAGAGGAACATTCCTAAGCATATATACATTCCTAGGCAGAGTCACTGCTGTGAGATGGGCAGACATATATTTAAACAAATAAAATAAGCAAATAACTATCTACAGTGTCTCTATCATATTTCTAGTAAACACGTTTAGGATCATACTATTGGTTTGCAAAAGCTATTTCTCATGTGGTCAATGGAATGTGATTGCCTATTCTTAGTTATTCATATCTAGTGGAGGTCTTGTATGTTCCAGGCTCAGAACAACCTGAATTATATTTCTGAGCAGATGGTAGGCTTATTCAATACAGCTTTAGTTAGATACATTTAGAGCTGTCTCGGGCAGCCAATTTGATAGCATCGTATTGCCTAGTAAAATGTTATTATTATGCTGCCTGGAGGTGGGGGAGGTGCTTGTGGAATTACTTTGCCTTACATACTAAAATAACCATGTTTGACTCAGAGCCATGGCCTTTGGGTACTGCAGAAGATGCAAGCAAACGTCTTTTGCAGCCTTGTTGATGGAAGATAAAAGAAAGCATTTTTGTCATAGGACTGTTGTTCTGGGCAAAAGTATTAGCACTAATAGGAATTAGTTATAGTGCTAGCACAGTAATTTTTTTTTTTAAAAAAATAGCAATGTATGGAACTCATATAAAATGCCAAACAGCAAAGGATTCAAAAGTTGGTTCTAGATATATGCTACTGCCAAGTATGAAGGTCCTTTTATGAGTAGGTCACTCTTTTTCAATTCTGACTGTGGAGGAATTCTAATTAAGAGGAAAATAATAGAATAAAGAATAGAGTTGGAAGAGACCTTGGAGGTCTTCTAGTCCAACGCCCTGCTCAAGCAGGAAACCTTATATCATTTCAGATAAATGGTTGTCCAATCTCTTCTTAAAAACCTCCAGTGTTGGAGCAACAATTTCTGGAGGCAAGTTATTCTACTAATTAATTGTTCTAACTCTCAGGATTTTTTTCTTTGGTTGGTTCTCTCCTTAATTAGTTTCCATCCATTGCATCTTGTCCTACCTTCAGGTGCTTTGGAGAATAGGTTGAGCCCCTCTTCTTTGGTGCAGCCCCTTAAATATTGGAACACTGCTATCACATCACCCATAGTCCTTCTTTTCACTAGACTAAACATACCCAGTTCCTGCAATGTTCTTTGTATGTTTTATCCTCCAGTCCCCCAATCATCTTTAGGGAAGAGGTTGTTTGCACAAATCCTTGTTTTATAATCAAGTACCTAAATGTTACTTTTCCAGGATTCCTTTAAAGCCCCAGGAGCTCCAGTCTTGAATGGAATCCTTCAAAGAGAAGTTCAGCAAGGAAGTTGATGGATCTTCTTTAGTCATTCCATCAGCAAATTGTCTTGTAATTTAGTGCCATTAATGGCACTGAAAAAAGAACTGGCAAGACTAGTATTGGGTGGGGATGAGGGTCCATTTCCATCACATAGCAGGGAGATGGCTGAGAAGGAGGAGTGTGAAAAACGATCATGGCACATGAGCTTCCCAAGCACTGGGACTGCCATGCTAGCTGGAATTCTGAGTATTAAAGCAGAAGTTTATCCAAAACAAGAGCCTGGCATGTTTGCTAATAACAAAGCATTGCTTGCATCATATTTTCACAATAGTAAGTGGTAAAAGGCCAGACTGCTTTTTCTTCAAAAGAATGGTACATTTGTGGAAAAAGTAGTTACCAAACTGCTAGGCTAAATAATAAGGGAGAAACTCATGAATTCCTGCACTGAGCAGGATATGGGATTCTGTGACCTTAAATGGCTCCTTCCAAATCAGATTCCACGATAATCGGGTGTTTAGAAGGCCTTTTTTTTACAGTCATGCTCCCAGCTCATGTGTTTCATGGGCTTGACCAAACAAGGGATGCCAGAGGAATGACAGGGATCACATACTCTCTGTTTAAAGTCATTTACAAAAGAGTACCTGAACAGAGCATATCTTTAATAATTGCGAAGTGGCCAGAGACCACTGCAATCCTTCCCACATCAAGTGCAAGAGGACTCTGATTTGTAAAATGTTTGTGTTTAGATAAAGCAGAAGTGTACAAGTTTCAGGACTTCAGGTGGCTCCAGAGAAACCTAGAGTATGCACTTCGAGCCCTCATTAGAGTTCCAAGAAACAGCAACTTTGAATGTGATAAACAATCATATTAGCAACTAATGAATGCTCTAATTACTTTCCAAACCTATCATAGTTTTTTTATAGACTTTACCCAATTTTTGGCATTAGTTATTTATATAAATATATATTTATATATATTTCACCTTTATTATCCTGCCATTTGGAGGGAGGCAGGCAACCTCTGGCCTGTGCTCAAAGGTCAATGTAGTTTTTGGTTTAAAAAAAATGCTCTCCAAGGAAACAGTTTGTCCCCACTTCTATGAAATGTGTCCTGTTTCAAAGGATCATTGTTTGCCACTAAAGTCATTTTGAGTTCTCAGAGCCTCAGTAGCTAATCTCCCAAAATTTTACTTCCCAGAACACAACAAAACATCACATTGTTTCATATTTGTAATGCAAAGTTGCTCTGTTCACCCAGCTCTCTTGGTTACTCAACCCATTTTTTAGCTTGACATAACTCTAGGATTACCATATTTGGGCTGCAGACATCAAGACAGAAGCATTTCATTGCTGCTGTTAGTGGTAAAACTTTTGACAGGCCAGATCTGGTAGCCCTAATGTACTGAACAATAGCCACATGGACTCTGTCTATAACATGTTAAAATGCAGAAAATAAAAAGAAAAGATGTAATAATAACCAAGTTTAAGCATGTTTGAAACGGGGCATTGTCTTACCTGAACGCCTTTTCTCAGCATGATGATGGAGAATCCACCAATGGGTTTTGCTTGTCTTCTGCCCGCAGACTAAGTCAGCCAATTTTGCTCTGCCTCTTCCTGGGGCCTCCCATTTCCCAGTCTCGACTGAGGCGAAAGCCATTGTCTATGTTACTGTTTGTTGGCTCAATCCTCTTCCCTGCACAGGACCTGACTGGCCCTAAGGGTGGGAGTGGATTCTCCATTATCATGCTGAGAAAAGGTGTTCAGGTAAGACAACACCCCTTCTCCAGCCTGAGGAGTGGAGAATCCACCAATGGGACATACCAAAGCCTCACTGTCCCTGCGGGTGGGAAGCAGTCTGGGCCTGTGTGCCATTCTCTGATACTATGCACTGGAGGACCCTCCTGCCAAATGAGGCCTCCACAGATGCGAACCTATCTAACTTGTAGTGTCTTATAAAGGGAGAAGGCGAGGCCCACGTCGCTGCCCTACATATTTCCTCAGTCGGTGCGTGAGTCGCCCCACTGCTGAAGTGGCAGCGCTTCGAGTGGAATGTGCAATGATTTGTCTGGGAACTGCTAGCAACTGTCCCTGGTATGCCATTGCTATGCACTTCCTGATCCATCTACTGATTGTGGATGCTGTGACCATTTGACCTCTTGCGTGTGATTGGAAGGAAACGAACAGGGCTTCTGATTTGCGGAAGGGTGCAGTTCACTTAATGTATTGCCTTAAGGCCCTGTGAACTTCTAAGGTGTGCCATTTGCACTCAACCAGACAAGGGAAAAAACAAACGAACAGCCATTTGTCTTTTACTCCTCCCCCCCTTCGAATGAAGTTAAAATAAAGGTAATATACGACCTGATTCAAAGGATTGATTCTGGAGCCAAATAATTCTGTCTGAACGGGCTGTAGACTAAGTCGAGACTGGGAAATGGGAGGACCCAGGAAGAGGCAGAGCAAAATTGGCTGACTTAGTCTACGGGCAGAAGACAAGCAAAACCATTGGTGGATTCTCCACTCGTCATGTTGGAGAAGACCTGGTTCAGCATGTTGCGTGAATGCAGCCAATTTGTCTTTCTTTCATTCATTTTGTTATGTAATTACCGTCACATCAATCCTCAATCTGTGTTAGTGATGCTTCACTAAAGTCTTCTCTCTGTATTGCTTGCAACAACTAAAAATGAACAAGTCAGGCTTTTTAGGTGACTATAAAAGTAAAAATACTATGGTGACTGCATAAAAACAAACACCTTTCTTGGCTACAGTACAGAAAAAGTTTGCTATTATTGTTTTCTGAGAAATTTATCAGTACTCCAGTGAAGCCCTCAATCCTGGTATTTCTTGATGCTCTCCCATGGAAGTGCTAAACAGTCATATATATATATATTTGTAGCTTCAGACAGACTTGTGTTATTTATCTCACCTGGATGATTTTTCTCTTGCATTTTTTGAATGAGAAACTCTGGAATATATGTTTATTTTTTCCATACTCTGTTAGTTGGCTTCCTCACTACATAGCAATCTGACTTCTACTATGGTAATGTTTCTTAACCTTGCTAATTTTTAATTGTGTGGATTTCAATTCCCAGAATACCCTAACCAGCATCATTGAAAAACCCAGAATATTAAATGGGCTGAAGGATACCATACAAAACTCAGGATTTCATTAGAGAAATTCCTGGTAATGAAGCTTTGAAATTCACTTGATACTCTCATTTATTATTTGACTCAGCTGATGAATCTAAAAATTGCCTGATCATTTTTTTCTCCATTAAAAAGGGGAAATACTTGCTGCAAAGAAAATATAGTTCTGTGAACCATCTGCCATACGACCTCTGGAGAGTTGCTTCTTTAATTAAATTTCAAAGAAGTGAATAAATATTAAGTCACACACAAATGGGAGTTATATTTTCAAAGGAACTGGAGCCAGGAAAGAATTTTAAGAAATCTACATCAGATGTGAAGAAATGAAGGATGTTAACAAAATAACAGAAATAACAGAGTTCATAGGGATCTTGGAGGTCTTCTGGTCCAACCCCCTGCTGAGGCAGGAAATCCTATACCATTTCAGACAAATAGTTGTGTAATCTCTTCTTAAAAACTTGCAGTGTTGGAACATTCACAACTTCTGGAGGTAGGTTGTTCCACTGATTAATGTAACTGTCAGGAAATTTCTCCTTAGTTCTAGCTTTTCTCCTTGATCAGTTTCCATCTTTTGCTTCTTGTCCTGCCTTCAGGTGCTTTAGAGAATAGCTTGACTCCCTTGAGATATTGGAACACTGCTATCATGTCACACCTAGTTCTTCTTTTCATTAAACTAGACATACTTAATTCCAGCAACTGTTCTTTATATGTTTTAGCCTCCAGCCCCCTAATCATCTTTGTTGCTCTTCTCTGCACTCTATCTAGAGCAGGCATGTCAAACTGCCAGCCCATGGGCCAGATGCATCATACTGAAAGCATGCCCACCCCATTGCTGGCAATGGGGAAAAAGTCGCAATACGTCGTGTGATGTCAGATGACGTCGTGAGTTTGACATGTCTGATCTAGAGTTTCAACATTTTTTACTTTTGTGGCGACCAAAACTGGATTCATTATTCCAAGTATGGTCTTACCAAGGCATTATAAAGTGGCATTGACACTTCAGATGATCTTGATTCTATCTCTCTGTTAATGCAGCCTAGAACTGTTTTGGCTTGTTTTGGCTGTTGCAGCACACTGCTGGCTCATAGTCCAGTGTTGATTGGAACGGTTGCATATTTGCAAATAAAACCAACAAATGGGACAATAACTGGAGCTGTTACTTGCCAAAAGTCACAGCCTTTCTACTAGCTTTTATTACAATGAAAAACATATGGATGGGCACATGGAATATGGTTGAAATCCATGGTCTCCTGATACAAGGTGCTAGAATTCAAGAGAGCATTCTACTATAAAGATTTTACATCACAAACACAATATATTATCTACCTTGCATTTACTTGGAATGGTGGACATGCACATAGTTTGACCCACAGAGGTTGATCCTGTTTATGTTTAATTTGGATCAGAGAGATGTATTTAAATTTAATTTGGATTGTAATCACATTAACTCGTGAGATGAGTCCTTCCATTTCACCATTATTTCAGTGTCAAGGCTTTTATCAAGAGATCTTACAAAGTTCCCTCTTAAATTGGAAGTAAAATATACTTGCAATTGAAAAGGGTTTACGGAGATGATTAACATCTGCTAATCCTGATAATACTGTTATGTTGACCCTTCAAAGTGAGGATGGGGAAAAATGCAGATTTAAAGAGATAAAACCACATCTGTACAATAAAATTATTAAAACCAATGATATTAAAACAAAAATAATAAATATAATAAACCCTGGTACCAGAACTAATCTTAGCTCATTCTGTCCTAGCACTCACTCAACTTGGGAAAGCCAAGTTGTGAGTCCTTTTGGGAAGTTTAATATTGTGGGGACCTGCCAAATTTCGGGAGGAAGAGTGCTCTATAGGGAAGGGGTTGCCATGGAAAAGGCACACTTCCTAGATCCCACAGATGGCAACACTAATGGGAAGAGACTAGACATCCTATTCAATTTGGTAGAATTGGCAGATGTTCTTAGGGAGAGGCAGTTTCACATATAACCAGACCCCATATCATTGAAGGTAATAAACAGCACTTTGAATTCCATCTGGAAGGAAACTGGAATCCAGTGCAGCTTGTGTAACAAGCATGTAACATGGGTAAACCTAGGGGTATCATCAATCACTGCATATGCTGTTACATTGTAGATCAGTTGTAACTTCCAAGTGGTCTTCACTGGCAGCCCCTTGTAGTGTGTGTTGCAGAAATGCAACTGGGAAGTGACCAAAGATGAATGACTCTGAGCAAGACCTCCCGGTCCAGGAAAGGTTAAATTGTCACACATGAAACAACTGAGCACAGGCCCTGCTAGCCAGAGCTGCCACCTAATACCTTGAGCATGAGCTGTGAGTCCAAGAGGACTCCCAAATTGCACACCAACTTAGTCCAGGAGAAGGCCTCCTTGTCCAGAATCAAAGATGACACATGACCTAGACTTGGGGGGAACCAAAGATCCAGGGCAACAAACAAACACACACACACACACTCACACACACACACACACACACACACACACACATGCTATTAATTAATTTGTATACACAGTGGATGAGTACCACATTTAGTCCTAGACCTAAGGCATTCACCAAGCAGCACCTAGCTTTATTTATTTAAAAGCTAACCAGTGAACTCAGTTAACACTTAGAAAGACCACCAGGAAATATCTGCAAAAACATCCATAAAATATTCTTGCCAAAGCAACTACATGGGTGTGCTCTTGAAGTGAGCAGAAATCAGGCTTGATTCAAAGAAAGTGTTATCCTTTTTTCAGAATAGAACCATTAAAATAAAGGTTCTCAGAATATTAAAAAAAAAATCAGTAGTGGAAAAAGCCTCCAAAATAGTACACTAAAGACGGAAAAGCCTCATTGATTTTCAGCATTAGAGAAGAAAAATAAAAAAAAACCATTAACATTTGAGTGTGAGGTGTGTGTGAAAAAGGCAACAACTAAGCAATTGAAGCACCACCATGCCCTTTTTCTAGGTCATGGGAACCATCTTGATTTTTTGACCCTTCCCCACAGATCCCTTGGAACAGAGTACTCTGAAAAAAGCAGAGCTGGCTGAAACACTAACAGGAGCCTTGTACAACTGCTGAATTTAACTGAAAGTCCCATCTGTTCAAAATAAAACCAATCATAAATCGGTAGTAGCCATAACCTTTGTTTTATGCTGGCCCCAAGAATCCCCTTAAACTGCATTACATGGCAGGGTTTACTTGTGAACATCTAGACAGAGATGCATAAGCACCTTCAGGATCAGAAATATTAGAAATGTGGCTATGCTGGGGGCACGAGAAAAATAAACCTGCTGAGTAGACATCTGTAGGTGACCCAGTTCTGAAAGCATCTGCCCCAGGATAAGGCTGGATGGGGGATAAACATATGCATCCCCCTCTCCCTTTCAAGGGGGGAGAAGGAAACGATACCATTGGGATTATGGATCAGTAAACTTAATACCATCTGTTGTCAGGGAGAGGAGATTAAACTCATGGGAGACAGTGACTTTCCTCCCCTTTCCAGCATAAGGACCAGTTACAGCCTTCCAAGCTCTGGTATGGAACTTAAAATACACTGGGTAATCTTCTTCACCCAATTGCTCAACCTCAAACCTTTCAGACACAACCAATCCTTCTAAAACATCCTTCCAGAGGAAGCTCTTCAGTATGTAGTCAGAAACAACGCATTTGGATAGTTTCTGCCTGCCCACACTGGTGTCTTGTTAAACTCTGTATTGTCCAGATTAACTTAGAATCATAGTTTTAACATAGAACCAAAATTTTGCAGGCTATCTAGCCCAACTTTTTTTTAAGGAAGGACCAGCAAGGAGGGTGTTCTGTTTGACAAAAGACCCACCAGCCTCTGTTTGAACAGTAGTGGGTACAGATCTGCCTTAGCAAGATGGTTCATCTTGAAGAGACATATTGCTCTTCCTTTTTCAAAAAATTAAATTTTATATTAGGCATCTTATTCTTCCTTGATGGAGACAAAGTGAAGCCAATCAGCCTCAGGTGACTGATTCATATCACAACTATTTCTATCTGCATGCAAAAGCCACTGTCCCAAGGGAAGGAAAGCAGCATGGCCTCTTCATCGATTGAAAGCAATTTTCATGGAGGCTTGCCTAAGGGACACTCCCCTTGAATCACCATCAAAGCACAATGCCAGCTGTATCAGCCCAATTATACACTTGAGAAATGGAAAACCATCAACTGAAGTCTGTCTTTCTATAAAAATAGAAATGCTTTAAAACTTGTCCTGTCTTTTCCCTTTCTAATGTTTATACAACTTAACCATACACTGCTTCTAGATCAGGGGTGTCAAACTCGCAACATCACGTGCTGTGTCGCGATGTATCGTGACTTTTTTGCCATTGCCGGCAATGGGGTGGGGGTGGTTTCGTTATGATGCATCTGGTGCTGGCAGTTTGACACCCCTGCTCTAGATCTTCCCTCCAGTTTGATTTCTGCTATGTCTATATGCATCTCTTACATTGGGGTAATTTTATTCCTCCTTGTCACAAATTTATGTGAGCATCATTTCCCTCTCCCCAATCAGGAACTGATCTACTTGTGAGTGAGGTGGGAAAAAACTTATCCTAAGTAAACTTTTCTGGATAGAAGAGTGGAGTGCCTCTTTTAATTTTAACTGAAAAAGTGTATCTAATTAGTAGGCAATACTAATTGTGGCTTATGACCACAACAGAGACCGGAGCTTCCAGCATTAAGCAATGTAGTAATTATGTGAATCATGCCCAGTTTTATGATTTTTTGCTGTGATTACGGTAATCACATGGTTGTTAAATGAATCTGGCTCCTCCCGTTGTCTTTGTCAAAAGCTGGCAGGGAAAGTTGCAAATGGTAATCATGTCACACACACAGACACAGACACACACACACACACACACACACACATCCCTCCAAGATGCTGCACCGTCACAAATTCATACTGGTTGCCAAGCACCTAGTTGGTGATCACATGACTGTGGGGGATGCTGCAGCAGTCATAAGTGGGAAACCCCCATCACAAGTCCTTTTTTAAAGCAATGCCATAACTTTGAATGATTATTAAACAAATGATCATAAGTTGAGGATTATCTGTATCTATGACCAAAAAAAGAAAGAGTTGCAGCCAATACAAATACTTTTTCTTTTGAGGGAAATTTTGTGGAATTACAATATTCATATATTTGCCTCTCTCATTTTTATTTTACTGTAAGAATCTTTAATTTCCTACCTCACCCCTGGTAATTTTAAACGTATTAGGTTATCCATTGGCTTGGGCAAAGATGTAAAACAGATAACTATAATTCTGAACAATCAAATGACTGTCGGTGCTTATGACCAATATACCCTGAAATCCTATGTTAAAGTTTATCAGAAAGATGATACTAATTTATACACAAATGTTCTAATGTTGCTTGATTGTATGAGGCAATAAACAGGCCAGGTTTAAAATATAATACCAATATATACTGCAGTTTCTTGGTGTGTGAGAAAATGGAAATGCAAAATATAGTCTCATTCACTTCATCAATTTCACTAAAAGTATATGAATGCAAAAATTGATCTCACTCAGGAAAACATCTATTACAGTACTTATTATACAAGCAACAAAAAAATGACAAAAGCTGAAATGGCTATTGCAGAACTAATCTATGTAGCACAATTTCCTTCAGAAAAGTGGGGACTGCAGTTCTTACATTTCCTAGCTAGCCTAATTGAATCCCAATATATTTGCAGGCTCTCAGGCTGCAGAAAGGTGTTTGGTGTATAATTTAGACAGGAAATCAATTTCTTATTTCATTTTGATTGCACTTCCATATTTTTGCCCTTGAAAAATTGGGGGAAAAAACTAGGAAAGAATATTTGGCAAAGAGATACAAAGGGTAAGATAACCTCCTGTGTTCCAAAGTTGTTACTACATGATACCAAGGAGGGAGGGAGGGAGGGAGAAAAAACAGGGAAAAATGAATTACATCAAAGAAAAAGATCTCATTCAGCATTTTAATTTTAAACAAATTTATTGAGTAGGCAACATTTTTGGCTTATTTTAAATTTTATGAAAATGCATTAGACATACAAGTAGTTATTAAACTACAATCACAATTGAGCCCAAAATTTTTGTTGCTAAGTGAGACAAATGTTAAGTGAGGTTTGCCCCATTTTATGACATTTTGTACTGTAGTTGTTAAGTGAAACACTTCAATACATTGATTTGAACATTTCAAGCAACAGCTTAATTCTTTTTCTGAGTTCTGTTTTATGAAGCCTGAGCTTTCCAAAATTATCCTGTTAGATAAGATCATAAGAGGGGAGAAGAATGATACAAAAAGGAGCAGGTAGGTCTTGTTTTTGTAATCAACCAAGTCAGAGTTTTTAAAACAAAAATATTTTTAGAATGAAGATTTTTTAGTAGAAACCTCACAGCAGAATGGCCACTAATGGTTGCCTAGGAAAACATTACAAAACATACCTAAGAATCTCATAAGGTCACCATCACAGTATAAAAACACTGTGTTTATGATCTTTGTGGAGTTCACCAGCTTCTATTCAGATAGGAGAGTTATGCAAAAAATAACTTCACCTCTCACTTTGGTGTCTCTACTCAACTGTATTTCTTATATCAAGACATAGACTTTACAATCTTGTCTATAGCAAATAAATATTTTTCTTAAAATAAGAGGGATTTAAGAGACTGCTATCAAACATAGCTGATAGCTGAGCTCGACAGCTAGAAGAACATGACTAATATCACAAAAATTCTACTATACATTTACATTTTACAATTGCACTTCATCTTTGAGATACTTGGTGTATCCAAATCCATTATTTGTAATTTCATGGATATAGATGAACTTCTGAGTACTTTCCTAGTTCATACAGCTGCAGAGAAAAGCTTGAAATAATGTTTATACTTTTATTTTATTTTACAAGTGGTTTAATTTAACATAGCATTATTAGTTCATCTTTTAGACATCTTGGTATCATATGTAATCATGTGCTATAAAAACAGATGGCAGCCAGACCAGATGAACACTATAAAGCAGGGGTGTCAAACTCGCAACGTTCTGTGATGTGTCACGAGGTATCGTGACTTTTTTTCCATTGCCAGCAATGGGGTTGGTGCTGTTTCGCCATGACATATCAGGCCATGGGCCAGCAGTTTGACACCCCTGCTATAGAGCTTATGATGCTTGGTATATATGTTGAAACTGTTGACATTTCAGCAAACCTGGACTATTTGAATGTGGCTGCATTTTAGAAATTACTCTTCAGACTTTCCCAACCTGTTATCTTCCAGATGTGCTAGAATTTGACTCCGATAATTCTCAGCCAGAATATCAAAATCAAAAACATCTGGAATGTACCAAGTTGGGAAATGCTGCTTGATTATTTAATCAATGCAGAGATGAAAACAAGTTCTTCCAGTTCAGGAATGCATTCCTACTGATTAAATAATATTTAGTGTAACAATGGCATCTCAAAATAAATACACCTGTTCCCCTGCCTTCCTCTCACACAGAGAAAGAATCATGGTTTGAGGCCTAGTGCTGTTTAAATGTAAAATAACTTTTTAAATTCCTGATCAAGATAAAGACATAGTAGCAGTGTATGATTAGGGAATGCCCATGGAAATCTCAGACACTGAAAGGGCTGAGAAATAAGATGTTCAGTGGAATAGAATTTTAGAGTCATAGCTATTTCTATTATGTGCCATTGAAAGTATGCCAAATAATAGAACATAAGTAATTTTCCTATTCAGAGCAGGTTAGTTTATAGTTTTATAATGTGTGTGTGTGTGTGTGTGTGTGTGTGTGTGTAAATTTCAAATTACCCACTTACCATGACTTGTCATGGATAGGCAACTTTATTGAAAGAATTCTATTTCTGCTAAGTTGGAAGGACACACATAGGGCATGCAGAAGCATAATTTGCATTTTGATATTGTCGCAATGTCACATTTTAAAACAGCCATAATTATATCCAAATTTCCACACCTACACACCCCTTCCATTAGCTTTCTGAAAATCCCACATTTGCAAATCCCATTTTAGTATCACATCTAAGATTTGCCAGCCACTATCATTAAATCATGCTTGCTAAAATATGAAATCAAATATGAACTACACTGCAAAACTATCCGTAATGAAGATAAGTTGATTTTGATGTCAATCCTCAGCCTTTCACTTGTGTTTTACTTGATGCCACTGCCAAACCTCCTTTTCCATCAGTACCAAAATAAAAAGGTGACATTGCTCCCATCAGGCCTTCCATCAAATTATCAAAGGCCTGAGCCCAACTCCAGCACTCCAAAACGTGACAGGCCAACTACCCAGGTCAAAAGAGGACAGCTTCAGCATGCGTAGGTGGGGAGCGGGAGGAGGGAGATTGGAAAGGGCTGGCCTTGGTGACGTCACAATGTCATATGCAAATTATGAGAACGTCAACACAGGCTTTTAGTCCCAGGCAGCCAATAGCAACAGAAATCAGTTTTTAATCTTAATCCGTTAACCAAGAAGCGAATAACAAAAGAAACAGCAAGAGAAGACAACGGAGATTTGAAGAAGAGGAGAAATCACAGTGAAATTAACGAAATTAAGTGTTCTTTTTTTCTTCGGAATCGGATCTAGAAAGTTGTCTTTAACATGATTGCTCCCCTTCTCTCCTCCCCCCCCCCAGCTCCGTTTCGTCTTTAAAGAGAAAAGACACCCATCCTACTTCATTGTATCTGACATAGTGGGCTTTAATTCAGAAGCTGATGTCACTCAACAGTTAAGTCCTTTAAGAAAACGCAAGGCCCTGCCTGGTCTTACCCAACGTTACTTGCCAGGGATAACAATGTTCAGATAAAGAAGGAGTTCCAGATTCCTTTCTTTCCAGCTCTCCGCCTCACCCGAATCTATTCAAGGACACGCCTGAACCAGGTTTATACTGTACTTCTAAACCCAGATCAGTCCCCTTCGCCTAGCTCCACAAAGGGTGAAATCGCCAGCGAAGCAAAACAAACGGAAGGAAGAGACCGAGCAACCGGGCCAACAGTCGCGCTACATCTAGCTGGGCATCAACTGTAGGAACCCACCCACCCCACAACCCCACACAGCCAGAGCGAGCCGGCCGGATTGCGGTGCGTAATCCCTCCCTGGCAGAGCTACGGTAACCTGGCGCTCAAGGCTACAACTGAAGTCCCCGCTGTGATCTGCAGCTAATTAGGAGGAACCTTTTCCAACCCGTAAGCAGCTGCTATGGCCTCAGTGAGAAGGAGAAGCGAACCTCCGCACCCACAAGGCAAAGGATGTTTTCGTCTTCCCTTCCTCCTCCCTACATTTTTCCTTCGTCTCTCCCTGAATTTTAGTCCTTTCTGCGGGTCGGCTGCGTCTCTTCCTGACGGTTCCCAAAGAAAGTCAAGACAAAAGGCTCTTTTTGCACCGTCGGTTGAGGAAGCCAAATCAACGGCTCAAATCCTGAGCTCCTCGCGGGCGCCTTCTGACATTTTTTTCCCGACAGTCTTTTGTTTAATACCGATTCCTTTCCCGAATGAACTAACAATATTCATTACGAATAGTTATGAAGTGGGGTTTCTTTTTTTTTTACAGCGCACCTGTTTTTAAACCTGGGATGTCCTCGTCTCATAAATCTTACACTAATATGATATACGCACGCACACAGCAGTTTTCATCTGCAAGTGGTTTAAAGTAAACAAGATACCACCAATCGCCCCCCCCCCTCGCGCCATACCAAGCGAGTCTGGTTTCTCAACTCAAAACAAAGATCTTGGTCTATTCTGCTACCGCCAAATAAGGCTGCTTTGGTCTCTGCCTGCTAACCAGAAGATGAAAACACAACGCGTCCATAACAATATACCAAGAAATCAACGAAGCACCAAGGCTCACAGATGTACTGCCAAATATAAAGGAGAATTAAAAATCTCCCTTCAGAAAGAAAACCGGCATCAAAACTGAATGCCATACGCTACTGCAAAAAAGAAAATATGCAGTACAGTACTGAATCAAAGAAATAGAAAACAAAGAAACAAAGACACGAGCAATATCTACACTCTACAGCATACAATATCTACCGCAGGTGGTTTCTTTCCCACAAAGAGAGGATACTCAAGTTTAAAAATAAACTGTCCGAGAGAGGGGAGAGCATCACTTACCTTCACTTGCCTTTTAATGTCATCAACTGTTTTGTAAATCAAACCCTACAAGTTTTTTTTAAAAGCACGAGCTTTAGGCGAAGTCTGTGAGGTAGTTTTAATTGAAATCAACAACTAAGGCTCATAATAGAACTGAGGGCTGTTTTTTAAAAGACACCCCACCAAAAAAACATATGCAAGAAAAGGAGATGGTTGCGGTGGTAATGTCAATTGTGTCTCTGATCTTCCCAGAAGATATGCAATACTGCAAAATGCATGCAGATGCCCTTACATCAGGACGCTCTCCCTCCCCAAATGTAGTTTTCGTATTATTATTTTTCGGTTATTGCTGAATCCCCAGTTGATCTTGGCTCAGGAATTGGAACGTTCAAACAGCTGATTGTGGCGTCACAAAGGAGCCCGCCCGCCGCCGGAATGGTAACCGCTCGCAGCAGCCAATAAGAGGCGGCCAACGGCTGAAAGGCGGGCCTTTTTGTGCCTTGGTGGGGGGAGTTTCGAGGCTCCACGTGAGTGTTGAGCCCCGTGGTGGAAAGAAGGGCTGGGCTTGCGACGCAGTGGTAGAGGTAAGTCTCTAACGCAAAATAGATCCCTGTAGTCAATTCGTCCGAGGGATCTGCTGAGGGAGGCGGGACGAAGAACCGAAAATAGGGGGCACCCCTCTCATGGGTTCGCTTTAGAGTCCGATGAAATAAAGAACTTTTTCTGTATCTGCCCCCTCGCCTCTTGAGTTAGTGAGGATCTAAAAAAGCTGCTCAGTTCGCGTTCAGATTTCCAAAGAATCGCCTTGTTAAAAAAACCAAAAACATAGACCCGTGGAAGTGATATTCGTAATGACGCTCAGAAATCACGTTAGGTTACCTAATGTTTGGCTGCCACCATACACGAATTCACAGTAAACGTTGCGCTTGTTTTGCATAAGAATTGTGTGGTTACATATCCTGCATTTCCTTCCCATTCTTAAACACTATCATTGTTTTTTTCCTTTTTCTCCAGACGTCTGTGCCAAATGAGATGGAGTTTTGTCCATTTTGAAGTAGTCCCTTGTTTTAAAAAGTTTATGGTAAAGTATGCTTTATTTTAGATCTTTCTCTTTTTACATAAGAAGAATGGCATTCAATTGAAACATAAGCAAGTTTTTTACAGTTTTATTTTAATCAATCAATCTTTAATTATGGTCACAGACCAGAATACAGTTTTAGTTTAAAGATGGCAACCCCGTCAAATTAAACATAAACAAAGGTATTTATACTAATGCTGAGGGACACTATGCAAATGTGTACTGTGTGTACCTATAAAAATGTGTGAGAAGCACTGTTGAGTGGCTTCTCTTTCCAAAACCTTTGGATAAGCAGATACTTTTAAAAGAATCTGTAACATAACCTGGTACCTTTCACTGTGCTACTAGATGGTGATGTTAAAATTTATATAAGCTATTGTAGGACACTAGGTTAGGTAAGACTACTGTAACAATATTTTAAAAGGAAGCCAAAGCTTTAGTTCCAACAATGAATTAATTCTGCTTTCATCTATATCTTTTGAACATATCAGATAAGATACTAAGAAATAGAATTATATAACCCTACATTATAATCTTACATCATATCACTAAAATATGGAGATGCTATATTTGTTTAAAAACCTCTCTCGAGGCATTTTTAAGGACATGTTTACACTCTTGCCTTCTTGACTCCTAAGTCTATCCAAAGGAGCTCAGAGCTGACCTTTGGCCATCTGCACTTCCGTTGATTTCAAAACACAGAAGAAGCAGAAAACGCCCCAGGCTAGTCAGTACTGTGTCTTGCATCAGTGTGTGCCTTCAAAAAATGTTTTACTATTGATACTTCGACAGAATGACTTCCAAAGTAACAACAATTAAAAAAAAAACCCAACCCCCCCAAACCCAAACTCCATACAAAATGGAAAGAGAAGAAATTGCTAATATACCTGTCCCATCATGCTTTCTGTTCAAGTTGCATGCTTTTGTTCGGTTGATTGTAAAAATAACAAAAATGACCATTAGCAAGAATAGAAGCAACAAGCTTCCCAGAGATCTTTCTGCACTTAACAGATTCTGTAAGCTAGGATAGTGAATAACAGCTTGGTATATGCTACTGCAGCAATTGGTAGAGGTGAGAGACCTTCATGAATAGAATCTGAAGTAACAAAGATGCTGCTTTGAATCTGGGAGGCAGAGGGAGGGAAGAATTCCCAGTGGTACTCGTGAACTTCTGTTTACATGTCATCCACGTAATATACCTCCATACCCATGCTTGAAATTTTGTTTCAGTTTTTCCTGTACTTAATAATCCAGGGGTGTTTTGTGTTGTGGAATTCTTCAAAGATCAAGCATTGCCAAATGCATTTTTCTTTCTGTATGGTGATCTTTCTGTTACATGAGCCTTATGGTCCTCACCTCCACTCCATGGTCCAACAGGTTTCACAGCTTTGCAAATCTTCGACTTTATTTGCATTGTGCAGTGGTAAATTGTAAATCTCTCTTAGTTCTCCCCATCACCTTCTCCCACAAAATGAGACATGCTGTACTTCAAAATATTAATGATCATGCGAACAAATCATGCCCCAAACATTTGCTTATAACCTGCTCTTTAAAAGGGCTGGAGGGGATCAGCAGACTTATTGCGACATATTTAGATAAAGTAACTTCTATTTCACAAGTCATTTAACCTTTGAGGTGCCTAAGAGTCTCTTTATTGCTTTTGTTGTAGCAAATTATTCTAGCTGCATGTCCAAATGTTGGGAACTGCCCTGTCTGGTGAAGTCGGGTTCTTATCATAATCATACTGAAAGTGTTTCAGTTGAGGAGACACAAAATAAAGGAAGAGCTAAAAAGAATTAAGTTGTTGGCTAAAATTATAGTATAAGAATTACTAAATGAATAAATTGCCATGTCACAGAGACTAAAAATCTTCCCCCACTTGCATTAACTACAGCACAAAAATGCCCTTGGCAGTTTTTTTTTTCTGTTATGTCCTCATAACAAGGCCTTCATCTTATTCTCAGCCCATAAATGAGATGGCCTTCGCTTGTCCTTAGATGTTCCAGATTAATATTTTCCTTCTTCTTCCAGTGCTCTCCAAGGGCAGATTTGTTAGGCTTGGTCACCTTTATTTTGGAGAGAGGTCGGGTGACTGAAATGATTTGAAGCAGCAGCAGCAGATGGGAACTGGCAATAGGAACAGATAATGTTATGCGGGCAGCTTTTAATGTCTGCTTAAGGATGAATGGCTAGTACTTCAACTCAGCAGTGGGGAAAGGATCTGTGAAGGGGGAAAGATTGCTACTGAACTTGACAATCCAGCTGTATAAATCTGAACCTTCTTTTTTTATTGAAAAGTTTTATACAAATTTAGTATTACAATACAATAACCCTCCCTCCCTCCACCCCAACCCTCCCCCCCTCACTTCCCAGAGCTGATTACAGGGTTAAAAATAAGTAAACAAATTCTAACTAAGCTTATCCAACTATACCAATAACCAAATCCCTAAAATACTTTAACTCAAATACAAACAAATCCCAATTTAAACTATAAGTTAATCAAAAACTAAATGATACTTTCTAATCCCATATTTATTCTGTACAAAATTTATCCATCTTTTCCACACCGAGATGTATCTTTCTTGTGAATGATCCTTCAAATAGGCAGAAATTTTGGCCATTTCTGCTAAATTAGCAACTTTAAACAACCATTCTTCTATGGTAGGCAAAGAATCTTTCCACCAATATTGCCCAACCAATAATCTTGCCGCCATAATAAGATTCAACATTAAAATAGTTTCTTTAACATCACAATCTTCAACAATACCTAACAAAAACAATTGTGGTATAAACTTTATCTTTCTATTAAAAATCTTCTGAATGTTCCACCAAATCTTAATCCAAAAAGCTTTTATATTTCTACACGTCCACCAAATATGATAATAGGTTGCATCTAAGCAACCACATCTCCAACACTTAGGCTGTAAGTTAGGATACATACGAGACAATTTTTGTGGATCCAAATGCCACCTATAAAACATTTTATAAAAATTTTCTCGTAAATTTTGAGCCTGAGTAAACTTCACATTCCCAACCCAAATTGCCTCCCATGTATCTAGTAAAATCGGCTCTTGAAAATTTTGGGCCCATTTTATCATACAATCTTTGACTAATTCCGTCTCTGAATCCAATTCCACTAATACATTATAAACTGTTTTTATATGAGCTCAACTTTGATCTCTAATTTATTTTATCAAATTGTCATCTTCTAAAGCAGTGGTTCTCAACCTGTGGGTCGGGACCCCATTTGGGGTCGAACGACCATTTCATGGGGGTCGTCAAACAAGGCTGTCCGCCATTTTTCCCCCCTTTTCTTTGGCCACGCCCCTGGCACCCGGTGATGTATAAGTGGTTGAGGGTCACCACAACATGGGGAACTGTATTATGGGGTCGTGGCATTAGAAAGGTTGAGAACCACTGTTCTAAAGTAATACCAACTTTTTGGTCTAAACTCCATCTATCTAACAATTGTCTATACTGAAACCAAGAGTAAACAATATTATCTTGCCTTAATTCATCTAACGATTTTAACTGCCAATCCTTCCCTTCCAATTAAAGCAATTGGTTATAAGAAGGAAATATCCCTGAAAGGATGACCCAATTGGTCATAGGTCATCTACTTGAGTTCTAAATGTAGTTTCTCCCGCACTACACAGTACAAGAAAAACAAGTCTAAAAAGAAGGTTCAGATTGGTCTTATAACCAATTTTGTGACAAACATCTGTTAAGATCATTACCTACAGAGATTTCAGAGAAATAACACGTTCAAGTTAACTTAAGAACAAGTCTACATTTAACAACCTAATAGACTTAAGGTTATATTGCTCTCGTGGAGATAACTAAGAATGGAAAAAATGTTTATTTCATTTATTTATAAGTGCTAAATTTCAGGAAAGATACCCACATTTAATCTATTCAGCTAGGGGTTCTTTGCCTAGGAACTTGCTCATTATTGCACCTTCCTAACTGGATTATTGTGAACATAATGTGTGTTTGTATATGTGTGTGTGAGAGAAAGGAAGAATTCTGTGTGTGACTTCAAACTCTTTTGGAAGAAAGGTATGGGGGGAAAATGTAATTATGTGAGCTAATACACTAACATTTCTAAAGTACAATCTGTCTATATGTCTGGATATTAGTAGTGATACCAATAACTGAGCCACAAATTCAGGAATATATACATATATATGTGAAGCGGTTTTATTACTTGGAGAAGCAAAGCTAATAGCTGCTTTTGGCTGCCTTCTCTTTAAAGGAGATACAGCAGCACATTTGGTCAGAATGCAGTTAGCCTCCAAGGTGTATTCACTTTGATATCACTTGTATTATTATCCTGACCACTGAGTCATCTCTACAGTATTATGATCTCATTGTGCATTTTGTCTTTTTGCAGTTCAATGTTAAAGTCTTCTGCACACAAACTTGAATTTCACACGATGGAATTTTTCTCCCACCATTAGTGACACCAATCACATGCTTGTGAACGGCTTGGCTCAGAACCTACCCTAGTTTGATGTGCTATCAATCATTTTGTAGCCATCCACAGCACACTTTCAAATCACTCTATTAATAGTGCATTGGCAAAAATAGTAGGTGTTGACATGCTGATACACATAGCTTTTTTTGTGGGGGAGATGGAAAAAAGACTCCTGCCTGGGTTACTCTGAATGAGAAAACTCATTATGATAACATTTATTTCTGTGCAGCAAATAATAGCCCAATTAAGATTAACCTGCAAAAAAAGAGGTAGGTAGTTTACTGAAGAAATGAAGTTTGCAACTGCAGTTCTTTTCATCAATATTATGTGTACATTCTATATACAAAAAGCATGCACATAAAAATGCATATGTACAAATACATTGCGGAGCAAGTGATTATTTTAAGAATCAAACTCTTATTTCAGTATTATTTGTTAATGTGCACCACAATTTCTATTCAGGTGTTTAAGGTTGACCAACATTAGAAAAAAAGGTATTTTTATATTGTTTTCCTTTATCTTTTTAATAAAATAAAACAAAGTGAAAAAACATAGTGATATAAAAAAAACAGTACAACATCAGTAGCAAAAAGCCCATGCTACAGGCTAGAGAGGGATTTTAAAAAAAATGCAGGAAGAGGCTAATTGCAAAGCCGTTACATATCATTTGTAAGAAAACTGCTTTCTGTGACCATGTTTTTTCTCTTTATGTTTCCTGATGCTTCTAACAACAGGTCCAACTTGCTTCATCTGCACAGCATAGTTAGCATGCTGTGTCATCTCCCCCTGATTCTTTAGGATTGTGAGCCTTATTGTTTGGTACCAATTCTTCTGAGTCATGCAAATGTGGTTGCAGTGCTGTAAAGCAGGTGGGTAAGTTTTTCTTGTCAGAGTGGCAGAGTTTAGTGCCACTCCCTGCTGTGTCTCCAGTCCCTGCTACCACATGACCTGCACAATCTATTCTGTTGGGTAATGTCACAAGTTCATGCAGCTGAGAAATACAAATACTGTAGTAAAAATACAGTAATTGATGTGACTGTCTTTATTTGTTAAAACATCAAGTTTCATCTATTACAAAATGCCACCAAAATAATGGGATAGAGTGGATGGCTATGGCAACAGCCAAGCAAATGGAAGATGATCAATATGTGTTTGTGTCTGTGTGTGTGTGTGTGTGTGTGTGTGAGAGAGAGAGAGAGAGAGAGAGAGAGAGAGAGAGAGTTGAATATAATAAATATGATTATGAAATAATAATAATAATAATAATAATACACATGACTGGATAATCAAGTGCCTAGAAATAACAGGAGTCAGTAGAAACATCAGAAAATTTGTGCAAAGATCGATGGCACAATGGAAGACACAGTTGCAGATCAATGGTGAGAGACTGGAAGAGGTTAATATCAAGAGAGGAATATTTCAAGGAGATTCATTGTCACCATTACTATTTGTTATTGCACTGTTTCCTCTGTCAACAATACTGAATAACTCAGGACATGGCTATCAAACATCAAAAACATCTACCAGACTATCCCATCTCCTTTACATGGATGATCTGAAGCTGTATGGAAAAACATCATCTGAAATAGAATCGCTGCTCAACACTGTCCGTATATATAGCCAAGATATTGTAATGGAGTTTGGCTTGGACAAATGTGCCACACTTACTATCAAACAAGGAAAAATAGTGAAAACTGAAGGAATCAAGATGCCCCACGAAAATAACATTAAGAGTCTGGATGAGGAAGATACTACAAATACTTGGGTATCCTTCAAGCTGACAACATCAAGCACACTGAAGTCAAGAAAAAGATTAGAGGTGAATACATCAAGAGAGTGAAGAAGATCTTAAAGTCCAAACTCAATGGAGGAAATACCATAAAGGCAATCAACACCTGGGCAAATCCAGCAATCAGTCATTAGGTACACAGCTGGAATAGTGGACTGGACTCAAGCAGAACTAAAAGCAATGGATAGGAAGACCAGAAAAATAATGACAATGAATCATGCCCTTCATCCACGCAGTGACATTGACAGACTTTATCTACCAAGGCAAATAGGTGGGCGTGGAATGGCTTTGGAAGAATATCTGAAGAACAATGATGAAGATGCACTGAAATTAGTATATCAGGAAGGCTTACTGACTACTGGAGAGACCAAACTGGCCTACAAGAAAGACCAAATGAAGAACAGAATAGAAGCATGGGAAGACAAAGCACTACATGGCCAATACATTAAAAAAATAGCTGGGAAAGCAGATAATAACAAGACCTGGCAATGGCTAAGAGCAGGAAAATTGAAGAAAGAGACCGAGGGACTAATTCTGGCTGCACAAGACCAAGCCTTAAGGACAAATGCATATAAAGTCAAAATTGAGAAGACAGCAACAGACAGTAAGTGCCGCCTATGCAAAGAAGCTGAAGAAACAGTGGACCACCTGGTAAGCTGTTGCAAGAAGATTGCACAGACTGACTACAAGCAGCGGCATGACAAAGTAGCAACAATGGTGCATTGGAAGATCTGCAAAAAATATCATTTGCCTGTAAGCAAAAACTGGTGGGATCATAAAATAGAGAAAGTCATAGAAAATGATAAAATTAAACTGCTCTGGGACTTCAGAATTCAAACAGACAAGCACCTGCAACATAACACTCCAGACTTAACAATTGTCGATAAGAAAGACAAAAAAGTCTGGTTAGTGGACGTGGCAGTGCCTGGAGACAGCAGAATAGACGAGAAAGAACTGGAGAAGATAACAAAATACAAAGACCTACAAATAGAAATAGAAAGACTGTGGCAAAAGCAAGCAAGGGTAGTACCAATAGTCATAGGCTCCTTGGGTGCAATCCCAAAACAACTGGAGCACCACTTGAACACCATTGGCATTGACAAATTCGCTATTAGTCAATTGCAAAAGGCAGCCTTACTAGGAACTGCTTCCATCCTGCGACAATACCTGTAATACCATCAAACATCCACATCTGCCTATCCCAGGTCCTGGGTAAGGACTCGATAGGTAGACAAAATGCCAAATGTAGTCTGAACATCTGGCTGACTGTGCGATGATTAATAATAATAATAATAATAATAATAACAACAATAATAATAATAGTAATGATAAAATTGGAAGGGACCTTGGAAGTCATCTAGTCCAACCCCCTGCTCAGGCAGGAAACCCTATACATTTTGGACAAAAGGCTGTCCAGTTTATTCTTAAAAACTTCCAGTGTTGGAGCATTCACCGCTTCTGGAGGCAGGTTGTTCCACTGGTTAATTGTTCTAACTGTCAGGAAGTTTCTCCTTAGTTCTAGGTTGCTTCTCTCTTGGTTAGTTTCAACCCATTGCTTCTTGTCCTGCCTTCAGGTGCTTTGGAAATAGCTTGACTCCCTCTTCTTTGTGGCAGCCCCTGAGATATTGGAACACTGCTATCATGTCCCCCCTTGTCCTTCTCTTCATTAAACTAGACATACCCAATTCCAGCAACCGTTCCTTATATGTTTTAGCCTCCAGTCCCCTAATCATCTTTGTTGCTCTTCTCTGTACTCTTTCTAGAGTCTCAACATTTTTTTTACATCGCGGTGACCAAAACTGGATGCAAGTATTCCAAGTGTGGCCTTATGAAGGCATTGTAAAGTGGTATTAATACTTCACGTGATCTTGATTCTATCCCTCTGTTATTGCAGCCTAGCACAGTGTTGGCTTTTTTGGCAGCTAAAGCACATTGCTGGCTCATATTTAAATGATTGTCCACTAGGACTCCGAGATCCCTCTCACAGTTACTACTATTGAGCAAGGTACCCCCTATACTATACCTGTACATTTGGTTTTTCTTGCCTAAATGTAGAACCTTACTTTTTTCACCATTGAATTTCATTTTGTTAGATAGCGCCCAGTGTTCAAGTCTGTCCAGATCCTCCTGTATCCTAAGCCTGTCTTCTGGAGTGTTGGCTATTCCTGCCAGCTTGGTGTTGTCTGCAAATTTGATAAGTTCCTCATCTATCCCCTCGTCCAGATCGTTGATGAAGATGTTGAAGAGCACTGGGCCCAGAACAGAGCCCTGGGGCACCCCACTGCCCACTTCCCTCCATGTAGATGCAATTCCATTGAGGACCACACACTTAGTACGGCCAGTCATCCAGCTACGGATCCATCTGGTGGTGATGCTGTCTAACCCGCATTTTTCTATCTTCTCAAGTAGTAGGTTGTGGTCTACTTTGTCAAATGCCTTACTGAAGTCTAAGTAAATTATATCCATAGCATTCCTCTGCTCCACTAATTTTGTCACTTGGTCAAAGAATGCAATAAGATTTGTTTGGCATGATCTGTTTTTGACAAACCCACGTTGGCTTTTAGTAATGACTTTGTTTACCTGTAGGTGTTCGCTGATTCGTTGTTTGATTATCTTTTCCAGAATCTTCCCAGGTATTGAGGTCAGGCTGATAGGTCTGTAATTTCCTGGGTCCTTTTTTCCCCCTTTTTTGAAGATGGGAACTACATCAGCTCTTTTCTAGTCCTCTGGTAGTTCCCCAGTGCTCCAGGATCTTTGAAAAATATAATTCAGTGGTTCTGAGATCACATCTGCCAGTTCCTTAAGAACCTTGGGGTGTAATCCATCTGGTCCTGGTGATTTGAACTCGTCTAGGCTGGACAGGAGTTCACTTACCATTTTCTTGCCTATCTTAACTTGTATTTTTATTTTGTTTTTTATGGCACTATTTTTGATAGTTTGGTCTCTTTTTTCCCTTTGTGTAAAGACAGATGTGAAAAACGAGTTAAATACTTCTGCTTTCTCCCTGTTGCTTGTCACCTTCTTGCCACTTTCACCCACTAATGAACCAATCATTTCCTTCACTTTTTTCTTGTTCTTTACATGTTGAAAGAAGCTTTTTTTGTTATTTTTGACTTTGGTTGCAAGCCTTAGTTCATTTTGAGCCTTAGCTTTCCTCATTTCGTCTTTGCAGGCTTGGGCTATTTGCTGATATTCTGACTTAGTTATGTGTCCCTCTTTCCACTTTCTATACTTGTCCTTTTTATCTTTCAATTTATCAGACAGTTCTTTATGCAGCCATGCTGGTTTCTTTTGAGAGCTGTTATTTTTCCTCTTTGTTGGTATTGTGCTAGACTGGGCCTTTATTATCTCACTTTTCAAAATTTCCCAAGCCTCTTGAGTTGATTTAACTCAACTGAGTTCATTTAAAGTAGAAGATAATTTTTCATGACTGAGGTCCCCAATTAACATTTTGGCAGGCTGAGACTCAGAGTGGATAGATTTTATCAGGCCTAGAATATTTTTCACTAATTTCCTTAAATTTTATATTGCAGTTTTGTCTGTTTGTCTACCTCAAAATAGTGGACACAGACTTGAAATTTTCAAAACTTGAACCACTGAATTGTAGAGTAAGAGCTCCTGGTTCAGCCATGGCCCTAGAGCCACTAAGATACAAAAGTGTCTTATTTAGAATTCTTAATCAGGAACAGCGGGTGAAACTATTCCCAAGGGTTTTTTCCTAATTCCAGGTGCCCCCTGCTGTAGTAACCCCACAGATGATTTCCAATTCTTCATAGACTGCAGCAGAAACTAATTAAAACTGCTTGAGCAAATACCTAAAATTATAAAAAGAACTCAACAAGACCTGAAGAGTAGTAAAGGAAACAAAGGTTGTGGAAACTGAATGATTTGTGTGTACATGTGTTTCTTCTTGGTATTTGCATAGTCTCCTAGTTATGATAGTTAGAAGACGCCAGATGGTCATGTTTGATTACTCAGGGCTTTTGTTTTAATCTGCAATCAAACCATATATCATTTAATCACACATTAATTGATTATTACATTATCAATTTTCAATGCCTTGTGTTGTAGTATTTCTCAGTTGAATCCTTACTGCTAAATAGTAAAGGAACTCAGCATTGTGCACACTATCCCAATTTAAATGAGGATGGGAAAGAGAAATGCAATATCAGGGGACAAAGATGACAACATTACAGAGAGCTACTCTTCTAAAAAGGCACTTTGAGACTGTACTGGTATAGGGAATGACCTTGGGAACCAGGAGTGCCTTAGACTAGACAACTCTCATACAAAAAGAATCCACAGAGACAAAGAGGATGTGGGAAGCATTTCAGAGGGGACTCTCACTAGTTTTCCAGAGAGTAAAAGGAAAGGAGAGGAGGAATACTTTCAGACTTGCAAGAGTTTGTTAGTGTAATCTTTCAATAAAGGTAGAACTGATATTCATTGTACGTCTTGTCTGGACTACCTTGAAGGGCTAACATCAATCTTGCAAGTCTGAAAGTGTTCCTTAGAACAGGGGTCCCCAACCCCAGGGCCATGGACTGGCACTGGGCCACGGCACACCAGAAACTGGTCTGTGCAAACCAGTGAAGCCTCATCTGTGGCATGCAGGGCGCATGCAAAACCAAGCCCCCTCCAGACGGGGAAAAACCTCTCTCCAAGGAACCAGTCCCTGGTGCCCAAAAGGTTGGGGGACACTGCCTAGAATCTCGGTGAGTGGCAATAGTGGCCAGTTTTTTCTGGGATTGGAAGCTAAGCTGGGCTTGGTGAATGTTTGGATGACATACCACCAGTAATACCAGGGCCGTAGACTACACTAAGAAGCAAAAAAACATCTGAGAAGAAGGCAATAGCAAACAATCACCATGCTGTTGCATGCACACAATCATCAGAAGTCAAGCTTGGTTTGAGGGCAATAGTACTTTTGTTTTATTACATAATATTGCAAAATAAACATAAGGATCTTTCAGTTATGATACCAAGCCGTGGCATGAAAATGTAGGCAGAAAAATGCCTCCTATCCAATATTGCAGTTCACTGTCATCCACTGAAATGAAATACTCACATTGCACACAGATTCTTTCTGGCTTCCTCCAAGTAACAGATTTTACACCAAAGGTGCCATTCATGCTTTTTACCAGTGGAAAAGTTGCTTTTATTAGACATTTCCTCAACTCTTATGGCTCCAGTGTTGCACTGAAATTCCAAAGTTTACTCATTTATTTTTTTAAGCATGCCTTTTAATTTGTACAAAGCAGCAGGACGCAGGAATACTTTTCTTGATACTGCCAAACAGCACTGAACAGGAAGAAGCTGTCATCTATTTTTGTTTGTTGATGTCCTTGGGTCAGTTACTGGCTAGACAAATATGCTTGTGTAATCCCATGGTGTGGTGGGGGAGCAGAGAGGTTGCAAATCATTTCAGCAATACTGGAAACCTGGTTGGCTACATGTCTTGGTTCATATTGCTTTGAACTCTTTTGAGGGGACACGTAAGTCTTCTACTAATCCCTTCAGATACCTAGGTCTGGTGTAGATCTCATCTTTAGTGTTAAATGTTTAACACTAAGGTCTCTGCATTGATTTGCAATGATTACCTGAAAGATGATGAGCATGAATCCTTGGCATAAGAATGCTGACAAGCCCAACCAAATTTTACAAATTTGTGAAAGCTCTAGGGAGATATCAGTGATGGTGACAATTTTCTTAATATTGTTTGTCGGCCTTTTCTTTGGGAGTAGGGTGTATGTGGGGGAGTGTGCCTACAAAGCAGTCTTGATCCCTGGCAATAAAGAACCGCAATTTTCTTGGCAACATTTTTAGAAGTAGCTGGCCCTTGCTTTCTTCCTAGGGCTGAGAGAGAATGACTGGCACAAAGTTTACCAGCTGTCAGCCCTTCACATTAAATTAAACAAATAAATCAATGCCATGTAGGTCAGTACTACTTTTATTGTAAAGCTATAGCAATAGAATCTTGCAAGTCTGAATGAGCTTCCCTCCTTCCTCCCTTTACCTTCATATGAAATAGGGAAGAACTTGCCTGAAACATTTACTCAAATTGCGTTCTTGTCCCTGACTCTGGCCTCTTTTATCTGACTGTTGCTTTCCTCCTATTCCTCAAGCCATTCCCTATGCCCTCTACACCAGTCTTCAGTTCCTTCGACCCAGTGGTGGGATTCAAATATGTGAACAACTGGTTCTCTGTGTGGATGCCGCTTCCAGAAATCCATTCTGGGGCTGGTCAACAAAAAATTAGCTACCGGTTCTGCCGAGCTGGTGTGAACCAGCTGAATTCCACCATTGCTTTGACCATGTTATCTTTCTGGCTCAATTTAGGGGCTGAGGGTGAAATCCAGGATTGTGGTAGATTTTTTATTAATATTATTGGTTATCCTGTTGAGCATTGAAGAATTTGTCAAATAGACTGTCAATCAATTTATTAGTCTCCAACTCCATCTTCTCTGCCTATTAGGAGTATAGGCAGTCTTGACTTCCAGAAACCAAAATATGCTCTCATCTTTTAATCTCATCAAAGAGTTTATGGGAGCAAATGACAAAATCTTTGATATGTGGCAGGAAAAGTGAAAGAAAAACTTGTAACTAAACTTTCCTCATCTGTAAATTGTTTTGGACCATTTCCCATACTGATCAGGGATTATCAATCAATTATATATCCGGAGACTCTCTGATTTGGGAAAACCAATGTAACTGTCTTTTCTCATGAAAGTCCAAAGACTTTTTCTAGATCCCTTCTCTATAGAGATTTCATTGTGAATTTTAGGATTTACCAGAGAGTCATAATCTGTTTCTGTTTCTATCTGTTTAAAAGTTCTTCCCAAGCAGCTCTTTGTCCCAGCTAGCAGTATCTATGAAGGTCAAACTTAATTTCTAAAGCATGGCCTATAAATAGTTCACCTGTAAACACTGCACTAAGGCCACATAAATTAGTTTAGCTATGGGTTAAGCCAGCGGTTCTCAACCTGTGGTTCGCGACCCTTTTGGGGGTCGCACGAGCCTTTCACAGGGATTGCCTAAGACCATTGGAAAAGACATATTTCCGATGGTCTTAGGCAGGGCTTGTCAACCACCTTCTCTCCCTCCCCCCCACTCCACCTCACTTGTTTTTGGAAAATATGCTGCTTGGCGCCAGTCTGCACGAACTCTACCAAATGTTCCCTGCAGGGGGCACATGAAGAGCGCAGGCGCAGAGCAAGGCCCCGCCCTCCCCAGAGACTCATTGTGCAGCAACCGGATTAACTTTTTCTCGTGCACACAGGTCAGCGAAGGGGAGGCCGCCGCAGCACCGAACTCCTGCGCCTATCAGCTGGCAACCCCCGAACTTGTGCTTGTCAGCCGGGAGGTCTGGTGATGGCCACCAGTCTCCTTTGTCACCCCACCCGTCCTCGTTTCCTCCTCCGCCCGTTCATGTCGAGCCCGCCGGGGCTTGACAGGGAGAGAGGGAGGGAAGGAGGAAGGGACTCCTCCTCCTCCTTCAAAGCACAATCGGTTTCCCAAGGGCACCACAATCCTCACGAAAGCGGAGGGGAGAAGCAAAGGGGGTGAGAAAGCTTGCGGCGGACACGAAGGAGCACCTGTCAGCGTTGGTGATGGGAAATTCCCCACAAACCCAGGGAAGGGGTGGAGAAAAGGAGCCCCCTTTGGGAGGAAACCGCCACCTTCTTCTCCTTGGCTTTGCGCTCTTCTGTTCCTCGGCAGCCAGGCTGCCAAGCCTCTGCTAGCTGGAACTTCCTTTTCTTCCCTCCCTCTTGATCTCTTCCTCCTTCCCTCCCTCTCCCATTGTCCCTTCCTTCCTTCCTTCCTTCCTTCCTTCCTTCCTTCCTTCCTTCCTTCCTTCCTTTCTTTTGCCTCCCTCTTTGTCCCTCCTTCCCTCTCTCTCTCCCCTTGTCCCTTCCTTCCTTCCTTCCTTCCTTCCTTCCTTCCTTCCTTCCTTCCTTCCTTCCTTCTTTCCTTTCGTTCACCTCCCTCTTTGTCCCTCCTTCCCTCCCTCTTTCCCCTTGTCCCTTCCATCCTTCCTTCCTTCCATCTTGTCCAGGATCGGGGCAAACCTCTACAGCTGATCCGTGCTTCTGCAAAGCAGTCCAGAAGCGCAGATCAGCTGTAGCTGCTCTCCTTGGCTCCTGCCCAGCAAATTTGCTTGAGCTTTGCTAGAAAACATGCCGCTTGCTAATTTAGCAGAAGCGTGAATCAGCTGTAGCCCGGCGCTGATCCTGGAGCTTCTGCTAACTTAGCAAGCGGCATGTCTTCTGGCGAAGCTGAGCAAGTGAGCTGGGCAGAGCTCTCTTCTGCCTGTGCACAGGCAGGTTTGGCATGTCACCATAGCCACCGGCAGCAAAGCCCCCAGCCACACTGGCAGCCTATCCCCCTCCTCTTGTCCCTTCCTGGCCATTGATCACGTGACCCTGAGACACTGTGAACAACATAAGTATGAATCAGTTGTCAAGCATCCGAATGTAAATCACATGACCCTGGAGATGCTGCAACAATCATAAGTGTGAAAAATGATCATAATTTGCTTTTTCAGTGCTGTTGTAACTTCAAACAGTCACTAAGCGAATTGTTGTAAGTCGAGGACTACCTATACTTTCCCATTTTTTCCTTTTTTTGGTCAAGTTTTTGATACCCCCCGCCAGCTGGATGGGGGGTTGGGGGTCACCACAACATGAGGAACTGTATTAAAGGTCACAGCATTAGGAAAGTTGAGAACCACTGGGTTAAGCTGACCTTAAATTGAAGGAAACTCTTATCAACTCAGCTTATTTGCTCATGTATCTCAATGTTAATTGACTGGTGTTGGCTCTTCAAGGTTCAAACAGAAATATTTTCCATCTACTAGCAAGATAATTTTAACTAAGAAATGGGATTAAATTTAGGGAGTTTTCATATGTCCTACACCACTGAGGTGTATTTTTGCTCCCCCTTAGTGGAAACTAGAGAAGGGCAAATCTGAAAACTTAAAATATTAAATTTTGATCTGGCCTTGGGAAACTCAACTTATTTCATCTTCAATGAAATTAAAATAAAATTAAGTGAACCAAGTATCAAATATTAGGATTATGTCTCATGTAGTTAATATTTAAGTAATGTAAGTTGTTTACAATTTTTTGATGAATGCTGCAGTCTTTGGATTGGAAATCCCTATTATAGGAATCAAGTATGACCCTTTGGGAGGTGAGGGAGAGGGGGAGGGAAGGGATCCTATTATGGTCCTAGCATTAATGGAATCTGAATCTGAAAATTAATCCTAGAATAATTCTAGAGTTGTCCAGCATGCAGATCTTTGCTAATAAATGGATGATTATTGGTTGACATGATTGAAAATCACCACACTCCCCAACGAATTACATTTAAAGACTTCCATCTCTGATTCTGTGTCTCAGTTTGGAGCCACCATATTCTCCATCAGTAGCCCGGAAAACCATGGCAACAAAATGTGGCTTTCTTTCATTTGGAGTTGCCTGCATTTGACTATGAGTTACATGTACAGCTGATTTTAGATTGAGGTCTATTCTTGGCTAAACAACAGGTACAAAAAAGGCAAAAATAAGTTTAAAACTAGATTGAAAATGTGATTAATTAATGAGTTACTCAGATTTCTCTTTGGGCCACAGTAAATCCTGCAATTCACTGGTAAGCTTTTGAAGAGCTTTGGGGTTCACTTTCAATAGTGCAAAAGGAAAAGGACAGTTTTGGTTTCTAAACTTAAAAGTGTTTTTAGCTGACCCCACACACATGAACTTCACCTGCTGTCTCATGAATGCATTCCCAGCTGGATTGCACACATAGAGGGATTGAATTTCCTTTCAGCCAATGCTTGCTTGTTGTCTTTCATTTAACTCAGCTGTTTGTCTCGCTGATCCAAAATGCCCAGTTGGTATGTCCATGGTCCTACTTTAGAAAGTTAATCATCCTGGAGAAAGGAGGACCAGATGGGTAAATTGAGTGACAGTCTGAGTTATTTAAAGACAGGGGGAGGGGAGGATGGGAGAAAAAGTCAAGATGAAAGGTATTTCAGAGTGCTTATGTATAGCTACCAGGAATTCTGTACTTCCACAGTGCTTTCTTTAATCTGATTTCAAAAATGGCCAACATTGGATTATGGTTTGTCTCCTTAGGGCATTGAGCGAACTTCCTAGCTTCAAGTGAGTTCTCATACAGTCGGAAGGTGGAGGTTAGGAGATTTTTTTTTTGTAGGAAATAATCAGAGTTTGATGAGGGTTACATGGCTAAAGTTCCTATTTATTTTCAGTTTCCTCAGTAACACTCTACACACCCACTTGTAAAAATAAGGCAGGAAGAAGGGTATGATCCTTAATAGCTAGGGAAAGTCTGGTCTGCTTTGATACGAAAGGCTCTACATCTCAAAATAGAAGCAGGATAGGAATGGGAACAAAATCATCAGCTCAGTGAATTTGATAATGGCTGTAAGTGTCTGAACATGATCCTTTTTTCGTCTATGTCCTTGGCATTAAATTCACAACCTGTGTCATTTTATTTTGGAATCAGTATTTTGGATTTAGTGTACAAGTGTTCACCACATTTTGGAATTAATTGGAAAGCTACATGACATTTCAAGGTGAAAATTTCTTTAAGGCTGTTCCCTGAAGAGCATTATCTCTTTTTTCCTGTCTTCATAACAGTAAACAATTTTCAGAGTTCAGTCAAAGGATATAACCTCCTATTATCTAATTTACTGAACAGTATTAGCTTTGCAATTGGCCATAAATGGGCTCCCTGGGCCCCTAGGCAAACCTCTCAAATGGGGCCCCAAAATGGGTTAAGATTATTTGCCTGTTGAGCACTCTGGGCTACCACAATTGAGGATGGGTGGGAGAAAGGGTCCCTGGGCCACTTCATTCCTCCTGCTGCCACAATCCAACTGATCGGAGAAAGAAAAGGAGGCTGCTATCTTGGGTGCTGCAGCTCTTGTTACTGCTGTTAGCAAAGGCAAGAGCTGACATCAACAGCAGTGGAGAAGAAGATAGTGTTGCAACCGCAAACCCCTTCCTCCTGCTCCTCTTATTGGGACTTTATGCATGCAAATTTGTTGAAAATTGAGACAAGAGGGAGCATGGGACTTCCTGTTCCTGCAGGTCCCAGGTCAGCTGCCTCTCTTGCCTTCACTGTTTGCACATCCCTGCTTGCAGTGCAATCTTATTGCAATCTAGTAAAAAATAGCCTAATTTAGTTAAAAAAGCTTACTCCCAAGAAAAGTAGCATAGGATTACAGTTGTAAAAATTAGAACATATCATTTAACAAGCACATAAGTGATGTGTGGATTCAGCTTTAGCAAATCTCATAATGGCAGCAAATGAATAATATAAGAATAAAATACAGTGGGATTTCTGAATACAAACTGATAATGTCATGGCACACGGTACACCAGATTTAACTGTGATTGAAAAGAAAGTGTGGATAATTGATGGGGCAATACCAGGAGATAGCAGAATAGAAGATGAAGAAATGGAGACAATCGCAAAGTATCAAGATTTGAAAATTGAAGTTGGAAGATTATGACATAAACCAGCATGGTTATCAACACATTGGGTGCCATATCTAAGTAATCTTGGCTGGCACTCGGAATTTTGTCAATGAGCATATTTTCTATATGTCAGATAAAAAAGACTACACTGTTTGGATCTGCACATATACTCCACAATACACTACAACATCCTAGCTTTGGGGAAGAACTTAATGCATATAAAGACGAATACCAGCTAAGGAACTGGCAGCTATAATTTCACAATATTGTTTATAATATAATAATTCATTAAATTCATATGGCTCCTGTCTCCGGCAATAATATATGCATGTATATATATGTAATTTTGTTCTTTTCAAATATTTCTGTCATCCTTGTTATCCAAAAGTCTTTGAACTAAAGGTGACATTAGCTTATTAAAAATTTTAGACAAACCTGCTCCGAACACTTAGAATTATCCAAAGCTCAAAATAACTACTGTATCCTATGAAACAAATGCATAAAATATCAAGTAAAATGTAAATGTGTTACAGTATTTTTGTATTTTTCATTTTTCCTAATAGTTACTTAATTCAAACATATTTCACCAAGTTCACCTGTCACACCTGAAGAAGTATTTGCAGGAAAGGTGTTTCCCATTTGATGTTTCCCATTGTTATAATGAAGTTGTAAAAGAGGGATTGGTAATGTTTTGGGGTTTTATATATATTTTATATTTCTGGGTTTTTTTATTCTGGTACATTTAGACACTTTTTGTTGTTGCTACTGTAAATTAGGTGTGTGTGTGTGTGTGTGTGTGTGTGAACCTTCATTTCTCCTTATTTTACTCACGGCCATCTTAGCTTTCCTTTCTCCTTCTACTTTCCTTAAATTTCCTTCCTGGTTTTTACATTGTTATTTCAATACATCCTCTCTGTTACTGGATCTTCCCCTACCACTGAAAGATTAAATGTCTTCCATGAAGCTCAACTACTTTTACCTGATTAGAAATATGCATTACTTAAATTTCTTCCTGTTTTACATTCTCAAGCCTTTGGTTAAATGCCTCTAATTCAGGGGTGTCAAACTCAATTTCACTGAGGGCCACATCAGCATTGCGGTTGTCCTGGGGGGGGCAGGTGGGTGTAGCCAGAGTGGGTGCAGCCTACTGGGTGGGTGTGGATGGAGTGGGTGTGGCCTACTGGGTGGGCGTGGCCAGTTCTACATCATTTGTGTCAACGGTGCCTATGGCGTCCTGGGCAGGAGTGGGACAGATCTGAGGGTCTCTGGCAGAAGGGAGTGGGATCAGGGCAAGTGCCAAGGCATGGTCCACCGGGGCAAGTGCCAAGATGGCCACCACAAAATTGTACATTGGCTCCCTGCCAGCCAGGGCCAGGGCCAAAGCAGCGGGGGCCGTTCCCTTACTGTTTCCAGGATGGCTTCATGGGCCACATGAAACCATTTTGTGGGCCGCATCCGGCCCCCGGGCCTTGTGTTTGACATGTCTGCTCTAATTCAATAAATATTGTGACTGAATATGTCCGGTTCTGTCCTTAATTGCTACAATCTTCTGACCATTGAAGCCTAGGAAGGTGCTATTGTTTCTATTATTTCCTGTCCTTGCATTGTCCTGTTGACCTTAAGGCTTATCTATGTACAAAAAATTTGATACAAGCTTGCATCAAAATCTGGTAAAACGGTGTATAAGCAAGGCAAGAGAGTAACATAAACTTGTGTTATATATTAGAACATAGAACATAGAATAATAGAGTTGGAAGGGACTTTGGAAGTCTTCCCCAGTTCTGAATTTTTTTTTAAAAAGTCTCCAGAATTGTCCATGGCAGTGATTCTCAACCTTTCTAATGCTGTGACCCCATAATACAGTTCCCCATGTTGTGGTGACCCCCAAGTGGGTGTGGCCACCAATAAGAGGGAGTAGGACAGCTAGGGAAAAGGGAAAAAATGGTGGACAGCATGGTTTGGTGACCCCCATGAAATGGTCATTCGACCCCAAATGGGGTCCCGACCCACAGGTTGAGAACCACTGGTCCATGGGGTATGGTCAAAAAGGGCTAGTTGGCCGATGAAAAGGTGCAATTGAAGTTTCACCTATTTTTATGTGTGTTGGACATTGACATCTTAAGTACTAACCAGGTCTCATTCTGCATAGTTCTTTCTAGATTATCCCAGATTGGTAGACTTTTCTCCTGCTTAGATGCCTCACTTTTATTAGCACTTATTACTGATTATTTCAGTTAATTAATAATATATGGAAGAGAGGAAGGTTTTTCAAAGGTGACATACTGACCTTGAATAGTCCATGATCCAATCTCACCGTCGCATAACTGAATAATACAATGGAAGTATTCCCAGATGCTTTAACATTGTTACTAAGTAGCAACTTCATTAACTTGCATTTCCATTTTGGAATTAGTTCTCATTGTCAGTATGGCATAATGTTCTATAAGGTTGCCCATAACTTTCTGTCAGAATTTTAATGTAGATATTAGTCTAAAAAAGTTAAATTTTCCTGATTTAGGCCTTCATTCTTTTGCTGTGAAGAGGCAAGCTTGTTAAATATCCATTTCAAATGATTTTTCAATAGCCAGAACTATCTAGTGAATTAAAATATCTTTTATGAAATCTTAAACATAGAATATACAATCTAGTGACATGGATTCTGGTAGCTGACTCAGAAACCTCTGTATTAAATAGGTCATGCAAGACCAAGTCAAACAAAAAAGTATTCACAAAATACTAATTTCTTTTAGTCTTTTACTAATTCTAATGCCTGCTGAAGATCAGGAGTTGTCTAAGGCTAATGCCACAGCAAACTGGAAAATAAAGGAGCAGAAAATGGGGGGTAGCCATTGGTTGACCAATCTTTGGAAAAACATATTTGCTTGCCAGGACAACTCATGGCAACTCATGTTGTTTTGTTTTGCTTAACAACAATGTGTCTGGCTGTTTTTTAAGCTTATGGAGTTTCAAATAAAAAATAATTTTTAAAAATTCCCCATTAGAATTTCCTTGCCCATTCCATTCTGTTGCAAGAAAATTATTTCTGTACAACTCTAGTCTGTTCGTTAGGGCGGAGACATGAATGAAAAGTCATGTGGGTGCCAGCTGAAGGACACTGACAGTTGCAATTGTTCCCCTATATTACTACTACTCCTACTACTACTCCTACTACTATTACTCCTCTATATGTTTATCATCAAGCCACAAAAGCAAAGAAAAATGTAATATTAAAATGTATAATTATATATACAATAAAAATATATCTCTGTATGTGTACCTTCAGTTTTGACTCATGGATAATGCCTGGACAAATTTGTGTAGTTTTTTAGCAGGCTTTTTTAGTTTGCCATTGCCACCTTCTTCCTAGGGCTGAGAGACTAGCCCAAAGTTACCCAGTTAACTCTCAATCTTCTTTTTTTCCTAACTCAGTGTTTTAACCACTACTCCGAACTGGCTGCCTATTTTAAAAGAGTAATTTTCTCTCTGATGGAGAAGAAACCTTTTAAACCCTTAAAATTGATATTCAGGATCATGTGCAGTCACATCACGTGCAAAATATGAGCTATAGAAATACATAGTGCCTACTTTACCATCTCTATGTGTAACGAAATAATTGTGCAAGCATTTCTCATCCTTAATTGTATGACTATTCCACATCTGAAGAAATTTTGTGTGATTCATTAAATAATGTATTAAGTTAGTGCAAATTTTCATGTGACTCTTATTTGTTTTGAGAGTATAATAATAATACACAATACCCTTCAGTTGAGAGAAATGGAGAGTATGAAATATATACCATATTTTTAATACACCCCATTTTTGCAGAGCATGACAATAGGATGCCATGCAACTCTACCCTGTAATTAAAATTAATATATAAATTATAAAATTAAGTCAAACAGGCATTTAGTTTAGTTTGTTATTCTTATGGCTCAGTGTTGAATGAAAAAATGCCCAAGAAGTGGCATCTACTATCCACTATAGCTTCAGTGCCCCAAGACCTTGCTATCATTCCAGTAATAGTTCCTTAATCCCCAGAATTATCATGGGAAAACAATAAGGCAGTTGCAGCCAGCTGTTTTGGTAGTTCCATCACCATCACAACCCTTTGAGAAAAGTAATCCCAGCATAAGCAACTTATAGCTCCTCTTGAGTGACTTGAGGGCACGGTGAGGGAAGCATTTGGGTAGGAGACTATCAGAACTATCAAACTCTGGGCTAAATTGGGAAGTTGGGAAAATATTCCAGAAGAGGCAATAGCAAATCCCTTTCTTGTTGTTGTCAAGAAATCTGTTCAGGAAATAATCAGCTTAATTTAACAGAATTGGAAGGGACCTTCTAGTCCAGCGGTTCTCAACCTATGGGTCGCGACCCCATTTGGGGTCGATCGACCATTTTTCGGGAGTCGCCAAAGGCGGCGATCCGCCATTTTTCACGGCGCCGCGCATGCGTGTCGCGCATGGGAGCGGTGCCGCACATGCGTGTCGCGCATGGGGCCCCGCCCCATGCGCACGGCACCGCACATGCGCAGAACGTTTGTGTGACGGGGGTCGCCGTCACACAAACGTTGAGAAGCACTGTTCTAGTCCAATCCCCTGCTTAAGCAGGAAACCTTATACCAGCATTCCCCAACCATTCTGGCTTTGTGGACCAATATAGGTGGGGGGAAGAAGAGGAAATGGTTACATGCAAGGGGTGGCAAGCACGCACACGCACAGCTCCATTTGCATGAGCAATGGGCACATGTGCCTGCCACTTGCAAAATGGAGCTGCACACGCATGTGGAGCTGCATGCATGTGCATTCTTACCTGGTTCTGAATGGGCCAAGGCCCCGTAGTGGGCCACAGCCTGGGTGTTGGGGATCCCTGCCCTATACCATTTCAGATAAATGGTTGTTCAATCTCTTCTTAAAAACCTCCAGTGTTGGAGCACCCACAACTTCTAGAGGCAAGTTGTTCCACCCATTAATTGTTCTAACTGTCAGGAAATTTCTCCTTAGTTCTTGGTTGTTTAAGGTAGTCTTTCCACTTAGTATTAAAGAAGTGCTATTATTTACCATGGCATTGCCTCATAGTTGCTTAATATGTTTGCTGATTGTGTTCACAGCTGCTACAGAGTTGATAGGGTCTCCAGAGTATTTTTTATTAGCGACCCCCCCCCTTCTTTAACTTACTATTTATGCTGCTGATTAACAGTGGATATATATTATAAATGTATTTTCTTATCAGAAAGATCCAGTTGTATTAAGCACCATATGACAATTGAGGACACACTGGAGAAATAAAATTCTCCTGGAGATATTAATAAAAGTGTTAACCTAGAAGGACCACATGAATCTGGGGGCTTTTTTCAAAGTAGTGTTTTCAAGTGCCTACCCAACAACTACATTGTCATAAAGTGATTAGGGTTATGAAGGGTGCAAAACAGAACAATATTTTTCTGAAAAAATAAAATGCTTAAAATGTATATGAACCATCTACATTACTTCTTTCTAGTCTCCTCAAAACTTTTTGGTTGAGCAAATAATGGTTTCACATTGATTTGTTTCACATTTGATTTCTTTTTCTGAAAAAAAAACAGTGCTTGAGAAGGAGTGAGTGTGCTGCATAAAAAAACTTGTATTATAGCTTTCCCATTTTCTCTTCAGGGCAAAAGACACCGTGAAGTCCAAGTACAGGACAGGATTGTATTTCTGAAGAGAGGCAGTGAAATTTATTGTCAAACACTTTTGGAAAGCTCAGATAGCCTGATGACATGATGGAGGGCAACCTCTAACTTTTCAGCAATTTTCTTTTCTTTGATTTTTGTTTTTCCACTTGGAATAAAGACTACCAGAGATGTGGCTACCATCTTGACTATTTTGATCATACCCTGTAGAGACCCCCAGCTTCACTCACTGCTAATTTTATCATTAAGTTTAAAACAATTTTATGTTATAAAAAAGAAACAGGACTGGCACTGATTGTTGATAAGCAATTGCTCAAGTTCATCCTTCAGCAATTCCACTGCCAGTTCTTGGAGTCTCCTGACACTGATTTTTGTTCACTGTCTGTTTATTTGGCTGCTTGAAAGATGGAGGGTAGGGATAGACTGAAAAATAACATCTTTCACTGTTTACACTTAAGGATGGAAATAAAATTCATTTTGTCTTTTGTGTATGAATTTACTCAACTTATCTGCCTATATGTGTGTGTATGTAAAACATAAATATAAATAAACACAATTGCATGTGAGAAGTTCATGATGCAATTCACTACTCAAAATTATTTCCACAACATACCATTTTCCACACACTGATCCTTTGTAAAGCAATTTGAACAAAGCCAACTTGTTCTTGGATTCATTTCTGAAATTCTCAAAACATTGAGAATATTCAGAGAACCTCATGAGCCAATTGGTGTGCCTACCAGCTGCCCAGGGGGAGGCCACAAAGCATGGGATTTAATTGGTGCCACATTTTCTAATTTGCTCCCAGTCCAGAATAACAAAAATGTCCTTCCCCGTGCTATGGAAAACTGAGACATGTGACTGGACACCTCCCACTTCCAACTCCGTGCTTATTTGAAGGAAGGCATGAAGGCAGAGTTGGATGGGGAAAGAAAATGGAAACTTCCAAGCTATCTGGCCACTATTCCTTTGTTCTGCTGACAGATAAATGGGGTGATAAGAGCAGTTTTGCACCAAACAAAGGAGACAAGCCCTAAACAATGCCAACAGGCTTTAGGAACCGATAGTCCAGGAGGCAGTTTGAGCAAGAGTTCCCATCATATCAAAAACTGATCCGCCTCCACTTCCAAATTATAGCATTTCAAAGAAATCACATCTTTGTTTTTGTTTCAAATAACCACATTAGAACCAGAAAAAAAGATCTCTGCATTTACATGGTCTAGAATTGGTTCCAAAATGGGGCAACATCTTCAGAAGGTTTAGGGAAAATTATAAAAAAAAGACACATTGAAGGGAAACACATGCATAAAAACATGCATATATTAAGGGAATTGTTCACAAAAACATGCATGCAAAAACTGACTATCAATATTTATATAGGAGTGCCCACAGGTAAAAAAATGAGCAAAGGTAGATATAAAGTTCAGATGAACTTAAAACATGGAAAAATTAGATTTTCCCCATCTCTGCCATCTCCTCCTGGCCATTGGTACAGCTATGATACAAAAGCTATATCTAATTTGTAACTTAGTACAATCACATTAAAAAAAAAAAGATTTTGAAAAGTATCATAATGGTACAGATAGAGAGCAAATGCATGTTTATATTGCAGTATAACAAGGTTATTGAAGCCAGTGTAACTATAGAATGGCTTGTCTATCTGGAGAATGCACTATATATAGCCAATATATATAGCCAACTGGATTCTGCTACATATATCTTTCTTTCCTCACTTACATAGCTAAATGTCACTTGGAAGCAAACCGCAGCTATCTTGCATTCTTTATGCACACACAGTTATAAAAAGGCTGGCTCAGCAGTTCAGGAAAAGACTAGGGCATATTTTTATCATCAAAGAGTCCATGGGATATTGTAAATCATAAGCTGTGAATGCAAATGAGAAAAGAGCTCTTTTACTGCAGAAGACTGTTATACAGACACTGAACTTAAATTGGTAAAAGGTAGAAAAATTTCCATTGTCCACGTTCACTAAATTTCCATATGAGTCAAAACTGCGTCCTGCCCAAATGCTTTCTATATTCAAAAACTGTAAACAGACTCAGCAACCTACCGGTAGCTGATCCCATTATTTCTTTTCTTTTCTTTCTTTCTTTTTGAACTCTTAATAACAAGCCCTTGGGTCACATAATACATGTCATTCTCAAATATTGTGCAAGATATCTTGATACCTTTTAAATAATTAAACTCAGTATTAAAGAATTAATGAAATAAAGTTCTTCCAGGTGACTCATAGTCAGCACTGGCAGGGGCATCCGCAAAAGAATTTTAGAAAGTCAAGGTGGCTGCCACAATCACAAGACTGAAGCCTCATTCATTTGTACAGGTAGTCCTTGACTGACCACAGTTCGTTTGGTGATTGAAGTTACAATGTTGCTGAGAAAAGTGACTTATGACAGTTTTTCACACGACCGTTGCAGCATCCCCATGGTCACACGATCAAAATTTGGAGGCTTGGCAACTGGTTCATATTTATGACAGTTGCAGTGTCCGGGGATCATGTGATCATCTTTTGCAACCTTCTGACAAACAGAGTCAATGGGAAAATTAGATTCACTTAACAACCGTGTTACTAACTTAACAACTGCAGAGATTCACTTACCAGTTATAAAATGGGGCAAAATTCACTTAACTGTCTCATTGAGCAAGAGGTCCTTCACTTATATTTCTTCATGTAATGTTGAAATCTGCCAGTTAAAAATATGTTAATGATATATGAGAAGTAGATACAATTGAAATGAAGTTCCTTGAAGCACGCGATCGGCTCCAAGATCTTTTTTATTATTAAAAAATAGGCTTTTTGCCCTTTCATATCATAATCTGCTCCTGGCTTCCAGTTTCATTTTCTTTATTTCAACAGACAAACTGAAGGAACTGACAAAGCTTTTTTATTGTAAGTGTTTTTAAAATGCTTTTATTTATTCTATTAACTTTCATATTGCCCCATTATGAGACCCTGTATAGTTTACAGCAGACACGTCAAACTCACAATGTCATGTGACATCATGCAATGTATCGGGACACTTTTGCCATTGCCGGCAATGGGGTGGGCGCAGCTTCTGCATCTGGCCCACGGGCTGGCAGTTTGACACCCCTGGTTTACAGCAACACCAATCAAATAAAAAAATACTATAAATTGTTAGCATATAAACTAATTAACAACAAACTTATTTGTAAAACAGTGGAAACCCTTTTGTTCCTCAAAGCAGTTGCCCGATCTCTAATTCCCATATACCCAGCAAAATGTTGTCCTGTTGTCCCATTACAAAGTCTAATCAAGCAGTAATTGAAGGACTGCTGTTATTCTGTGGTCCCAACTGTTCCCCACCCACAGACAGCATTTAAATCTATGCCAAGTACAGTTTCTAAGTAGTTCCCTAAAGAAGCTCCAGCTGAGCATGTTAGAGAGATGATAAGGACACATGTCGTTGTCCAAGTGTTTCCTGATCCACAATGGTTGCCATTTGTGCACCAGCTATATCTGGGCAAGACCTCTTAATTGCAAACTTCCTTGAGATTGAATGGGACTCCATCCAGAGTGATTGTAGGAGTTGGAATCAAACAAAGGTATTTATTTACAAACAGTATTTCCATTTTTCTGAGGTTCAGTTTCAGTCTTTAGTATCTGAACAATAACCTTTAAAGCAAAGCAGTGTGTTGGTTTATGAAACCCCTCCTTCACAGCCAGAAGAGTTGTAATCAGTTTTCCCAGCATAATATTGAAATAGTTGATTAAACTTCATCTGCTTCATCTTCGTTTTTGCTTACCACATAACTTGCAAAAAAAAAAGAAGAAACTTTGCCAGGAAAAGAAAAAACTTGGCAAATTTATAAAGGATCCATTCCATTTCCTGAGACTTGCAAGCCAGTACGCTATCTAACTAAATTACTTCATTCAGCGCAACCTAAGATCATGTGAGGGTAGAGAGAGAGGGAGAGGGAAGGTCAGGCCCCATTTCTTATTTGTTATTACCAATTTTGCCTTTATCATTCTAAGTGAAAATTAGGCTGTGTATTAACTATTATCATAATTGAACTCTTGATTTTTTTTTTAAATCCATCTCAGCTGATATTTTGTGGTCTGTTCATTTAGGGACTTCTCCCCACAACCTTTCATTCATATTCTTGATACCGCAGATCCTCTTGGATTCTTTAGGCCTCTCTGGCTAGGAGGGCCATACTTCCTCTGGTAAGTGCTCTGGGTGGGATTGGAGAGAGAGGATAGGTTGAAGAAGAGGAGTAGAGAGTACAGAATAAGGGTCTAACTCAGAATTTTTCAGAAGACTAAGCTCATATTATCCAAGATTGGACTTCTTCAATGGAGCTTGCAGCAAAATCATGGTAATGACTTTTCTTAGATTCCTCTTAACACATGCTCAGACCAATGTTTGCCCTAGATTATCCCTTGACCCACTAATGAATTTGGATAGATTCAACTATTACTAGCACTTACTCTTATATACACATAAGGCACTTAAATTAGCTACTAATACATCAAGGAAGCTAAGAATAAAGCATCATAATCTACCTAATATGCAGAACCCCTCAGGTCTCCCTTGCTTGGTTGAAATGAAAAAGGTTCACCTTTTATTGAGTTCTATGGCAGAAATCAATAATGTTTAAATTACAGGAAATCAATATATTAATCTTACATCTTAACAACTCACTGACAGATTTTTCATTTATTTCTTAATATGACCATCTGGGGTTTCTCTTTATTCATCTTAAATGGTAGGGGTTAAGGCATAAGGCTAAAAACCAAGTGACTGTAATCCTGCCTTAGGCATGAAGCCAGCTGAATGACTCTGAATCAGTTTATCTTTTCTCAACCCTAGGAAAAAGGCAATGGCAATCCTCTTCTGAAATTTTGCCAGGACAACTGCAGGAACTAGTCTAGGCAGTTTCCAGAAATCAATATTTATTTAAAGGAAAAGAAAAGAAAAAGAGAGAAGAAAGAAAGAAAGAAAAAAAGAAAGAGAAAGAAAGAAAGAAAGAAAGAAAGAAAGAAAGAAAGAAAGAAAGAAAGAAAGAAAGAAAGAAAGTTCTTTAAATGATTTCAATGTCTTTATGAGGAAATGAAGGTACCGGTAACTATAATTTTCTGTGATCTGATACATATTTTTTTCAGAAACAAGTTCTGCTGTATTCAGTGTGATGTAATGCTACATAAGCGTAATTAGATTGCAACCTTAAATTAACAATATATTACCACCTTCTACAATAGCTATGCTGCTGTTCCTGAATGAAAGGATCATAATTTGTTTAAAAAATGAGAACTGTAAAATACACAGGAAAGGTTTCCTCTGAATTTTTTTTGAGAACATGTGAATTATGGTGCAACTACATTTTCCTACAGTTGTTAAAAATGTCTGTTTGTCACTAACATTTGTTTGATGCATATTTTTGTAAGTTTGAGAGCTTATAGAAAAAGACCATAATATTGCATTAATATTACCAGTGAAAACCAGAGAACAAGCTACAAAGGGTGCAAGATGAATTGAATTGAAATTGCATAGCAATACAACTTGGGCTTACAAAGATGACAGTCTTTGTGACTACACTTCTATAATATATTCTAATTCTCTTTCATGCAATGTTGTTTGTTTCTATTAAAACTTCATTAAAAGTAGAGCATAGCTTACACAACCATGACAGAGGCACACCTCTTTCTTCAGCTGGAGCACCTTGTAATTAAAATAAGAGCCATAGCTGAGGAATATGGCGGGGCTGTCAGGCAGGTTTCCACTATAACTACAGAGGTTCAGAGGGAGTTTCATTAAGTATTGGATTACTGGCCAAATGAGCAAAGATGAGACAGGTAACTAGCATGTTTATGAAAGATGCATGGAACACCTTCTTAGCAACTTGAAAAATAAGATATATATGAAAAGATATGTTGGTCTTAAATTCTGTGATCCTAGATTCTTCTTCCATTATCATGGTGATATGGGAGTTACCACGATTGTTTCCCATAAACTCAGGTCATGTAAGAGATCCTTCTACTAAGGTTTTGTCCCATGCCAATATTCTCTGAGTTCCTGGAAGACTAACAACGAAGAGGGGGAAAGTTGCAAGGTACATTCCTTAGAAATCATGTGAAGCTTTTCATGTAATACTGGACAAATCGATGCTGCTACAACTGTTCCCACAGTGGTAGTCAGTATAAGGAGAAGACTTGCATCTCATACAATTCCCAGGCCTTTTAATATTTCCTCAATCATCTGGCTTGCTATTTCTGAATTAGAAGACATAAAATATTTTTGACTTAATCTTACTCCCACAAGCAGATGATCTCCAAAGTCCCTTCTAACCCTTTAATTCTTAGTATATTGATGCTTCTACACACCTTCCCTTGAAACCCTTAATATCCTTTATCTAGTCTTCTCCTCCATCGTAGATGATCTTCTTCAGTGGGTTTGATATGGCACTAACGGGTACACTGGCTCTATTCACAAGACATATATGAAAAGGTACAGCACAATGTTACAAGATTCTGTTATAGTCAATCTCAATAAAATTCATTTTAGTCTTTCTGTAGAATTGATGTCTTGGTCTGGTCTGTCCACAGGTAGTGCTCACTTAATTACCACAATTGGGATGGGAATCTTGGTCGTTGAGCAAAGCAGTCATTAAGTGAGATGTCAGATAATTGCTTCGCTCAATGATTACAACTCTGGCACTCCTGGTTGTGGGCATTAAATAATTTTGTGAGTGATTAATCCTCTTAGGGAAAATCAGAACACTCTGAGAAGGTCCGCTTGGGAGTTGAAAATCCTACTGAAATCCAAGAATTTTCAGCCCTTGAGGAAGAGACACTAATGTATGCCCTCTATTGGGCTTCCCAGGATCTCCCACACCTTCTTGAAGCAGCTCACACTCCTTTCCTTGCCTCCTTTCAGAAATCCTGTTTAAAATTCCTTGAATGATTTGTACACAGCTTCAGCACAAAATGTAATGCTTCCCATACTCAGGAGGTTTATATATTGAATGCTTGATGTGTAAACATGTATATACCCATGTGGCCTCTGACCTTACAATTCATACAACCCAAGGATGGAAAACATCTGCACATTAGCACAATTCATATTTTATAAATTATTACAGTAGACATGACATTGAAACCATGACATACTGATGTTTATAGTCCAGTATAGAACTCCAGATAGGAGAAAGTCATTTTACCCAAGAAAATGTTGTTCAGAAGTTTTGTAACAAATGGGTTGTCTACATATATTACTTCACAAGGTAACTGCACAAACTGTGGCTGTTAAGCAACTTGTCCAGTACTGTATTACAAGATGACTAAGTAAGAAACTGAAACCAGGCCTTAATTTGCGTAATACCACTCTCCTGTTGCAAGTTTGATTTTGAGTTTATATTTAAACTTAGTTCTGGGTATGTTTTAAAAGAATGTTTGCTTTAAGGATTAGGATAGTTGCAGTGTATATTAAAAGTCATGGAACCCTTCAGCAAGTCTAACAATGAAAAGTTTATGTTTATTTTTTAGTGTTACCTTCTTGCTAAATTCAACATTAAGGCAAAATGAAATGGACCCTCCCTCACTCTCAAACTTGGTGCCATCCAGGTTTGTTAGACATGTTGCTGGAAGTTGTATGATTGTAGTCTCAAAATATCTAAATGGCACCAGTGTGAAAAGGTTGAATATATATATAGGAAAACTACTTTGACTAAAAAATCCTAAAAATTTAGAAACCAGATGGCAATGGAAGGGGAGGAACTATAGCTTCATTTCAGTTTCTTTTAAGTTGCTAGATGGGTTTTGTGCTTTACAAACCATTGTAAAGACAACAATTTTCACAAGTGACATGACTAATTTACCATTTACAACACTAGAGGCATTATTCAAGAAGCGCTCTTAACATTCACACAATTTAATTCCATAAGGCCTTATGAAAAGCAATGAACCCAGTTCCTGGGGAAATTTCCAATTTCCTTTGTAATAAAAGTGTAAGCTTGGAAGGCTGGAAAAGTATACCATATTATCTCTACAATATTATTCTGAGAGATCGAATGATAATTTATATTAAATTTTATTCTAGTTTCACTTGAAAATATTTATAGAATTATAAGGTTGACTCAAACATTGAAACAACCATAAAATAAATCAAATGATTCTGTACCTTTTATCTTGCTATTTATTCTTGTTTCAATCTCACACCAGGGCAAAATTCAAATTTCATTGGAGGAAATGATGGGAGAAATCTGAAGCAGGATGATTGTTTTCAAGATTAAAATTCTGTGGCTTTATGATTTATTGTACATGGATTGATTTGTAAACACCTGAAAATGTGCTAATTACCAGAAGTTATTACAGATTTGTCAAAAACATATTTTGTGAGATTAATTCTCTATCTTGTATGATAGGGTATGGTTCTTAACAGAGGTTTGAGATACTGTAGATCTACTGTATTTTAACATCAGAAAACATTGGTCAAAGAAATCCATAATGTGCAAATTACCAGCTAATTAAGTGTGGGATGAATGTCAGTGACAAGCGGATTTGTAGCAAGCTCAACAAATCTATTTAAAAAGTGCTCAACAGTAATTCACCACCAAATTGGAGAGCAGAATCAGGTAGGGTGCCACAACAACCAGTATGGGGCCTCTCCTCTTTAATAACTTCATTAGTTATTTGGGCAAAGAAAAGAATGCAATTTGTAGATTATACATTATCTGGATGCATGCGTAAGGGAACTTCCTGCTTTCTTTAAAATGTTGAAAGCAGTGTTAGGCTGTTCCTGTGCAATCTCCACCCTTCTGGATCATATATGCAATGTCATAATGCATGTGCAAAGGGCTGGGGCTTGCACTGCAGTGGCACAAGGCTGATTTTGTTATTCTCCTCTCCTTGAAGAGACTGCTGTTTGGCTAAGATAGCTAATAGCTATATTTTAACAGTAATTGATTATTGAAATAAGTTCAAAGATGTATTTTTTTTTAGAGGAATGGGATGAAAATAGCAGAGCCAAATTTAACACAGACAACTGCAAAGTTCTTCACTTACAAAACACAGATCAAATGGCAATTATTGGCTGGGATATATACATCTTTAAAAGGGTACTTGGTGAAAAAGGTTTTGGAATAGATGATAGCAAACTGAATTTGAGCTGGGAGTGGGCTATGGCAATACAGTTTTAAAATAGATACACAAGAATGTAATTTACAAGTCACTGGGAATAATTCTTTCCCTTCCTCCTGACTGATCAGGCCCCATACTGAACACTGGATGCAGTTCTGGGCATCACCCTTTAAGCTGGATTCAGAGGAAAGTAGAACAAGTTCAGAGAAAGGCAATAATCAGGGCATTTGAAACTAAGATCTGTGAAGAAAGATGGAAGGGGCTGGGTACTTTTGGCCTTTAGAAAAGATGATAAGTAGGAGAACGAGAGGAAGTATGATAGCACTCCTCAAATACCAGAAAGAACTTCAGATTAAAAGGGTAGGACCTGTTTTCTCTTGTACCAAAATACAGGAAAAGGAATAAGGAGCTTAAATTACAGCAAGGGAGATACGATTGAATGTCTATAAAAATCCTTAATGATAGACAGTGGAATCAATTGCTCAGAAAAATGGTGGGCTTACTTTCATGTGCTTAAGCAGAGACTAGGCAACCATCTCGCTGGGTTCAGGTTAGACTCAAGACAGAAGAAAGGTTAAAGCTAATAATCTAAATAACCTCTTCAAATTCTCTGGTGCTAAGATTATTTGAGGTTGAAAAATGGACAAAATAAATGTAGAAAATTTGCAAGAGATATTTTTTGCAAAATTTCCTATATAGTTATAGTTAATGATACCAATAGATGAGAATAGGTGTAGTTCAGGGTTGAACTGTGAGGTCCTTGGTGCTCTCTAAGCATGGTTGTTTTCTTGCAGACATTTCATTACCCAACTAGGTAACCTCACCAATGCTAGCATATAATTAATGAATCATCATTTGTGTGGGGAAATTGACACAACTTGTGTACGTGCCTCACATCTTATGACACTAGTAATAAGTTGAATCCTTTGCCAAAGTACCTTATGACGCATCTTTTATTTTGATGTCATCATAGTTGTTTACAGATCTGCTGATATGAAGTCTTCTATTGTAGTAATATTATTTTTTCTTCTGTTCAATTATATCTGATTCTTAAAGGCTGCCTGGACAAGTCCCTGCAGTTTTCTTGGCAAGGTTTTTCAGAAGTGTTTTGTGATTGCCTCTTTTCTAGGGCTCAGATAAAGTGATTGGCCTGAAGTCAACCAGCTGGCTTTGGGCCAAAGGCGCAACTACAATTCATGTTCTCCCAGTTTCTAGCCTTATAACCTAACCACTATACAAACTGGCTTTTGGTAATAATCTACAGACTGTGTATTATGGAAATAAAGGGCAATAAGAGAAAGAGAGGAGAAGAAAATGATTTATTTTATCATTATATTAATTCACACATATTCTATCTTGGAAGAAACTACTCAAACGGCATAAAATGTGCTTGCTTTTATGAGACATAAATCATATTGCCATGCCAGCATGGCTTAAAATAAAGAATTTTGCTCAATCATGCCCAAATGCTGTGTAGATCACTATTCCCATCTTGTAGATGCCTCTCACCCACAAAAGGTCCTGAATTAGCTTCCTCCAATCCCTTTGGTCTTCCAGAAAGCTGTTAAAACCTGGCTCCCCCCCCCGCACAAATATTAGGATCAGGCAATTAGGGCAGCCAAAAGTATATTTTTGTTGATGGGTTTGTTATATGGCAGTGATGACGAACATTTTAGAGACCAAGTGCCAAAACTGCAACCCAAAACCCACTTGTATTGCCGGGTGCCAGGTGGGCGTGGACCGCCAGGTGGGCGTGGACCGCTGAGTGGGTGTGGTTATGATGGTCATGGCAGATGGGTGGGCATGGCAAGAGTGGGCGTGGCCAGCTCAATGTTGCTCCTGGGGAGGGATGCCTGTGGGAGTTGGGCAGCGTTGGGGAGATCCTGGGGGTCTCTGGCTGGTGGGGCGGTGGGCAGGAGGCTCGTCCTGCAGGGTGAGGCGAGGCAAGGTGAAGCAGGGCAGGGGTGCCATTGTTGCAGGGCAAGGCGAGGCAGGGGCCGGGGTGGCTGCTGCCTGACACCATCAGCCCCTGCACAAAGAGGCCAGCGAGCACATGGGTGCTGGGATGCATCTGGCCATGTGGGACCTTAGCAAGTTAGCAGGAAGCTGGTTGAAGAGGACAGTTGCCATCTCCAGGGCATGGCGCACCTGCCCACAGAGAGGGCTCTGAGTGCCTCCTCTGGCACACATGCCATAGGTTCGCCACCATTGTTATATGGTATTATATGGTGCTTTGTTTTCTTAATGAATTGGGATTCTTGCACTTAACAACCATTGCAGCATCCCTGTGATCTCATGATCAAAATTCAGATGCCACCAGCATGTATTTAGGATAGCTGCAGCATCCCAGGACTGTGTGATCACCATTTGTGAACTTCCCAGCCAGCATGCAACAAGCAAAGTCAATGGGTGAAGCCCAGACTCGCTTAACAACTGTGTGATTCACTTAACAACTACAGTGATTCACTTAACAACTGTGGCCCAAAAGGTCATGAAATTGGGCCTGGGTTACTTAACAGTGCCTTGCTTAGCAATGAAATTCTGGTGCCAATTGTGGTCGTAAGTCAAGGACTATATGTACATTTTCTAAAGAAACTGTATCTAGCAATTCATATTTAGAAGGATACTTGACAAGTCTGCTGCCTCCTCAGGAATAAGAAAACCCCTCTCCCTGATATTAGACTGGTGTCTTCTATGCAGTTTTTGCAGTTTTGCAATTCCAACACCCCATTGCTCACACTGTAGCTGTCTACTCCCTGCACACAAAGCAATGTCTATAGGGCAGACCACACAGGCTACAATGAACGTGTGTTCCAGGCAGCAGACCTGCATGGCAACAGAAAATCTGAAAGTATCTTCTTCATTTGTCCCAGCGTACAATAAGCCTTGAAAGTTGATGAACATAGAAAATGACTGTAGGAATGTGTAATTGATTGAATGGAAATAGTTATATGAATGCCCATTCAACTTTTCCAGCAGACCCAGTCTCAGTTAATTGACCACTGTACAACTACTCCCACTTGGCAACCTCCAGAAGTATTGGATTACAACTCCCATCAGCTTTATCAGGCCACCTTTGTGGACAGAAGGAACTGTCTGATTGTTTTGGCTCTCCAAGATGTGGTAGATAGTTAAAAAAAGAAATTCCATTTGCTTCTAATTGTTATTTATTATCCTCTTAAAAAGGGGTTCTTAATAATTAAGTACAGACTGCTGTGTATAACTAAAGTATTTTTAATACATTGCGGGGGTTTTAAAAAGTGAATTGTGTGTGGGCTATCCATTAAGAATTCAAGGATGCTTTATTTTATCAGGAATAGAGTTGAAAGAGAATAATATTATTTAGTTCTGACTTTTCCCCAAAAGCTGACCACAAGTGCATATTCATATTGCAACAGCAACATACCACTCCTGTATAGTCGTATACCTTGAGCTGATGAGAAACTTTGTCAGCCCTTCCCCTAAAGATTGCAAACAGAAATAATCCAGGCAAAGTTAACACTGCAATTTGCAAGCCCCTGCTTAAACCACTGCCACTGAAGGGGACAGGGATTTAAGCATTTGAAGCTAGCTGAATCATGCTGAGACTTTGGAGCTTTAAGGTTGCCCATTGTCTATATTGTTTTCATGTAGTAATAATGGGACTGCATATAATACAGTATTATAAATGTGACACATAAGGAACAATAAAAAAGGAACAAGGAAGAATTTAATATAGCTGTCAGAATAAACATTTTTCTCTCTGTTCAATCAAATCACATTGGCAGTAGATAAGCTGATACAGTAACTCAATTGGACTGTGACCCTGAAAGAGAAAAAAAGTATGTGGAAATAGTTTCAACCTGCTGGACCTAAGGAAATGGATAAGGCCCTTAGGACGGTGAGCTCAGTCTCTGCTCTTTAGACCCATCCCTGCCTCGCTTGCTAAAGCCACCCCAAGAGGCATCATGTGACTGGGTTCTAATGGTGATGAATCTTCTTTTGAAAGAAATGGACCCCACTATACTGGACTAGACTCATTGTCTGCTTTACTTAAAGACAATAACTTGAATAAATTCCTTGTAACTTGAAAACCACTGTTAGATTTTTTTCAAGACAAGGAGAAAAATCAACTTTTGACTTTGGGATGTGAGGATTAAAATTGGAATTAGAGAAATATTGTGCTTAGGACACAATAAGGATTGGTGGTAAAGTAAAGTAATTCTGAAATTTGAGTTGTCATTTAGAGCTATTGTCCAGAATCATATAACTTTATGTTGAGATTGTTTACTTTTACAAATGAAATAAACCAAAAAGATAGGCTGACAGAATGTTTACTTCGCCAATTTTTAGAACTGTTTTTAAATGATCATACTCAGTCAAAGCAGTTCTCTCTATTCATTGGATTTGCTCATAGCCAAATTTGTCAGAATGTCATACATAGGATCAAAACCCATCTAGTTTTATTGTTCTTGCTGTTGATATTGCAAAGTTATAGCACATTTACTTAAAAATAAATCACAAAATCAGGGGAAATCAATTTATTCTCCAAAGCATCTGAGGGTAGAACAAGAAGTAACTGATGAAAACTTATCAAGGGAGATCCAGTCTAGAACTAAGGAGAAATTTCCTGAGGGTGAGAACAATTAATTAGTGGAATGGCTTGCCTCCAGAAGTTGTGGGTGCTCCATCACTGGAGTTTATAAGAAGAGATTGGACAGCTATTTGCCCAGAATGGTACAGGTCTCCTGCTGGAGCAGGGAGTTAGACTAGAAGACCTCAAACGTTGCTTCCAACTCTCTGGTTTATATAATCAAAACTGAAATCTTAGTCCAACAGTAAATGTATACTATGTGTGATTTAAATTAATTTCAATTGACTGGATCAACTAGCTGACAACTTTCTCCTACACACAGTGGAGGAAAATGCTCTTAACTTGACAGTAATCAATAGAGAAGAAGTGGAAGGAAAGGTATAAAAAGAAGGTCATCAGGTAATAATAGAACTGGACAGAATCAAACATGTATCTTAAACTTTAGAAAAACTTACAGTAATGATGAGCTGAATCTCATGGCAGGAGAAACTAATGTGAGAAGCAGTTTAAGATGGATGGAAATTCCTAAAGGAAACTTTTAACAGTGCACCAGTATGAAGGTTAATTAGGAAAAAAACATAAAACAAATGGAGGATAGGATAAGAAGCTAAACTAACGACACAAAAAGCTCTTTGAGGACCTAAAAAGAAAAATGAACACAGGAATAGGGGTATATCCATAGCATGGGTCAAAATAGGCAAGATGGTGTTTATGGCATAGTGATCAAAGTCCTGTCCTTTTTACATTTGTGACATATATACATGCAAAGAAGCAAAACACACCATCTTGCCTGTTTTGATCGCCACTGCAAATGCTGCTGACAGGAAATGAAAAGAGACCATTTATTTGTTTATTTATTGGATACCTATGGTGTCAATTCCCTGCAGACTCATGGCTGCTTACAATAAAATTAAAACACCTACAATATAATATAAATATCCATATAATAAAATATGGGTGATAAATAAAAAATAATAGCACCACACATCAAAAATTAAAATGCTTAAGATCAGAACAAACACCAACCCATAAAAAACCAATTAAGTTATAATCAGCTTTACCACACTCATCATACATAATAACATAGAAGAAATCCATACACAATTAGAAATTGGACAAGAACAACAAGATAACATCAGCCACCAAAAGACCTCAGGAACAATTCAGTTTTAATGTTATTTGGAAAGTAAACCTGATATTCAGAGGGATGCTTTCTTTGGTACTGGAGCAATATATTATATTATATTATATTATATTATATTATATTATATTATATTATATTATATTATATTATATTATATTATATTATATTATTCAAAATGTCTGTCTCCTCCTCCTCCAACATCCACAGAAGGCTATCATTATAAAAGGCAATAGGGTTATGCAACACTATGAAAGTAATTCAGTAAAGGTATTTTGTAGTATATAAGAACACACACATAGCACCTCCTCAAATTGTTAAAGTGACTGCATGACATGGGCAAAAAAAGTCGAGATGGCAGACATATAAAGGTGATCAAATTTCTGCCAGTTTTTTTTTTACACATGACACACATAAAAAGGGTAGAGTTTCAGTTGCATGATTGTAGTCACCATCTTAACATTTTTTCCCATAGCCTATGAACTTTCCTGAGGCCATCTTTTTCCCTCATTCCATAGTAGTCTTCTGTAATTGCCATGTAATACCAAAAAAAGAAAAGACTAGGGCACTGATAAGAATAGCAGAGAGATGCTAGGTTTGCCCATCCATGCACAAGGAACACCTCTTTTAAAGAGGATACAAAATACTGCACAGCCTTAGAAATCAGTTAATTATTCGTAAAAAATAAACCCTCTTACAAAGGTGGTGGATCATCCCTCCAGTATTTGATTTTATTCCAGTATTTCAGAAGATCATTCCATCTAATCCTACTACTTTATATTTGAAATACTTTTTTTCTGTGAGTGCCTTGGGAAAAAACAACTATGGAATCCCTCCTGGTTGTCCTCAAATAAATGTGTTTTTAAAATCCAAGAAAAGAATAGAAAAAATATTTTAAAAAAGGGTCATTTAACAAAACTGTTTTAATTGCCTGAAAACAGGGCAACTTACAACAGCAAGTCCCTTTTTTCACAATCCTCAAACATCCTTCTACTATGATCACCAAAAATCAGTTTACAATTTCCTACCATTATATAAAAAAGTCACTTCAATATAATTTTACAAACACAAGTTTGGTTTGAGATTAAATGCAGCAGGGGCAATTTGGACACAAGCATGTTTATCAAATTTTATTTGAATTACTGATTCTTCCCTGTCACAATATGTTCTTTATCATTATCTTATATTGTCTTACCTTTGGGGAATTCCACTTAATCATCAGAGAAAAATGCCATTTCTTAAGTATACTGTCTGAGGCTGAGCTTATCCACCCTAATTCTAAAGAACTAGAAAGATGCTTTTTATTTCAAATGAGACTCATGTATCCTGGTTGTACAAGTTGCCCTGCCTTGAAAATTAAATGTAATCTACTAATATTTTGTTATGTGCATTTCAGTTTTAGCAATAAACAAGGACTATTTTTCTTGATGACAAAATGCTACAGTCACTCAAATTCAAGGGAGAAGAATGACTCTAAATTTTGTTTTTCTTAGCCCTCAGTATGTATAGAATGTAGGATGTTGTTATTGTTGTTAATTGCGAAGTCGTGTCCGACCCATCGCGACCCCATGGACAACGTTCCTCCAGGTCTTCCTGTCCTCTACCATCTTCTGGAGTCCATTTAAGTTCACACCTACTGCTTCAGTGACTCCATCCAGCCATCTCATTCTCTGTCGTCCCCTTCTTCTATTGCCCTCAATCTTTCCCAGCATTAGGCCCTTCTCCAGTGAGTCCTTCCTTCTCATTAGGTGGCCAAAGTATTTGAGTTTCAACTTCAGGATCTGGCCTTCTAAAGAGCAGTCAGGGTTGATCTCTTCTAGGACTGACCGGTTTGAATGCCTTGCAGTCCAAGGGACTCGCAGGAGTCTTCTCCAGCACCATAGTTCAAAGGCCTCAATTCTTTGGCGCTCAGCCTTTCTTATGGTCCAACTTTCACAGCCATACATTGCAACTGGGAAAACCATGGCCTGGACTATACGCACTTTTGTTGGCAGGGTGATGTCTCTGCTTTTTAGTATGCTGTCTAGATTTGCCATAGCTTTCCTCCCCAGGAGCAGGCGTCTTTTAATTTCTTGGCTGCAGTCTCCATTTGAGGTGATCTTTGAGCCCAGAAAAATAAAATCTGTCACTACCTCCATTTCTTCCCCATCTATTTGCCAGGAATTGAGTGGGCCGGATGCCATGATTTTGGTTTTCTTAATGTTGAGTTTCAAGCCAACTTTTGCACTTTCCTTCTTCACCCGCATCAAGAGGCTCTTTAGTTCTTCTTCACTTTCTGCCATTAGAGTGGTATCATCTGCATATCTTAGGTTGTTGATATTTCTCCCGGCAATCTTAATTCCAACTTTTGATTCATCTAGCTCTGCCTTTCTCATGATGTGCTCTGCATATAAGTTAAATAGGCAGGGCGACAGTATACAGCCTTGCCGGACTCCTTTTCCAATTTTGAACCAATCAGTGGTTCCGTGTCCAGTTCTCACTGTTGCTTCTTGACCCGCATATAGTTTCTCAAGAGACAAATGAGATGGTCTGGTACTCCCATCTCTTTAAGAACTTGCCACAATTTGTTGTGATCCACACAATCAAAGGCTTTTGCATAGTCAATGAAGCAGAAGTAGATGTTTTTCTGGAACTCCCTAGCTTTCTCCATGATCCAGCGTATGTTGGCAATTTGATCTCTAGTTCCTCTGCCTCTTCGAAATCCTGCCTGTACTTCTGGTAGTTCTCGATCTACATACTGCTGGAGTCTAGCTTGTAGGATTTTAAGCATAACTTTACTAGCATGTGAAATGAGTGCAATGGTGCGATAGTTTGAACATTCTTTGGCATTGCCTTTCTTTGGAATTGGAATGTAAACTGACCTTTTCCAATCCTGTGGCCATTGTTGAGTTTTCCTAATTTGCTGGCAAATTGAGTGTAGCACTTTTACTGCATCGTCTTTTAAGATTTTGAATAGCTCAGCTGGAATACTGTCACCTCCACTAGCTTTGTTGTTGCTCAGATTTTCTAAGGCCCATTTCACTTCACATTCTAGGATGTCTGGTTCGAGGTCAATGACCATCTCATTGTGGTTATCTGGGATGTTAAGCTCATTCTTGTATAGTTCTTCTGTGTAGTTTTGCCATCTCTTCTTAATCTCTTCTGCCTCTGTTAGGTCTCTGCCATTTTGGTCCTTTATCATGCCCATCTTTGCATGAAACATTCCCTTCATATCTCCAATTTTCTTGAAGAGATCTCTGGTCCTCCCTATTTTGTTGTTTTCTTCTATTTCTTTGCACTGTTCATTTAAGAAGGCATTCTTATCTCTTCTAGCTACTCTCTGGAATTCTGCATTCAATTGGGTGTATCTTTCTCTTTCTCCCTTGCCTTCCGCTTCCCTTCTTTCCTCAGCTATTTGCAAAGCTTCCTCAGACAGCCATTTTGCTTTCTTGCATTTCTTTTTCTTTGGGATGGTTTTAGTTGCTACCTCTTGTACAATGTTGCGAACTTCCATCCATAGTTCTTCAGGCACTCTGTCTATCAGATCCAGTTCCTTAAATCTATTTGTCACCTCTACTGTATATTCATCAGGAATATGATTTAGTTCATACCTGAGTGGCCTAGTGCTTTTCCCTACTTTTTTCAATTTAAGCCTAAATTTTGCAACGAGAAGCTCATGATCTGAGCCACAGTCAGCTCCTGGTCTTGTTTTTACTGACTGTATAGAGCTTCTCCATCTTTGGCTGCAGAGTACATAGTCAATCTGATTTCTATGTTGACCGTCTGGTGATGTCCATGTGTAGAGCCGTCTCTTGGGTTGTTGGAAAAGAGTGTTTGTTATGACCATCGTATTCTCTTGACAAAATTCTATTAGCTTGTGCCCTGCTTCATTTTGTAGAATGTAGGATGTTACAGTATGTAAATAAATGTGAATAATACTGGGAGAGAAAGAAACCTGCCAGAACTAGTTACAAATAAGATTCTTATCTTTGTCTTCTGATGTTTCAGATGCTTTAGAAACCAGCCTAGGAAACATTATGTTCTCCTGTGTTAGGACTACAGTTTTCAGAATTCAAAGATATGTCACTTCGATTTATCTCAAGGACATCAGGGTGGCTTTAAAGAAACATGGATATGCATTTTCTGTCCTGAAAATATATATTCTGTCATCTAATATGTATGATAGATTAAACCATGGAAAAATGCATACACATCTGGACCAAATATTGCATTGTGGTTAAAGAAGTAATGCCTTTACTGTAATTTATTATTGTGTTTTGTGACAGTCTTACTTAGCTCAATAATAGCTCCATGGGTCATCTTAATTTCAAAGCTAGAGAGTTAATGAATGGCAAACATCTTCCAGCCTTCAGATACAGAGATAGGAAGAAGAAGGTGTCATAAAAAGATCACTCCAGCAGTGTCACCACTATTCCCAGCTCCATTTTCATTCTCCATTGACATATAGAAGAGAGATTGGGAAGCAGAATTTTAGGCATCACCCAGTCCAAACTCTAGCTGCCAATGCAGTTTTTAAAAAGAAAACCTACTTTGTTATTCAAAATTTATGTCGATTATGGTATCATCAATATGCTTGTAGCACTCAGCTTTATCTCAAGAAAAACCAAATGCACAGGTATATAGAATACATAGTACCTTGCTCAATAGTAGTAACTATGAGAGGGATCTCGGAGTCCTAGTGGACAATCACTTAAACATAAGCCAGCAGTGCGCTGCAGCTGCCAAAAAGCCAACACAGTGCTAGGCTAGAGGGATAATGAAGATAACATGAAGTGTTAATACCACTTTAAAATGCCTTGGTAAGGCCACACTTGGAATACTGCATCCAGTTTTGGTCACCACGATGTAAAAAAGATGTTGAGATTTTATAAAAAGTACAGAGAAGAGCAACAAAGATGATTAGGGAACTGGAGGCTAAAACATACAAAGAACAGTTGCAAGGATTGGCTATGTCTAGTTTAATGAAAAGACGGGCTAGGGATGACATGATAGCAGTGTTCCAATATCTAAGGGACTGCAACAAAGAAGAGGGCAGATCAACCATTCTCCAAAGTACCTGGACAAGAAGCAAAGAATGGAAACTAATCAGAGAGAGAGCTAACCTACAACTAAGGAGAAATTTCCTGAGAATTAGAACAATTAATCAGTGAAACAACTTGTCTCCAGAAGTTGTGGGTGCTTCAGGTTTAAGAAGAGTTTGTACAACTATTTGTCTGAAATGACATACAATTTCCTGCCTGAGCAGGGGGTTGGACTAGAAGACCTCCGAAGGTCCCTTCCAACTGATATTTTGTTATTTTGCCTTTTGCTGGAAGCTATTGCTTGGCAATAATGGTGGACTGTGGAAGGACCATTCAGCTAACGCTGAATCTGACTAAGATGATGATAGTGTGGATAGGTGTTCTCAGGCCTGAGAAGGTAAGGTAGAGTTCCTTCCAAAGGAACACGTCTTCTTTGAGATGTCTCCTTGACTCCCACCATCAATGGTTTAGGATTTTTCCTGCCCAGATGAGGTAGTCTTACCATAGCTTTCATTATGTAAATATTTGAAACTCATACTGGTGGATTCTATCATAAATATTTTACAAGAATGACTCAAATGTGGAATAAATTATTATTTTATAAACAGAAAGATTATGCCATAATCTTTCAATTTAGATTTTTGGATTTTGATAATGTCTTCTATTCTATTATCTCCTGTAGTTTACTTTATTTTTTTTCAATCACAGTTACATCTGGTGTGTTATGGCCCAGGCATTATCAGACAGTATTCAGAAATTCCACAATATTTTAACCGGCTCATTTAGACTACTTTTTCAACTCTATGTTTATTAGTGGCATATGGTAATTTTTATGGATGTCCCAGTGAATCATTTTGGTGACTGTAATATTGTTTAGAATCAGTTTGTGCAATCTTCTTGCATGAGCTGAGTGTGTGATCTACTGTTTCTTCTTCCTCTTTGCACAATCTGCACTTTGAATCATTTGATGATTTTTTTGTTCTAGCCTTGATTGCATTCATTTGAACAGCTTGCTTTAGAGCAGCCAAGATCAAGCCTTCCATTTCCTTTTTTAAATGTTCCAGTTGTAAGATATTGCCAGGTTTTATCTTTATTCACTTCATACTAGAACTAGACCTTTTGTAGAAACTGACTATATTATTCATTACATAATTGATTAAAAATTGTACAGCATAATACCAAATAATATTAGTAGTTATACAAATGAAAGATTTCTTGCATAAGACGAGATACAAATACATATTTATTACGCATTGAGAATAAATGTATATGAGCATCTGTAGAGCTTTACAGCTTCGGGGAACAAATCCAAGTGTTTTCAGGAGTCTCTAAAAATGTATTCTTAATATAATATTACTAAAAATTGAAAATAATTATTTAAAGCAGTAAAACTACAGTTTATTTAGTGAGCACTAGATGGTGCCATTGAACAAGCCTACTTTGAGATTCTCCTAGTGGGGCTGACATCACATGCTCTTGGAAACTTGGCAAAAATCTTTTATTTTATTTTTATTTTATTTTATTTTTATCCCATTAGGAACAAAACATGGGAGCAGTGTGAATGAAGAAAAACATGAAGCAATATCAAGCATACATAAAGATGAAAATAAGCAGTTACGAACACTAGATGGATTAGGCAGAGTAAGTGATGAAATAAATAAAAAGCAACTGTATATTTGAAAAATATGAACTTGCCAGGGCTGCCTAGATCAGTGGCCCCCAACCTTTTGGGCATCAGGGACTGGTTCTGTGGAGAGAAGTTTTCCCACAGACCAGAGGGGACGTGGTTTCATGTGCTGCCTGTCTTTGTACTGTAGACCCCAACCCCACCTTTCTTCTTATATATTTACTGTCCATTGTAGACTGCAATTATGAAATTAATGGGGTTTTTATTATTGGTTTTGTCATCTTCAGCTATCACTTTAATATCTGTATGTGACTTATTTCAATCTTTTAAGCTCTCTTTAAAAGGTTTTTTTAACAGAAAAACAAGCTATGTATTAATTGAACTAAACAGTGATTAACATAGCTTATGTGTTTGTGTGTTTGTTTGTTTGTTTGTGTGTGTGTGTGTGTGTTTGTGTTTTAAATCTATCTCAAGAAAAAGGAGCCAAACAAGACCCGGATAATATCATGCACCCAAGAGTTGATGGGTTTTTTTCCCAACAATCTCAGATGCAGATTCAATGAAAAAGCCTCCACAGCACATAAAACACACACACACACACACACACACAGAGAGAGAGAGAGAGAGAGAGAGAGAGAGAGAGAGAGAGAGAGAGAGAGAGAGAGAGAGAGAGAGAGAACCATGCTGTGATTTGGCTCAGGCAGGAGATATTTCTTGACGTGAATAATCTGAAACTCAAACAAATCAGGAAAATACAAAGAACAGACCCTTCTTTATCATCAAGATCAGTTTCCAGAACTTTCCTTGAAGAAAAAAAAAGTGTTGAGGTTTTTGTTTGGTTTTGCGGAACTGAATGACACTGTGAACAAAAAATACTTTAATTTTCAAAACACCAGATACTATGAATTGTAAACAGGAAAGTTTAAAAATACTAAGTTTGCTGACACACGGAGAAATCCTTTACCTAAAAGAATATGCTTTCTTCCACTAAGTGGAACAGTTTGAGATTGTGGACTATCAACAGTCACCCACCAATTTTTGGCAGGAAAATGGTTCTTGTACAATGGATTTCAAGATTAAACTCCATGTTTTGCTCATTAAATATCAATACATTGTAGAAAATAGATGAACAAAAAAATATTCAGCAACTGAAAACCATCAGAACCTTCATAATTCATCACCCAACTCATGGAGTATAAATAATTCTTAGGCCTTAAAAGTTAAACTCATCAATAGCTTAATTTTCTCTGTAATCCTCATAAGATAGTGTGGGGCTCTAGCATATTCATTTATTGTAATTATAAAGTGGGCAAGGGATACATCTCATAGCAGATCCCACCATTGTTTGGGGCCACTGATTGGTTGTGGATTTGATAAATCACATTATAATATGTTGTTTGTTTGGGTGAAATAATTCAATGTATATCTAACCCAAGGAAAGAGGGGATTTGGGTTTACCAGACTTGAAATTGTACTTTGATGCATGCTGTTTGGTCTGGTTAAAAGAGTGGATGAACCTTCAGAATAAGAGGCTACTTGATTTGGAAAGCCATGAATTAAGGTTTGGGTATTTATGGAAAGATAACGTTAAAGTAAATGTTGATTTTAATAATCATGTTATTAGACATGCCATATTAAGAGTTTGGAATAAATATAAAACAAGGTTCTTTACGAAGTTGTTTCTTTGGGTGTCCCCCCAAGAAGCTTTTTTTAAGAAAAAAAATGGTGGTGAAGACGCACTGGTGGACGTATGGTAAAATATTATCTTTCAACTTTGGAAACCCCACCCTCAAGTTGAAGGAAGAACTAGAATTAGAAAGTCACGTCTGCCATTAGTTTACATACCTACAAATGAAGGAAAGGTTTAAACTAGATAAAAAAAGTGATGGGTTTGATTTTGCTAAAAATGAATTGAAAATTTTTTCTATCTGGTAGTGATGATCATATTATTGCCAAGATCTATAAAATATTATCAAAATTGAATTTGGAAAGTGAACATGTAAAACACTTTATGAACCAGTGGGCAATGAATTTTGGGTATCACTGGTATTTAATACCAGATAAGTTATCTAGAATGTATAAAAGTATTTCAAGTGAATGTTGGAAATGTAAATGTAAATGACTTTTTATCATTTATGGTGGACATGTGATAAAGCAAAGAAATACTGGAATAGGATTCATATATTAATGCAGAAAATTCTTAAAGTGAACATAAAGATTAAATCAGAAACTTTCCTTCTAGGTCTAATAGAAAAAGACTTGGGAAAAAAAATTGGAACTCTGATTTTATATATGGTGACCGCAGCAAGATTGCTCTATGCACAAAAATGGAAGGATGTTTCTATTCCCCCCCCCCATGGACAAATGGTTACAAAAGCTGATGGAATTAATAGAGATGGCTAAATTGATTGTTTTGATAAAAGAAAAGAATATAAGTACTTTCTTTTCTACTTCTGGACTTTGTGCTTGAGGTGGAAAAGTGATATTATGATTTTGGGTTTCACTGATTAGACAGATTTGTTGATATAGAAATGGCTAGTTCATACTACTATAAAAATGTAAAAAGTTGAGATTCAATCTTAATGTCTTATTTTACAGCAACAGAGGGAGTTGGAAGTCAACGCCCTTTCTTTCCCTCCCCTCCTCCGCTTTTTCGTTTTCCATTTCCCTATTGTTGTCTCTTATTATTTGCTTTTGTTATTTTCATATTTTATGTTATAAATGAATAAAATTATAAAAATAAAAAGTACTTATTGATGGGGCAGGGAATCCCACTTGTAGGATGGGATTCTTGCCCCATCAATATATATGTGTGTTTACTGCAGAAAATGAAAAAAATGTATATCTGACCTTTTCACTGTCTTGCTGTAAACCACAGCAGAATTGGTGTTTTCCTTCAAGTTACCACAGGTCGTTAATCCTTCTTTGCCTGCGTAGCAAATTAAAGGTGATTTTAATTTGGTGTGGCCTAGTGGCTAGTTGTAAATGTTGCTGGTTAGCTGGGGAGCTTTTAAATATTTTGAAATCACAATGATTGTCTCAATGAGAACTAGACAACCTATGATCCATTCGGTAATTGTTTCAAAAATATTTCCTTACCTAAATAGAGAAATAAAATGACCGAGGGCAAAAACACAAAACAAAACAGTGGGAGTGGGAACAACTCTTGACTTCCTGCCATCTTGACTGCAACTAACTGCCTTCCAACAGCCAAAGGTGTGACTAGTCACCCAGCCTCTGGAGGGCTAGGGCTGGACCAGTCTGCCTGATCTCCAGCAGTGGAAGGAGGTGCTGCTCTGCTCAGCCTCTGGAGGAAGGATAGGATAGGATAGGATAGGATAGGATAGGATAGGATAGGATAGGATAGGATAGGATAGGATAATAGAATAGAATAGAATAGAATAGAATAGAATAGAATAGAATAGAATAGAATAGAATAGAATAGAATAGAATAGAATAGGATGGTCCAGTCTCTTTTTGAAAGCCTCTGGTAATGGAGCACCCACAACTTCCGAAGGCAAGGTATTCCATTGGGTGCTTGTTCTTACCATTAAGAAATTTCTCCTTAGTTCTAGGTTGCTTCTCTCCTTGGTTAGTTTCCATCCATTGTTTCTCATCTTGCCTTTCGGTGTTTTGGAAAATAGTTTGACTTGTTTGTCTTTGTAGGAGCCCTCAAATATTGGAACACTGCCATCATGTCTCCCCAGGTCCTTTTTTTCATTAGATTAGACATACCCGATTTCTATAACCATGTTACAGTTCCTGTAATTCAATTCCTGTAAAGAAGGCAGGCAGCCTGGCAGCACTGAACTCACCACAAATTAGTCAAATTTCAATCCTATAGGAGTCATGGGTCTTGGATTTTGGATGTCTTCTGTAAGATAGTCCATTTGAAGTACCTAGGCTCAAAAACTGCTGTCCCTTGAAGCACTGTTTCAATCACTTAAAGGTTGCAGACCCAAGAGTTTTAGTAGCATATTATATTTAGTAGGATATTAAGTTTAGTTTTTCCCAGAGATTGTGTCGTCATCCTTCTAGCAGTAAGTAATTTGCAGTCTGCCTGGTTTCCTAGGGTTTAATTAAATTAAAATAAAGATCTGATGAGAAAATTCCTCCCATGGGACTTTTTTTCAGGATGAGAAGGAGGAACAGAGAAATAAAGCTTGTATCCAAAGTAAAAAGAATTACATCCAGTACCCTGTACCATTTCATAATAAATACACCACCAAATAATTTGGAACAGGGCATGGAGTTGCTTTTACATAAACATTGGCATGGAGTTACTCCTCTGTATGGCCAATCCTAAACAAATATTGACCACTTCCAAGTTTTTGATGCTATGGAGGTACCTAAAATACACATGGAGAGGAATAAGATCAATTGTGCTTCCTTTTTCTTTCTCCAAGCAAAAATCTAACCAGTCTCCTGGACCATCTACTATCAGAATATGAGTCTCCTGTGAAAGAACCCCACATCTGGAAATTGTATCACACAACATTTGGTTACTACTATGTTTTAGTCAAACTCTTTGTCCAGGATATAATACAGAAAATTATTTGACCTATAATAATAATAACACAAAACATTCTTTCAAGTAACTGGTCTTGAATAGATAATTCACTCAACATGTTTCTTAAGAAAAACAACTCTCTGCTGTGTATTTTTTTCACAAAATGTTTAATTCAGTCTACAACTCTGCAGTTTTCTATTTCCTCATTGCATTTTTCCCCCTGTGGGCTTCTAATGCCATTAGTTGCCTTTTACAGCAGTCAACAGCTACAGAGAGAATTTTAAATATATAGCATAACCTATTGGGCAATTATGTGACCTTAGGAATAGTCCTCATTTTTCAAAACAGTACAGCAATAGGCCTGGTCTGGTCTTGAGCCCAGTTTTCATGTTCTTTTTGCAGTTATTATTTTGTATGGCTCCTTTGAAAAATACCAATAATGTCATGCTTCCCTTGTTTGGATATAACCAAGGACTTGTTCTATTATTACCCATAACAAGGAGCCAAATCTACAACTGAGGAAATTCAGCCTAGTTTCCAAAATTCTGAGCCCCCCACTCACATACAGCCACTACTTTTGAACCCATTATTCATATGCAGTGGTTACTGCATTAGATTGAACCTACGAAGAAAATGATTCTTGTTCTGTGTGCATTTCTTACATGGAAAGCTTTAACTTGTCCATATATATAGTCTGAGTATCTGGATAGAAGTATCCCATCACCTTTAATAAAAGAGTTCCCCTTTCTTTTTTCTTTTTTTTCTTTTCTTTTTCCCATGGATTAAGATTCTCCTTGGATTGATCTCATTGTGGCTGCCTCCAAATAGTCTTTAAGAGTAATATAGCAGAGATTTGCTATTGACTTTTTTCAGGATGATGTTTTTCAGCTTCCCAGTCTAATCAACAGAGAGCCAATATGGTGTAGTGGTTAAGGCATCATGCTAAAACCAGGGGACTATTGAGTTCTAGTTCTACCTTAGACACAAAAGTCAGTTAGATAACTTTGGACCAGTTAATTTCTCTCAGGCCTAGGAAGGCGACAATAGCAAACCACTTCTGTAAAACCTTGTCAGGAAAACTGCAGGAATTAGTCCAGTCAAGTTGCCAGCAGTGGGGAAAAAATCTAGTCAATAGCCCTGGTATTTCCAGATGGTCACTCTTCCAATACTAACCAAGGCTGATTTTACTTCCATCCCAGCCTGGCAGATTATGCAATCTGCTAATATCTTGTTCTTAACTGATCCAACTCTCAGATCACAATGTCCTAAAATCAGAAGGCAAAAATACTGTAGAAAAATGCCTATTATTTCCTGGACTTTCCTAACCTGGTAGGCTTCAGTGTATTGGGATGTTAAATCTCAGAAATCCCTAACTATAGGCATTCCAGAATTGGCACTAGGATGAGTGGGTTGTTTCCGGTCATGTGCAAATAAAATGGCCTTGTGCTATCATTTCACATGCAATGAAATACTGTGTATTAGATTAATTTAATTACAAGAGATAAGATAATCTGGACATATTGCAAAGTTACTGAAAAACTCAAGAATTTGCAACATGCAACAGACATGGGAATAGTAATTAAGATGTTGAAGACAATAAAGGAAATTTTGGTTAAAATTTACACAGAGAGAGTACTAACTGGATGAAAATAAGCCAGTCATAAACACTTAGCTCAACCTACCTCTCAGGAATAAAATGAAAAGAAACTTTCATGAGACCACTCAGTTCCCAGAGAAATAATGGGATATAAATGTAATATTATATAAGCCAATATTTACTATTTCAGTGGAGTTTTTGATCAAGCATGTTCACAGGTTTTCTATGCCTAAGTACAAACACTCTGAATTGTTATGAAAGAAGGCAAAAATAAATGAAACATTTATGCTCAAGAGTTCAGATATAGCTTAATATATCAGTTTACTGTCAATTTAAACTGCAAAAGGCTAGGGGAAAATTCTCTAACTTAATCTATGAACAATGGGAAAAAGTAGCCTTGGAGCATCATGTAATTCACATTTTTAGATGATTTCAAGAAAAGTTTACACAGGCATCAATCATGTCTCCTGTAGTTAATGAACATTATGTTCAGAACAGAGAGAGGCGTTTTGCTAACAAATCCTGCTCCAGCAAGGAAGAATTTCATTTTCCAGTGGGAATGAATTATTAGTCAGCTGTAAAAAATATTTGGGCACCATGAAGCTTATTTTTTTAACAACACTAACTTCTTGAAATCACTGTTAATGCCTCTGATTTCTACATTTGATTTCTCCTTAACTTCATGGGCTCAAGTAAGAGTAAGAGACAGCTGTTGTGTCCTTCACTGCTTGTGCAAAAACTGTTTGAATTGATACTGACTTCTTCAGGACTGGCAATGTGCAGTGTAAGTGTACTAATTGCTGTTGCCCTAACTTTTGGCCTGGCTTTATTTCCCCATTCCCCATACACCATGAGTTCACCTAAACAGATTTTGACTTCATTAAATTTATGCTAGTTGTTAAGCTGCAAGACTTACTTATAATTTGTAGTCACCCACACTTTGTTTTTGAGTGCATTCTCTGCATTTTATTCAGATACTAACTTGAGTTCAGGAGAAACTGGTTCCTCAAGTTTGAAATAAAAACCATTTGTGTGCAATTCTGATTCCGTGGAATGAGTGACTTCATAAAATCATTCTATCTCTCCTCAGACGTGGTCTGTTTTAGAAATATAAAGCTGAATGCCATGCCTGAAATTCAGCAAAGGAGAAACACAATAATGATTTGCCTGTATCAAAGAGCATTAGCCATTTGTTTTCCAAACATGATTTTCTACTCCATGAATCAATGCACATCATGACATCCAAGAACTTGGATAAGACTGCAGTCTAAATGAACTTTTTTTTTAGGGCTGGAGAAGTCAAGTTAGTACTGTATTTCTGTCCTTTTCTTTTTTAAACTAGCAAATTTCAGGAGTTATAAAATATTTGACAGTCCTTTGTGTATGTGTGTCTGTGTGCGTATGTATTATAGAAAAACTGTTTATAAGTGTACACATTGAAAGGATGGTCGGGTAACTCAACACAAGCCATGCTACTTCCAATTCTGAAGAAACCTTGAACCTCAAAGTATAACAGGTTGTGTTTGCCTATTTACTTCCCATACAATCAGTACAAAGCTTTTACTTAAAAGGTGTTTCCTGTGAAAAGGTATTACTATTGGCAACTGTTTCAAATAAACTTTGGGTGCCTTTTAACAGATTATTATTTCTGTGGCAATATTTGATCAAGGATATTTACTCTTATAGAACACATTCACAATGTTTGTTATCAACACAACCACATACAGTAAAAGTTGAATTATTTCAACCCAATCAAAACAGGAAAAGTAGTAATAAGAGCATGAGAATTGTTTCAGATTTCAAATGAAAGGCATGTGATCCATCCTATTTCTTATTGTGATTTTACATTTTTCCATTCTTTCACTACCAAGTCCCATAAGAACACTGATTACAAACATGCTGCATTTTGAATCCTTTTGAATGAAGTTCTGGACTTGAAGCTGGGAAAACTGAAACCATTTTTTTCTACATTGCTGTAGACCAGGGGTCTTCAAACTTGGCAACTTTAAGACTTGTGGACTTCAACTCCCAGAATTCCTGGCTGGCTGAGGAATTCTGGGAGTTGAAGTCCACAAGTCTTAAAGTTGCCAAGTTTGAAGACCCCTGCTGTAGACTAATGTCATATTTCTTGCAAAACGTGTGATTTGTGAGTGTAGAACCAGAAGTCTGGAGTTCAGAAAATATAAATAAATATGCAAATATCATTGTCAATAAAATGTCAGCAGTTGTAAAAAGTGCCATTTTACCATTTTTAAAAAGGCATTTTTGTGCAAATACGTTTCTGAATAAATGCTGTAGAGTATATACTGCTTATTATAACCATATTTGAGATTAACAGTAATTAAAAGGTCATTGTTTTTCAACTGTACATTGTAAGGCATTACATAGGATTATTTTTGCAAAATAGAACACAGAGGACATGTTATTTCAGCCCTCATCATGCCTAGAGATTCATTCATGATGTGATGTATTTTAAAGTTTTTTCTTCTCTTTCTTTCTCTCTCTTTCTCTTCTTTTTTATATTTTCTACCGTTAAATCAAAACTGGGATATTTTTATATGGACGAGGAGTCACTAATAAATAGCTGCTCTATATTAAGATATTTATCTAGCAGCAATTTTTAAAAGTGCAATGTGCTTCCAACACTCCGAAATGCATCCTCATAAATTCATTGTACATTTGCAATACAAAGGTCAACAGGCTCCAATCCAGTAAATGGAAAGAAAAATCTGGCACCAAGAAAGTACATACTTTGGAGGGGGGAGGCATTCCATTAAGCTGCAACAACTGAAGAGGAAAATAGTTATTGAAAAATCCAGAATCTCCAGCTAAAATACCCAGACCTGCTCTGAAGCAGTCATCTCTTTAAAAACAGCAAGTACCAATTCTGCCACTAGCTGGTCTCTGGACGGAGCATCTCCTTGAGGACTATCACACAAGCAGGGGAAGAACGGTGCCCCTCCAGTGAATGACTGGAATGCTGCTGGAAATCAGCTTTCAGCATTTGCTTGCAGAACATTTCCTGCAGCCCCTGCCGGAACTTGGGGTCCCAAACACTGTAGATAGCCACATTCCAACAACTGTTGGAAGCAAGGATCCAGAAAGCATAGAAGGAGAATTGGCACCATTCATAGCCTACCACAGTGCCCACAACAAATACAGCAATGGGAGCAAAAGACACAGAGAATGCAAAGGTCAGGATGCCAATGGTCCTGGCAGCAGTGACATCTGAGTAAGAGAGCCTGTGGGTTCCTTGTGGCTCTTCCCTCAGTTGCTTCCTCATTTTGTGGTACTGCCGGAGGGTGGCGAAGGTGATGGTGTTGACAACAAAAGTGCCACCTAAGAGGGTGAAGTCAAATATTGGGTACAGGAGCATGACGTTCCAATTGGACTCTGGCAACTTGCCTGGTGAAAAGCCATAGATACACATCTTACTGCAGGAATTGTACTCAAAGGTGATATTTGGAATTGAGAGCAGAGGTATCACCGCCAAGGAGAAACTCAGTATCCAAGAACCAAGAATGAGCCAAGTGATCCTGCGCTTGGTAATCACAGCTTTCCTGTGCAAGGGCCTCAGCACAGTGATGGTCCTCTCCACTGAAAGCAGAAATATGGTGCTGATTGAGACAAAAGTGCACCCTGCAAAGATAGGGCCAGTGATCAAACAGACTGACCAGCCAGCTGGACTCCGTTCTTGCTCCATCTCATAGGCCAACGTGTTCATCTCCTGATAAACTGAGTAAGGTACTACAATGAGCCCCACAGCCAAATCAGCAAGGGCCAAAGAGGCTTTTAGGTAGCTTTGGGGTGTCCGGAATGGTCTTACACAGAAGAAAACCAGAAGACTCACCAGATTTCCAAGGGTGATGGCAATGATCAAGAGGACCATGAAGAGCAGCTGGCAGACCACTCCAGCAAAGGCCAGTCTGCAGTCTGTACTATTGGCACTCCTGCTGCTGCTGCTGCTGCTGTTTCCCAACATTGATCAGGCTCTCTTCCTTTCACAGGACAAAACAGAAAGAAGCCAGCTAGGGAGCTCCACCTTCAAAGTGCCATGGAAGAGGCTCTACAGGCCAGCAGTTTTCCAGGATGCTTTGCTCAGAAATGACCAATTCATAGGGAAGTCCATGCCAACAAACTGAAGTTCAGTCATTGAAGTTTAGATCAGCTGGTACCACCTGAGCAAAATTCAAACCGAAATAACAAGTCTTCTCCATATGTTAAAAAAGGGAACAAAAATCAGAGAAGCAACATCTTTAGGAAGGAATCTGATCTGTGTGGCTTGTGTCAATATTCGAAGAGTAAGTCAATATTTTCAATCACTGTGTGTGATCCGTCAAAAAACATCCGATTAGCCCTGCATTTTCTCTCCTCCTCTCTAATACAGATAGTGAATTGATATACTCCTACAAATGGTGGTGAATATTCTTGAAGCATTTTGATGCTATTTGCTCCTGAATACAAGGGAATATCCAGGCTCCTCCCCTACCTCTTTGTGGGGGAAGCAAGTAAGCTGGACGGCAGCTTTTCAGAGCCTATGATTACCCAACTGCACCACTGCTTCTAACTCACGTTAAAGCTACCTCCCTGTAGTAAATGCAGAAGGGCTTCCTAAAAAGCGGCCAACCAAAGAGCGCATCTTAACTCTTCTCCGCCTTTGGAGGAGGCTCTTCCAAAGCGAAAGCTCCCATTCAAACCGAAACCTGTTTATGCTGTCCATCACCCGCCACCCGCTCCCCACCCCAAGACATAAGGTGGCTTTTAAAAACGCATCCTAGAGCACTTCAGACTGGGCCAATTTGTTCTATAGAAACTGCCCGGCATCTTCCAGCAGCGCAAAATAACCCACGCACAGGGGTGAAGTCCAACATCAGCTGGGCAAACCAGCAGCCAGCGCACGACGAAATTACGGGCCCTGCGCACATTCTGCGCTTCTGGGCATTGCTGGTCTCCGCAACGATCTTCGCTGAGCTCCTCGGCCGGCCCCGAAGGGAGCTCGGCTACCAGCGAGACCCTTCCTGCAGCGCCAAGAGCGTCCAGCACCTACTCGCAGCTTAAATGCAAACTCCGGCTGGCCAGCCCGCACTTCTAGCGCGGCGCCCCCCGCCTTTCGCTTTAAGTCAGAACCTGCCCTTCGGAAAAGCTCCGCCGCCGCCCATGCCCCTCTCGCGTCGCCTCTGCCAGATCCCCGCGCTGCCTCCCGGCGATCTGCTGAAAGCGCCGCTCGCCACAGGCGGTGCTTACCCAGATAGGTAGCATCGCCTGGCTCGCCTGCTGAGGAGGCGGGGCAGGCGGGGCCCGCTCAGGCGCTCCTGACTCCCGAGTCGTGGAACTGAACCTCTCCGCCAAAGCGAAGGGATTTTCGCTCCCTAAAGAACGCCAGCCCGGTCGGGATGCTTCTGCGTCTGCCCAGGGGCGGCACCTTTGCATGGGACGCCCGAAGGAGCTCGGAGGCGGGAAAACAATCGATCTTCGCAGCGCGTTTCTTTGCCTTCTCGGGTTCGTGGGCAAAGAGCCCCCAGGAGCTCCGGGCGTGGTGCCTCATCACCTGGGGAAGCCGTATCCTATCCACTAAGCATCGAACAGAAGATGTCTATGGAGATGCTCACTCATCCAAATCATGGTTGTCCCAAGAGGCAACTGGACTTACTTTGTATTTGCTTGAAGACGTTTCGCTACTCATCCAACTACCTTCTTCAGTTCAACAGAATTAGGAGGAATTGACAACAGGAGACGTTGCTAATTCCATTTACTTTAGAAGCACAGAAGACTTCTAGGGTAGAGCCGACCATTAGTCCAAATCAGTGCGACTTTAAGATAGGTGAGCTTTAACTTAAACCTGAAGCCCACATGTCTTAATTTGCTGAGATTGAGAAACACTGGTCTAAATGGCCCAGCCTTCTCCATATGGGTGCCTATTCAGGTGGGTCAGATGGTAACAGCTTTCATCAATAGCAGGCAACACGGGTGGGGGGGACTGACTGGGCACTTTTGCCCGGAGGGTAGAGGTAGGGCTATTGCTTTTAAAATCAGGGGACATTTTCTCCAGAAGAAGAAAGTCTCCAGCAATTTCTCAAGGGAAGAATTTCTTGTTAGCTATGACATAGAATAGCAAAAGCCTCATGGGAGGAATAGAAATTGAAGCAAAAACTGAGCTGAAGCATGGGAAGGCAATGGAGAGAAAATAGCAAGAGAAAGAAGAGGCTATTATTGAGTCTCCACTTTTAATCAAATAAATGCAAAAATGCCATTCCCTCTTCTCGAGAACTCTAGTCTATTTTCAAAATTGTATAGTTTGCCAGACATATGTTCTCTCTGTTTACAGTCAAAAGCTTCAGGTTCTTTATTGAAGGAGAAAAATGGATAGGCAGAACAGGCAGAACACCCTCCCCCATTCTTTTCTAGGGACCCTTAGGGAAGTAATAAAATGTCAATTCAGCCACAAAACAGAAATCAAAAGAAAGCTGGGGCCAGCACTAATGATGTTACCTAGTTTAGGAAATTAAATGTCTGCAAGAAAAAAAGCTCAGAGAGCCCCAAGGACCCCATATTTCAGCCTTGAGCTACAAATATTCTCCTTTATTGGCAAAAGAAAGTTACTTGAAACTGGGACAAGCTTATTGAAAGCAAGGCCAAGGAAGGTAGTACTTAAGGGGAAGCAACACACTAAAGGTTACTGTTTAAAGTTTTTTTTCTAAAACACATAGTCTTTGTTTGTACCAGCCATTGTCTTTCTAGTTCTACCTTCATTATTCCAGATTCCACAAGTTACATGTATTCCATGATTTGCATAAATCTATATAAGGTGGTTGCATTCCCACACTTTTAAAGGTTTACCTCTTAGCTTCTAGTAGTGAAATAAAGTAATAAAATAATTTCTAGTAGCGAAATAAAGTCAATTTGTGTTTCAAAAGGAAGGGAGTGATCTTACTAGAGGGGAATGTTTTCCCAACCAGTATTCTACCAGTAAAGAAAAATATATACAGTAAGCCAGGAACATTTCTGGAATGGGGTGAGTTTTTGGCATTCATAGTGGGGGCAGCTGAGAGGGGAGCAATTTGTAAAGGATTTTTCTCTCCCCAGGCCTCACAGCTGCTGAGATTAGGCAGAGGATAACCCGGAAAGGATCTTAACTTTGGTAGTACCTAAATTAGTAGCATTTTCATTAGATTTAGGCACTCTGAAATTCTATTGTTCTCTCTAATTTTATGAGGCTGCTAATAATTATAGAGAGTGGTGGTGAACCTATGGCACGCGTGCCAGAGGCGGCACTCAGAGCCCTCTCTGTGGGCACATGCGCCGTTGCCCCAGTCCTAGGCCTTCAGCTGGGTTTTATAAAACCTTTTCACTTTAGGCCTCCGCCGCTGTGTGCAAAAAAAACCCAAAAACGGTTCAATCAATCAGTCAATTTCAACTTTTTGCAGGAAAAAAAAAGATCTTGCAAAGTTGGAATTGATTGATTAAACCTTTTAGTCCCATCCAGTCTGCCATTACCACCGCAGCCACGCCCACCCAATGGGCCACACCCACCCAATGGCCACACCCACCCAGCACCCAACGATGCATAAATGGGTTTTGGGTTGCAGTTTGGGCACTCAGTCTCTAAAAGGTTCGCCATCACTGTTATAGAGTAAACCTCTGATTTTTCCACTTTGGATGTCTCATAATGTTCAATGAGGCATGCCTTTCTTTATTTGTTTTCAACCTATTTGCATAATTGGGGATGGAAGTAATTCCCATTGGATTTGGTGAATGTAATTCTTCTACATTTGCATAAAATTTAAGTGTCAAGTTTCTGCTTCCACTACTTTTACCCCTGAATTTATTCTTATTATATGATGATGTTTTATGTTAATAAGTTGAGACTTCTTGCAACAAAACAATAAAACATCAAATCTACAAATAAATAAAGAGCGTTGTCTTCCCCCCTCCCCCCCCAAAAAAATGTGGGGAAAAAAGGAGAAGGAAGGAGAATTATGTATGTACATCACCTTGGGTTATTTAGAGTAATAAAAGGGGGATAAAAATCAAATAAATAAAGGTTCCTGGGGAGATGAGATGAGGTGAATACCAAGAGTATATATTCCCACAGGGTCATCTTCTAAGACATGACAGTGAACCCATCTGCCCAGCTAAACCAACCAGATACTTATATTCAGCAGCAGAGATATAGGAAGATGTTAGGGGCAGATGATCACTTTAGTGACAATGGCAAAAACACTAATCCATATCGCGTAGGAGAAAGCGATAGTATGACTCCTGTGCCTTTACCAGGAAAACTCATATGAATGGAAAATATAAAATAATGTTATAGTCATCCAGAGTTGTGTTACAGTGAGATGGGCAGCATATACATTTAATAAATAAATATAGCCAGCTGTCAGCATGCACAATCTTATTGCATTGAGGTAACCCAGGAGTAAATACAGTAAACAGTGGTTTGTATTAAATGTGGTTTATATTACACACTATCTACAAATATACACTAGGAACAAAATACATTCACATAGTGATAATTCAGCAAACTCCAATACACAGCAATTACAGCAGGAAAGGAACCAGACAGAAACACTCCAGCAAGGCCTTCCGTTTTATACTCAAGCTCTTAAAAGGATACAGATTCCTGCTGAGTCATTCCTAACATTGCATCATTCATCTCACATTATACAAGCTGGTTAGCTTCTAAATCATTCTCTTGACACCAGATGATGAGCCCTTCAGGTCATATTGCACTCAACATAGTATTGTGGACTGTTTGGTGTACTAATGGTGTCTTTGCCATGGTTGGATTAAGGCCTTCAGGCTTCTAATTGTTGATATTGCCATACAAGAAAAAAACAAACTCAAGATTGCAAAAAAGAATCACAGTAAGAATGTGGAAGTAAGAAACATAAACATGGAAATATATAACACTGTGAAAGATGAAATGAAACAACTTTAGTGATAAGCTAATTTAGATGTATTGCAATTAGACACTTTCAATTAGAAGATTACACTGTTTATTACTCTGGGCATGGAAAACAAGAAACAATATTGCTTTTACACTTATGAAGGCTATAGCAAGACAGTACTTAGATACAATGCAATATGACTGAATAATACCAGTTAGACATTTTGGGTAACTCTTTAGTATGACAATTACCCAGGTTATTTTTCAACCACTAATGCAGACGAGTTAGGAACTGGGGACTGGAGGCTAAAACATATAAGGAACGGTTGTTGGAATTGGGTATGTCTAGTTTAATGAAGAGAAGACGAAGGGGGACATGATAGTAGTGTTCCAATATCTCAGAGGCTGCCACAAAGAAGGAGTCAAGCTATTTTCCAAAGCGCCTGAAGGCAGGACAAGAAGCAACAGATGGAAACTAATCAAGGAGAGAAGCAATCTAGAACTAAGGAGAAACTTCCTGACAGTTAGAACAATTAACCAGTGGAACAACCTGCCTCCAGAAGCGGTGAATGCTCCAACACTAAAAGTTTTTAAGAAGAAACTGGACAGCCATTTGTCCAAAATGGTATAGGGTTTCCTGCCTGAGCAGAGGTTGGACTAGATGACCTCCAAGGTTCCTTCCAACTTTATTATTATTATTAATTGCCATGGGGAAAATCTATCTATCGAAGAGCTAACAACAACTGAAAGGCACATAACCATTTATTTTGCTAAATTTTTTTGGTGCAGATGTCTCCTGGAGACAGCTTCCAAAATCTGCCTGGAAAAAGACTGCCACATATTGTTAACTTTTAGAAAGAGGATTCTGTCCTACTAATAATTTTTTTTTTAATTAAAAGTTTTACAAATTATAATATAAACCCACCCATCCCCTCCCCCCCTCCCCCACTTCCCAGAGCTGATTACAGGGTAACAAATAAACAAACATAGTCTAGCTAACATAAACCAACTAAACTATCAATCAAAACCATAATACACTTTAACTCCTTCTCAAAACAAATATTAACAAATTAAGACAAAAATAATAATACTATTAATAATTATCTAAAATCTATTCAAAAGCAAGATAATACTTTTCAGTTTCATACTTCTTCTGAATATAATCAATCCATCTTCTCCAAACCAAAATATATTTTTCTTGTGAATGATCCTTCAAATAGACGGAGATATTCGCCATTTCTGCTAAATTAGACACTTTAAGTATCCATTCTTCCAAAGTAGGCAATAAGTTTTTCTTCCAATATTGCCCCACCAATAATCTTGCAGCAGTTATGAAGTTCAACATCAAATAGGTATCATTTTCAGATGATACCTATTTTGAAAAAAGATGCCAATTTGGAAGAATGGCAGAAGGGGATTAATAAATTTATTTGGGCAGGGAAAAAGCCAAGAGTTAAATTTAAAATTATGCAGGATATACGGGAAAGAGGAGGATTAAAGGCACCGAATTTAAAATTGTATTATGATGCAGTGGCTTTAACCTTGATTAGTGATTGGCTCAACTTAACAAATAAGAATATCCTATCTCTTGAGGGATGGGATTTATTATATGGATGGCACGCATATTTAATTTATGACAAAAAAGTGGATCAGGTTTTTAAAACCCATATTTTGAGAAGTGCCTTGTTGCGTGTCTGGAAAAAGTATTACTATAGGTTAAATTATAAAATTCCAATTTGGGGGGTTCCAGGACATGTGATAGAGGGAGTATCTAGGTAAGTAAATTTGGATAAGATTTCTTATAAGGAAATACTTAGTTTGGTTGGGCAGCATTGGCAATTAAAGCCTTTAACTGAGTTGAAGCAAGAAAATATTGTATATTCTTGGTTTTATTATAATCAATTGTTATTGAGGTGGAATATAGATAAAAAGGTTGGTATTACTTTAGAGGATGTGAATTTGGTAAAACAGATTAAAGATCAAAGTCGATTTCATATAAAAAGAATTTATAATGCTTTAATAGAATTGGACTCTGAAACGGAGTTAGTTAAAGATTGTATGATTAAATGGGCACAAAATATCCAAGAGCCAATTTACTGGATACATGGGAGACAATTTGGGTTGGAAATGTAAAATTTACTTAAGCACAAAATTTAAGAGAAAATTTTTATAAAATGTTTTATAGATGGCATTTGGATCCCCAAAAGTTGTCCCGCATGTATCCGAAATTACAGCCCAAATGTTGGAGATGTGGAAATTTAGATGCAACTTATTTTCATATTTGGTAGACTTGTAAAGATATTAAAGCTTTTTGGATTAAGATTTGGTGGAATATTCAAAAGATTTTTAAGAAAAAGATAAAGTTTACTCCGCAATTATTTTTGTTGGGTATTATTGTAGATTTGGATGTTAAAGAAACTAATTTGATGTTGAACTTCCTACTCATAATTTTTAAAAAGCCGTGCAAGAGAGCCAAAGACTTTGATGCTTTCAGGATATGAAAATTTGATAAGTTATCTGCAATTCCCATAAAGCTGGTCAGGAATTTTAATAATAATCAAATTTGAGTGTTTTATAAGCAGAAAGATAAATGAAAAAAAAATGCTTAAAACTCCTAAACTATCATCTTTGTTTTCACACAAACCATAACTAGTGCTAAATTTTGCAAAATTTCAATATTAAAAATTGGCTATCAGAACTGTGCCAGGCTATTTCCAAAAGGTGCTCCATCCATTTCTCGGCATTCAAGTGAAGTGCCAATGTTTACCTAGACATTTTGTTCAATGAGAGTACTGAAAATGTAAGGAGTGAATTAAAAAAAAACATGCTCATGAACATGTGGCACTATAAATACAGAAAAAAACTGCACTTGGGTCATCACACCTGAGGGTGATATTTGGTGTCCCATAAAAATCATGAGGAGTCTGATAACAGCTCACTACATCAGATGGATAGATTGTATGAAGTGAATTCTGAATGTTCCAATTCTCTACATTTGTTGGCTGCTGCCAGAAAGGCAAAAATGAGGATGGAAATCTTTGTACCTCTGCCCAAAGAGATATCTCCCCTTTCCCATATTGCAAAAAATGGCTAGTCTATTTTTTCTGCTAGACTGCAAGCATAAATAAGGTTTGCATATAGCATAGATTTTTTTTAATCTTGAGGCTATTTAATCTACTGTATATTTCCTTAATTGTCCACATTTACTGAAAGCATTTTGGAAGGCAATGCATTTTGACTCAAAATTGGACACTAGACAGGAGAGGTCTAATTTAGTAGAGCAGCATGTACTGGAATTACATAGCTCAAACTTCTATAATGATGGCAAATATTCAGTATTCTGGGCAGTTAAATTATTTCTTTAGTACAGTACACTGTTGAAATAAGCCAGACCTTCTCCAGAATGATAACAGGCCCATGGTATGAAAGCCAAAACCTCTGATTGTTTATCTTATCTTTCAACCCACAAGAAGCCACATAAGACAAAGACTAAGCCTTGCTTTATTATGTTCTTGCAGAACAAATTCATTTTCTAATGTGACTAAAATGTGTTAATGATCTCCAAATGCTTCATAAACTATCTGTCATAAACAAGCTTTGCAATAATAATATGTCACTCTTGAAGCAACTTCCCTAAATGATGCCCTTGGCCATGACTCTTAAAGAAGCAAAATCTTCATTTGATTTTATTGAATGACCATCTATCAAGCATATGTTTATTGTCTCAGAAATTCCTAAGAAGGAGTTTAGCTACTATATAAATGGTCCATTTGAAAAGAAACAGCATGATCCTTGTGAAATAGCCTTAAGCTACAACTTTTTGCATTAGTTCAGTGTATGAGTATATTCTTTGTTTCCACTGTGGTTTTCTCTTCTAGTATAAGAACCTCCAATAATATTCCACAGTGGTCTGCAAAATAATAATTAAGGTGCAAATACACATAATAAAACAAAGGCTTGTTTCAGTAGTGGGATTCAGCCAGTTCGCACCAGTTTGGCAGAATCGGTAGCTAATTTTTTGTTGCCCAGGTCCAGAATGGACTTCCGGAAGTGGCAACCACGCAGAGAACTGGTTGTTCAGATATTTGAATCCCACCACTGGCTTGATTATATTAACTACATAAAACAGCCAATGAAATTGTCTTTGAAAACTTAAGAAAAAAAGAGTTTTGCTTAGGTTTGAAAACAAAAGAATAAAGCAGGAGCTAAATGAATATTTTTGGGAAGAGTACTGCACAATAGTGATGATATCACAAAAAAGACTCTGTTTTTGAGAATCCATTATCTGACATCTGATGTGTAACAATTGTACTGTTCCTACTCCATTCCTAGTGTTATAGTGAATTATTTTGCAAATAGCTACATTTAACCACAAATGAAATTATTTCTTTGAATAAGATCTGATTTTATATTATTCATGCTTATTTTAAATACTATCATATTTGTTATGTTTGATTACCATCAAACTCATTTAATAAGAATGTAGTGGAATGATATAGATTAAAACAACTAAACAGATATTGGATTATCAGTTATTGCTGTTTTATTATACATGGTTCAAATTCTTACATTTAAGGGATGAGGAATGGCACTTATGGGAGAGGAATGGCAAAGGAAGATTTTATAGAACTTAATCAGGTTTATTGAAATCAGCAGGACAGAGATTTAATGTGCATCCCATTAACTTTAAGCATAATCATGTTAGGGGGCAGCTGTACTTTTGAAGCAAATACATACATTAGCATAATACACATAATTTCATTGTTGCTTTTGCTTTGAAGAAACACATCTTTCCCAAATTATTGTTTCTGGATTTCTGATGTCATCTTACAATCAAGACTTACCTTAGTTTAGTCTTTCTAAACCCAGTGCCCTGAGATTTATCAGACTAATTTTCAGAATTCCTATGACAGTGGAAAAAACAGCTGCAGGCAAAGGCTATCTCTGATCTGATCAGATGTTTGATAAATGTAAAGAAAAACCACATTATTTTATCTGCCCACATACTTTTCTGACTTTAATACTACAATGAGAAATTTACATATACTCAATGGAAGAATTTGCTATATCTGAGAGGCAAAAAGAATTTAATTACAGCTTTATTGGGAGCAGGATATATGGGCTATTTATGTGGACAATTACTTAAAATAATTCAGAAGCTATTTTAAGCATGCATAGTTAGAGTTATAATAGTGTTTAATCTGAAAGTTAGCCTCCTCTGAGATCTATATTTGATTCAGAGAATTTAGTTTTAGTATATTGGGTGATTTCCAGTGAACTAAGATTAGCTAGGATGAAGAAGCCAATTCAAACAGGAAATATAGAACCATCCAAGCTTCAGAAATGAAATACAGATTCAATTTTTAAACCCTGCTTATCTAAATGGTCCAAAACAGAATAACCAGCAATGTGGTGGATAGACGCAATTATAACAATGATGGGAGCATCATTGGAAAAACTGAAGGATCAAGCTGGAGACAGTTCATCCATAAGAAAATCTATCTATATGGTCATCAAGAGTTGACATAGATTTACTAGCTTATCATGTGATATTTATTTTTGTTTGTTTGTTTGTTTGTTTTATCCATCCATCCATCCATCCATCCATCCATCCATCCAGTTCATGTGGCCACTTGTCTCATGAAAAAGTGACTCTGGGTAGCATATAGTAAAAACTATAACAGTAATATATATAAACATTATTATTCAGAAAAATTTAAAACATCATTGATTAAAGATTAAGAGAAAGCAGCAGATGACACCTTAGTAGCTCCCTGGTCCTCTGGGACCCAGGTTTTGATGGATTTTGAGGAAATCAATGGGGACGGGAACAGCCTCACTCTGGGGTAGGAGGAGGAGAGTCCATAAAGTGATCACTATAGCAGAAATACCCCATCTCCTGGTCCTGCAAATATAAATCTCTACAGACTGGGCCCACAGTACCTCTTCTGCTGGGACAGGCAGATGTAATTGGGGAGAGGCAGTTCTTCAAATAACTTGTTCCCATGCCATGAAGGGCTCTAAAGGTCAAAAACAGCACCTCGAATTGGACCCAGAGACAAATTGATAACAATATAATTCACGGAACAGAAATATAATATATTATATACCATTCTAGAGGCATACACTGTTACATTTTACATCATCTGAAGCATCCAGATACTCTTCAAGAGCAATGCCACATAGAGCACATGACCATGGGAGGGGACTAAGGTGTGGATGACATGAGCAGAGCCTCCTATGTAGGAACAGGTGCACGTGGTTCACAACACAAAGCTATACAAAGGCCCTCCTTATCACAATTACCACCTGTTCTATCACATTATTACAGTTTCCCTCTTTATCTTCTTTATAAGTGCAAACTTTATAGATATATCCAATTTTTAGCTTTTTCTATAAGTTAGTAAAATTTTGTTTAGCAATGCAGGAACCAGCCTCATGCAATCCTGCTTAGAAAACAAGTGGAAATTGTCACATTTTTTTAGTAGCTTTTCAGATCAAGCTGCTTTATTGTTGGGTTGTTACATTTGGCCATCTAAGAGAAATAGTTCAGAAGCAACTATAAACCTGGCTTCATTGGCACAGATATAGCAATGAAAGCCTATCTTGAAAGGTAGGCAACCAAGAGGAAGGAAGAAAGAATAGAACTACTTGGGGGATGCCCACTGAAAGAAGGAATAGCATGGAATGAAATGGGGTAAGAATTGGCAGAGAAATATGATTAAAACCCAGATAAAGCATTGCTAGTGATACCTGAGAGGAGAGCTTTGTCAACAGTATCTGGGAGTTGAGAATATCAAATACAGTAGACAGAACCACCAGCACGCTTACTGAGGAACATAGTAACCAAAGGTTTAAGGATTTAGAGCCTGCTTGAACACAATATGCTAATTAATAAATATAGCTCATTTTTAAAGGCTCAGCATGTGCTATGAACCAACCCATTTAGTTAATTTACAATTCAGTATATTGTCCAAATCCAGAAAATGTTTAATTTAGTATCCAAGTTAAATGTGTTGAGAGAATGAAGCCACTGCAGCATAAAGACAATCATACAAATTTCTTGAGATTCCTTATTGTAACAAATGCCTGTTGGCTTCCTGCTAGGAAGCAAAAAAGACATAAAAGACATCATTAAAGGAAATAGTTTAGTTAAATTTTCTTGACCGTTTTTTAACCTTTCATACAACAGCATTGTTAGGAAAGAAAGGGGATCAAACCAAAAGGAAAAAAGAAACAAGAATGTTATGTTTTATTTTCACATATTATGTCCTGATTACCTTAGGTACTCAAGGGGATGGGTTTAGCATGCTCACTCCATATTTTATTTACTATTGTCTTAGAAAGATTAGGATAAGAGTTAATAATTGGATTCACCTTTTGTGCTAAGCCATGGCTTGTTTATGAATGTGCCGCAGTAAGCCAGTTTCACTCAACATGTTAAGATTTAAACCATGCTTTTCAAGTCATAATATTCAGATCATACAACATATTAAAGCTAACATGATTTCATGTGTGTAATGAATTGGGCCAGTGATAAAGTTACAAAAAGATTAAAGCCTGAGGCTCCCTTTCCAATCTTAATGTGAATTTAACTCTCTTCCACATGCCTTGGAACAATCATTCATTATGACTGTCCATTATTTGGTTTTAAAGCATGTTATATAAACTCTGTAAAATAAGAATATGGTTATGGGACTGGACCTCAGGATGGGGTTGCACTTTTCCTAAGAATCACAGTTGCAGTCTGGATGACCTCCTGAATAAAGCATGTATGCTTGCTGGGCAGCCTTGTAACATTAAAAAGGCCTTTTACTCGTTTTGGTTGATAAACCAACTGCTGAAATAGGCTCGGCCTGTGGTGAGTCATATGCAGACAATTGTAACAATTGCTCTTTGTGAGGAGCCTTTGAAAATGTTGTGGAAATTGCAGCTGGCCCAGAATGAAGCAGCAGGGAAGTGAGCAAACCCTCCGGAATGCCACACATGACCCATTATACCAGGGGTCTTCAAACTTGGCCCTTTTATGACTTATGGACTTCAACTCCCAGAATTCCTCAGCCAGGCATGCTGGCTGAGGAATTCTGGGAATTGAAGTCCACAAGTCATAAAAAGGCCAAGTTTGAAGACCTCTGCATTATATTGATCCAGATTCACTAGTGACTGTAGGATAGTAGTAGTATTGCATCTGCCTTGTGAGCAGGGTTTTTGATGGAGATTTTTAGTAGATGGAGAATGGGTTTTATACTAAGCCATGACTTTTCTTCTCTGAGCACAATCTTGTTGTGATGTCCACAAGATACAGTCAAAAAAGTCAAAATGGTAGCCATGATGGTGAGATTAAAGTTCCAACAAGCAGAGGGTTGATTATACCATATGTCCACAATCTTCTTTGCTGACCCTATCTTGTGACTTGTTGGGTCCCCAAAACCCCTGTGCATTCCCTTGCATATATATTCTACTTTTGGGGCCTGCCATTCTGCTGGGGGGAAGGGGAGCTTGGGGTAACTTTTGTTTTCTATTTTCCCTCTCCTGCCTCTATCCTTGAGAAAATGCTTCTCCCTTATCAGGGAGATGGTTACAGAGAAATGAAAGCTGGAGAAGACCTTGAGATGTGCGCCAACTGTTCCAGTTACCCGCACATTATACCACCTGTGGATTGGCTGAATTTCAAATGGACATTATGATTTTTGTGGGAGGAGGAATATTGCTTGCTTAATTCTACTGTTTGCGCAGGATTTTCCCCAGATCTTGCCTTGACTCCCCTACTGTCACTGACCTCTAATAAAAGTATCCTTTTGAGACAATGCCTGTTTCAAGAGCTCTGCTTTCTTGGGTGGTTAGTTGAAGTGGGTCTTTACATAACTATTCTGATGATACTTAAGCATACTGCAGGTGTTAAATTGGAAATCACTGAAACCAATCTGCACTTGAAACTCCGTAGATGCAAAAATAAAATTGATTAATTTATAACACAAGTCCATTCTCTTGAGATTAACAACAAGTCTATTTTTCAACTGTTTTTAGTTGTTGCTCTTTTGGACATTGCTTTCATTCTTATTATTTTAAATAAACAGCTTGAGTAAAACACATGTGAATAACTTAGATATACTGTATTTGCTGTTCTAGAAATATTCTACACTGCTATTTCTTGTAACAAATTCAACAAAATTTATATGCTGTGAAACTTTTGTACAATTGGAGGAAATGGCAAAAGGAAAAATGCTCTTCATGCTTTTATTGTTAAGCAACAGCTTTTCTTCTGGTATGGGAATTGCCTTATTATGCATTCGGCACTACCTTTGCAGTGACAATAGTGTGTTTCAAGGTTTCTCAAAGTGATACAAGTACTATGTTCCATGAAGCACAACCTTTCCAGATTTTTATCTTGGTTTGGTCACACGTAAGCATAATATTTGTTCTAGATTCAAATTTAGTTCACATATCATATGAAGCTATAATTTGTTTTGCTTGATGTTAATTTACTATGTTATAAACTCAGACTTTACAGCTTGTACACAATGATTTATAGTTTAGGTTGCCATACAAAGCCAACCAATAAAGTTTATTCAATAAACTATTTTAAACAAATCATATTTTAACACACTGTATTTCCAGGTCAAAATAATACTTGGAATAGAGATATTTAAAAATGAATTTTGTTTGATTGAATTAATTAACTCCAAATTTTATTAACCAGGGAGTCCAACTATATCTCTCTTATTTCATGAAGTAGAACAAAGTAAAAAGCCCCTGACTATTTGTAATCATGACTTTGTATGACCATATTCCTTGGATTTATATAACTAGAAGGCTAATGCTAATGCATGGTTATTCTATAACACTAATAATACTTGAGTATTTCATTATTATGGAACTACAGAGTTGAAAACAACCTCAGAGGTAATCTAATTGAAGTTCCTGTTCAGTGCAGGAACTGCTGATGCTTTTAGATAGATGGCTATTTAGTCTCTGTTTCAAGAATTCCAGTGAATGAATGAATCCTGTTTATTTATGTTATCTACTTATTAGATTTATATCCTGCCTTTCTGTTTACACAAGTAAAGGTGGTTCTATTTCCTCCTAAATTGCTTTGTTGTAACAGCTATGTTAGAGCACTTGGTCAAAGATAGTATTTCATTTTGCTCTTTGAGGGTTGGGCCTTTTCCCCATTGTTTAACTAAATCTAAACATAACACTGACATGGGAAGCAAACCTTTACTTAGCAGCCACAGAATATAATAAAAGAAGCCAATAGTTCTACAATATTCCAGTTCTAAAGGTCAAATTATCAGCATCAGAATATATGTAGTAAGACTGAGGAGGGTGATCAGATTTGCAGTCTTCAAAAAAAGAAGAATTTAGCTCTGCTTTCCAAGGGAAAATTCTAACTGCAGAGAACACTATTCACTCTAGAAGAAAAACTGTCTTGGAAATATTTCCCTGTAGGAAGCCAATTTCAAACAGACTTTCATAATGTTCTTAAACAAGTGAGGATTGATTTATTTCAGTGTTCCTCAGTTTTGGTGACTTTAAGATGGACTTCAACTTCCAGAATTCTTCAGCCACCATTCTGTTTATCAAGGTTGAGCAAAACAGATTTATTCGATTGGGTTTTACAGCATAAACAGTTTTTTGTCCTGTAATTTCATTTCTCTTTTTCATCTTATAGATTTTTATTTTGCATTCTTCCTGTTCATTTGTTTTTATCATTTATATGCTGCCTTCTATCCATAGGCAGAATCAAAATGTTACAATTTGCTACTTGGGGGTGGGGGTTTAGACTGATTTTGAATACCAAAATATCAGAATATCAGAGTTGAAGCCATCTTGGAGGTCTTCTAGACCAACCCTCCGCTGAGGCAGGAAATCCTATACCATTTCAAACAAATAGCTGTCCAATCTCTCCTTCCAGTATTGGAGCATTCACAACTTCTGGAGGCAAGTTGTTCCACTGATTAATTGTTCTAACTGTCAGGAAATGTCTCCTTAGTTCCAGGTTGCAACCCCCCCCCCCAAAAGCAAACAAGCAAAAAATAATAATAAATCATACTGTAGCATCCTGAAAGGTGACCCTGAGATCATCTTGTTCTTGCCTTGTCTCCCAACCAAATGAGTATTTACCGGTACTCAAAGGGAAACAGCTAATCAAGTATTTAAATATCCTCCCTAGGCAAGCTTATCTGACACTATCATTATATTTTCTGTGCCAAGGGAAGAGTTTCAGTTGCCAATTTTTGAACCTCCTGAATCTTCTGTACACTTTTCAGAACCTATAGATTCTTTGAAATGTTTCTACTGCATATTTGCTGGAATTTCTTTAGTGTTTTTAATCTGTGGCTCTCAAGGAAAGATTTCTACAAGGCTGTATAGATGCCTTGGCAATAATGTCAATGTGTTTTGCTGAAGAACTAGTATTAAGACATAAAACAAGACTCTTTGTGCCTTCTAAAACTCATGTGAAACATGAGAAACAATTAAAATATAGTTAAAACAGCAAATTTTACATGATTAGGCAGAGAAAAAACTATGTTGGCCTAGACAGCATTGAAAAACAAAATAAAATTAAAGGATCCATTGAACACATACTACTTCATTGTCCCTTTCATGTGACCCAATATGAGGATTTAATGACACCCCTATTAATCAATGAGAGGAAAATTATTTAGTTGTTTTAGCTAACTGTTCAGTTGCAATTTCCAGAAGAAGCACTGAATTCTCTGTAATCATTATTGTCACCAATCATGTAATATTATACTTCTTACTGCTAGAATACCATCTGTGTTAATTTTATTCAGATAAAGGGGAACACTCTTAACCAATAATGGCAATAAAAAGAAATAAATCTTGTCTGTTTTCACAATTGTGGTCTATTTCATTTTTTAAAAAATGGAATCTCCCTAGTTAGTATTGTTTCTCTTTGCCTCAAAAGACAATGCTTCCTAATAGGTTCACTGACAAAATTTGTTCAAATCGTTAGTGTTACTATCTTCAATTAATCATTTTCCTATAAACATGTAAAACTCATTCTGGTTATGAAGCAGATTTTTCCCCAAAGACCGGCATACTCTGCTGTCTTGTGACAGTGCTGATGGAAGGAAAGAGTTGAATAGAAATAGAATGTTTGAAAGCAATCATCACACAGATTTGCTTCAGTCTGTAAAACAGAGATTGATCTAACAATCAAATCAGAGAACTTGATTATTTAAAATTAGTTAACCTTCAGTTTTAAAAATGGTTTAGAAGAATTTATTTTTATAGCAAGCATGAAGTGCTTGTTTTTTTCAAAACACATTGTTCTTAATACACTAATCTGAGTTCCTTTTGCTGTCAAATTATGGAGTGAAAATTTACAGATGATAATTCCAATTTAACTTACAGATGATAATTCCAATTTAAGGTATTAGCCTTATTATTTATTTATTGCCTAAAGTTACTGAAGTGCCTAAAACAGCCATAATAAGAATGCATGTAATCAAAATAAAGAAAGTTGAGCACTGGGGTTTTTTTTAAAAAAGTTGTCCAGCTGCTATTTCAAATCCTTTCAAAGGCTTTGGAAACTTTGGATGTAATGCACTACATAAATATTTATTTTGGAATTGCACTCCAGGGATGCTCTGGGCTTAGAGTCTTACCTCCTTTATTTGTTGCCAATGTTTCCAAAGCTCATCAAGTAGAATTTAGCGTGCAATTGATACTTGCTGATTGACCCTGATTTCTTATACCAAATTCTATACCAAAACCAAAGGCACATAATGTACCAATGTAATGGTTTTTATTTATTTATTTGTTATTCTTACATAAATACACCGCCTTTCTTTAGATAAAATGCAGGGATGTGCAGTTTCGGATGAGATACATCCTGCCAGCATTCCTTCTGCAGCTTTTTTGATGGATAGGCTTAAAACCTTAGACCTTTTTCTTACTGGTGTGTGTGTGTGTGTGTGTGTGTGTGTGTGTGTGTGTGGTGCAAAGTAGATATTTTTAGCCTTTCATCCCACTCCTTAATTTCCCCTTTTCAATTGCCTAGTGAGGCTCTTGAGTGAAGGAAGTTGTACAACCATGTTTTAAGGGCTCAACAGAGAAATCTTCTGTAATTTTATCCTTGCAAAACAATGTCTATGTTAAGAGAATGTGATAGACTCAGAATCACAATGTCAGCTGTCTGATCAAATAGAACTTGAACCTGAGTTTTGCCAGTTGTGATCTTAACCAATTTGGCATGTTGGTACTGATTGAATTAAGAGCAACGTAAACTATGTCTTAATGATGACTTCACTGAAATTATGTCTGTTTGGTATGTGCCTCATTAAAAAAAACATATAGGGGAAATCAGTCCATTTTACTGGGAATGTCATTTGTGATTATAATTCACAAAGATGACACAGCAAAGCCTATCGAAAATAATGTGCTTCCCTCTGGATATCTTTAGCACATAAAAAAGCAAGATACAAAAGAAAACTTATTCTTGATTTTTTTTCAATTCTAATATATTTTGTTCTAACCTGGATACAGTATTCCTACTTCCTACCTTCTTTGTAGATCTTTATAGTTGCACAATATGAGAACAAATATAATTCAATATGCAGAGTACTTAAAATAAGAGTACCTGACAATAACTCAGCAGCAATATTTAATGCTGTAGTCCAGGGGTTCCCAACCCCGAGTCCATGGACCGGTACTGGGCCATAGCATGCCAGCAAGCGGTAGGCACAAACAAGCAAAACCCCATTTGTGGGATGCAGGCAGCACACAAAACCACGCACTCTCTGGTACTTTCTCTGTGGAACCGGTGCCTGGTGCCCAAAAGGTTGGGGACCTCTGTTGTAGTCTACTTATTCCTCTGCTTTAGGAATAGGAAATTATGGATAAGTACACTGACCTGTGTTGGTGTAAACTAGTTTTAGCTATATTTTTGTTTTATAATCTCATTTCTTAATTTTTATGCATTACTTTTTCTCACTCATTTGCACAAATATCACTGCATAGAAAATAGAATTGTGTAACATGTATATAAGTACAGAGAAAGAAACCTTGAAAAGTATGGTGAGATATAGCATCTCTACTTCTCTCAGCCAATCAGAAATGGTAAGGCATCCAGCCCTCTCAATTCCTGACAAATAGATGGGGAAGAAATGGAGGTAGTGACAGATTTTATCTTCCTGGGCTCCAAGATCACCAACAGATGGGGACTGCAGCCAAGAAATTAAAAGACGCTTGCTCCTGGGGAGGAAAGCTATGGCAAATCTATATAGCATACTAAAAAGCAGAGACATCACCCTGCCAACAAAAGTACATATAATCAGTGCTTTTTTTCTAAAAAAAAAAAAAAAAAAGGTGCTGGAACTCACACACGTCATACAACCTGTCTTGCCTACCCTACAAGGTTCCATCTAAAAAAAGTGCCAGAACTCTGTTCTGGGCTTTCTATGAGAAAAAAGCTCTGCATATAGTCAAAGCCATGATTTTCCCAGTTGCAATGTGTGGCTGTGAAAGTTAGACCATAAGAAAGGCTGAGGGCAAAAGAATTGAAGCCTTTGAACTATGGTGCTGGAGAAGACTCCTGCGAGTCCGCTGGACTGCAAGGCGATCAAACCAGTCAGTCCTAAAGGAGATGAACCCTGACTGCTCTTTAGAAGGCCAGATCCTGAAGTTGAAACTCAAGTACTTTGGCCACCTAATGAGAAGGAAGAACTCATTGGAGAAGAGCCTAATGCTGAGAAAGATTGAGGGCAATAGAAGAAGGGGACGACAGAGAATGAGGTGGCTGGATGGAGTCACTGAAGCAGTAAGCGTGAGCTTAAATGGACTCCAGAAGATGGTAGAGGACAGGAAGGCCTGGAGGAACGATGTCCATGGGTGATGAGTCGGACACGACTTTGCAACTAACAACAACAGCAAAGTGATGTTTTGTGTATACAAGATTCTAAAGTTATATCCACATTCAGAAGATAAACAGCAGAAATTAACTCAGGTTAATCAGGAAGATACTTCTCATCACGTAACATTATTGAACCATTTAAATTGATATTTCAGTGCTAACTGGCAGCAACTTGCCAGGATTTTCAAGGAATAATTTTTCTAATCCAGTCTGCAGATGCAGGAAAGTAGCTCTTTATAGATCACTAAATCTTTATCTAGCAAAGAAACCTAATAAGTAAACTATTGGCATTTTAATTTAATACCAGAGAGATGGTGATTTATGTATTCAATAAATATATACTGAATTTTAGTATATTTCTGCAAATGGAATTACTTTTAAAAAAAAAATTAAGGAAATATGTTTTATATTTTCTAGACAGACTCTGCTTCTGCAACTAGAACTGCAGAAAGAGGATATATGATGCCACCTTCAGTGAAAGAAGAACACTACATTAAATTTCAATTTATTATTTTCACATTTGGTTTATTTAAAAGTACATCCTATCCTTGCTACATGAAATTCAAGAGAAGGCATACATGGAGTTCCAGATTGGGGTCAGTTAGAAGAAATCTTACAAGTAAAGCAAGTCTTCAATTAATTATTTATTTGCTACAGCAGAATAATAAGGCTATCTACCTTTTTAGAAATGTTTACAATGGAAATTCAGCCATATCAAGCAAATAACTCATTCTTTCATAAACAAATACCACTTTTCTAACCAAAGGAAAATGGCAACATAATTCCTAAAAATTAGAATCTGCTATAATTCATTTAAAGCATGAATTATATGAGAAGTGATAATTCCCTCTTTTCCACCCAAACCTATTGAACTATTTTATTATAATAGTCTTCATATTAAACAGAAAAAGATAAACCACCCATGTTGGAATTTTATATAAAATCACAAAAATTGTTCATACAACTATTTACTTGGCAGATTTCCTCCAAAACAAGGCAAGAAATTTATTATACACAACCTGCTTCTCTAAATAAAGAGAAAAAAATCAATCTCTAAACTCCTTATATTTGAATTGGTCACAATAAATTTCATAGGTCTCCATCTTTGTTCTATTAAGACATACTAGTGGAATAACTCAATATGGTGAAGCAATTTCTTATATTCAGAGCCAAATATGAATAAGCACGTCTGATGAGGTACACTATAGCAGAGTACACAAATGCCAAAATTTACATTGTATATTTTAAAAAGTTAATTATCAATGTACACCTCAGAATGTATACTTCACAAAATTAAAATACTGTCAATTTCAGCCCCATACATACTTCTCTTGATCTGCTGTGGGCAGTGTAGGAAGAAAAGGTAGCCAAATTCAACCTCTTGGTATACTCTAAAATTGTTTAAAGTGTCCATATTAGAATAAAGATGCAATATAAAACTTTTAACGTATCCTTTCTATAGTGTTCAATTTCATCACCTGTGAACCTACACTGGGGCACTTATTACATGTATGTATGCATACAGTATATAACATAAATTTACTTAGACTGAGTGTCCCTTTACCATTTTAAATTTTAAAAATAGTAATTTTTAAAATTACTACCTGCATTTTGGTTTTCATGTATCTTTCATTATTGTTGATAAACATCTCCTCCGAGAGGTTTTTAAGAAACTGAAGTAAACTGCAATCTAACAGATGTATACTCTAACACGTGTTATTCTTTATTGCCTGCAATACTATTACATTAAGTGAGAGATGTTGTTTATAATCAACATGAGCAGGCATCTGTTTTTAAATCATCTTTCATCCTGACTTTAATCAGAACTAATTAGCTTTAACAAAGTGGCTTTTTATATAAAAATACATGTAGTTTGTGTCTGCATACAGTATACAGATGGATCTTCATCAATCTTAAAATAATGCACACATTTCTTCTACAATGTCCATGCCTTATAGACTCTGTGAATCTAGACAGCTCTTAGGACAGATTGTTTAAACTGTAGTATCTGGACTGCAGGTAAGGCACTATGTCTGTTACCAGCCCCAGGCCACTGAGTAGGTAAATTTAAGAAATATGACAGTACACCAATAATTAAATTTGATTTCCTTTGTTTGTAACATACACACACAGAATTTGCAAATTTTGCTGATCAAAGGATTCATGTCTTTTGTTATTTGTCCTTTAACAAATTTAAATACATTTCTTAAGAGAGAGAGTCAGTGTGTCTATGTGACAGTCTAAAATCTGTATCAGGGCTTTATCTTTACCTCAAAGTCAAAGTCACATTTTTTAATGATCTTGAGTTACCCTAATAACAGCATTGCTCGGTTTACTTTTTCACAGTAAATAATTTATACATATTTACTCAGCATCAAGTTCCACTGAAGCATGGATGGATGGCATGAAAATTAAGTGGATACTGTAGATAGTTGACCATAAAAGTGTTCTCAGATAATATGTATCAACAGATCCTTAGCAAGCTGAAGTGAAACATTGAGTTGAATGCCAAAAAATTATTCCAGGATTTTATATTGTTCAACATTTTCATTAATCATTTCCATGGATATATACAGGGAATCCCTAAGAAATTTGCAGACAACACAAAAGTGGATGGTATAGCTAATACACTAGAGTACAGAATAAACTTCAAAATAATCTTCATGGTGTTGGGGGGAACTCCCCCGTTCGGTTCTTCCAGCTGGGATCGTTGGGGTGGGGAAGGGGTGTCCAGCTCTCATCACAGGGTTTTTGTTGTAAGGAAACCAGGAAGATGATGTATTGGATATATTCACTGCCTTAAGTTATGTGTAAAAGTAATAAAGGCGAGATACAAATAAATAAAATAAGTTGTATCATTTCTTGTTATTCAGAAATTATAGCATGTTTTCTGGTTTTAGGGAGAAGATCCGGGCGAAACACCGAATCAATAATCATTCCTATATTTTTTTTAAAAAAGCTTTTTGGTAACGTTTCAAGAAATGCAATACAATACAATAAAAAACAGCCCGAAGAAGAGCATATCTCGCTATGCTCATTCATCCGTAGTTTGTCCTAACTCTTTCGCCATCGTCTTCGGGAAGTAAAGGCTGCACAATGGCTTCTGGGAGTTGTAGTGTTCTTCCTGTAACCTGCCCTGTAGATCCCCAATGCAACGGACTAGCGAGGGAACTACTGCTAGTTTAGGCCGGTGTTCTACACTAAAATGGCGGCTCCCTTAGTGTTGGTGCTTTTGGTAGCCGTAACGGTTCGGGCCGCTTTATTCCGCTCCAGCCTGGTCGGACTTATCTCTGAGAGGGTGGAGGTGGCGTCTCCTTTAAATGCCTGGAAACGAGGTGAGGCCTATGGATGGGGACGGGGCTGGGGATTGGTGGTCCTCAAAGGGCACCTGGACGCGCCGCGCCTCGTCGACCTTCGTGGGGCGTCGCTTTCCGCCCCCGCGAGCCTTGGAGTGGTCGTGACCGAGCGGGTTTTTACCTTGGGAATGATGCGTTGGTGTCAAGAATGCTTTGGCTGCCTTGGCACGATGTATTGTAAGCCTTGAGTCTTGGGATCGCAGGTTTGAGTCTAAAGAAGGGCTAAATAAACATAGGAAAGGAAGAAGGAAAGCAGCAGAAATTTGGGACTGCGAGCAGTTTCTTTGCAAGGAGCTTTGCTTTTCTAACGGCTTTGTCCAAGAAGTTATCTTGCCATTGTAATTTTTGGCCTGAGATGTAAAAAGGCTCCAGAATTTCACCAAGCTACTGTATACATTCCAAACCAAAAGAGTAGGGTTCGTATAACATTCTAAGCTGCAAGTAAATCACACTTTATATCTAAGTATCATGAATAGGCTGTCTTCTAGATGAATTTCTTTGATTTCTACAAATCCAGGTACTGACCCGTTCTTTGACACTTAAGACATCCCAGATCTCTGTGATGCAAAAAGTTAGAACATAAGTGATGTCTTTTGCAGTAATAAAGAGATGTAGTCATCTAGAAATTTTGTAAGAAACTTAATAACCAAAATGTACAGAATGCTAATAGCCAGTGAAGAAGCTTATGTGCTGTCTACCCTTGGTCATGCTCTTTTTGTCCTTGATAATGCCCAGAATTGTGAACGGTTCAGAGTGATGCTGTTTAAGAAGGATTTAGATGAACAAGAATTTATTTTCTATTTTCCAGTTGTTGAAGGACTAGCTTTACTTGATTTGGGTGTATCTCCATATTCCGGGGATATCTTTCATGAAGTAAGTATATACAATTTTTGTTGTGATCTGCTTCAATATCGTTACTCCCCTATAAAATGCTTTTTATATTAAAGATGAGAATATAATGTAAAAGAGTCTGTAGGGCTTAATAGAATTATATTGCCTTCTCACTTGAGCTGTTGAGTGCAGAGGTGGACACAAAGCAATTCATGAGAATGTTTATTTTTAATTTTTGTGATAATAGAAATAACTCAAAACTGACATCTCAAGTTACTTGTTAAAGTCTATTATTTCCTGCTTTAGGAATGTTTTTACAAAATGAAAAAATATATAAAATATTAATTGAAATAAATAGATATAATTCTACAGTGCAGTTGGTGACTACAGGAAGTAAAAATATATCTCATATTCTTGACATAAGGAGAAAAGGAACAGGTCCTTTCCCCCTCAGGAACCTGCTTACCACATGTATAATTAGTAAAATATTTTTAAAATACCAAATTTTATCTTTACAGTGTCCGTTCAGTAGCAAAAAGATTTGTAGATTTTTCTCAGAGTGTTTTAGGAAACTTAAATGATGGCTTATTGATTATGGTTAAAGTGGTTAAAGGGCAGTATTGCAGGCAAACTGTCCACAGCCTGGAGTTTGATCCTAACAGTAGGCCAGTTTCACTCAACATGCTAAGATATAAATCATGCTTTTCAAGTCATAATATTCAGTTCATACAACATATTAAGCTAACATGATTTCATGTGGGTAATGAATCAGGCCATTGACACAGTTACAAAGACATTAGTAAAGGGTGTAAAGTACTATGGGGCATTATATAAGCCTACATGCTACTGCTATTGCTATGCATAAAGGAAAAATGAAATTAAAATGACGTCTAAAGTGGAGCATTATGCTTGGAAATGAAGTTGTCCTCCAGTTCCATTTATCATAAAAAACGTTAATAGTGTTTCATACTATGAGTCATTATTACTGTAACTTTAATACTGTAGTTTTTTTTTTACTTTATTGGCTGTAATAGCACAGCTGTTAAAATATTAACATTGTATAAAAGTAAGATTTTCCCCTTTATAACATTGGAATTATCAAAACTAAAAATATAAGCAATCTTTTTTTGCAGACTTAAGCATATAATTTTTGTACGCCATGGTACAAACTAAGCTTGCGCCCCTAAATATCAGACTCTGGCTTGTGACTACAGGTAGTGACATACAACCACAATTGAGCCCAAACATTTCGTTGCTAAGCAAGGCAGTTGTTAAGTGAGCTTTGCCCCTTTTATAACTTTTTTGCCACAGATGTTAAGTGAATCGCTGCAGTTGTTAAATAATCATGCGGTCAATATGCAAATCTAACTTCCTCAATTGACTTTGCTTATTGAAAGCTGGCCAGGAACGTTACCAATGATGATCCCATGATCCTGGGACAGTGCAACTGTCACAAACACATGCCAGTTGCCAGCTGAATCTTGATCATATGGCCAAGTGATGCTGTCATAAGTGTGAAAACTGGTTGTAAGTTACTTTCTTCAGTGCTGTTGTAACTTCAAATGGTCACTAAATGAATGGTTGTATGTTGCCTTTTCCTACTTCAGTATTTTTTCTATTGCATCATTTAGACTAGCACAGTGAATTACTGCAATAATGATTTTGGGTATTCTCTGTAAAAACCATACTTAGAAGATACTACATAGCAATCATTTCTACCAATTAATAAATAAGCTTTGATCAAAAGACAAGTTGTTTAAGATATTTTTTTCTTTTTTTCCCCTCTAGACACCATTTATAATATACCTCTTTCATTTCCTGATTGATTATGCTGAACTAGTATTTATGGTATGTAATTTTCATCCATCAAATAATTGGCTCTCTTTTCCGAATTTATTCTTTGATTTTTTCTGTATATAGAACACATTTTTTAACTTAAGATATACACTTTTTTAAAGACCTGAATCTGGCTGAAAGTCTAAGCACACTAAGGACTTATTAGGATCTTATGCAGGGGTGTCAAACTGCCAGCCTGTGCGCCAGATTTATGGAACTTAGTAGGATTCTTGAAGAAACATGTTTAGGATAACATTATGTATTTTTAAAAGAAAAAAATGTGGAAAAATTGATTGGTGTTACATGTACAGCAGCATTGTTCACCTTCATGCTTTGTGTGAGTATCTTTCCATATTTTCAAAGTTTTTGATAGGGCATCACATCTGAATGGCTAAAATCTGGATGATAGTTTTCTGTCTCTCTTTGCTGCCCAAGTTTTGTTCAGAACAAGCTGTCCTACTGCTGAATAATTATCCAAGGCATTGGAAATTGTTTAAGAAACTGTAATATAATGTCTTGGCATTTATTGCAAATCTTCTTCCAAAAGTATTTTTTGATAAAACTGAACATCCCAGAGTACATTAACTAATTTATTGAATCATGTATGTAAAAACAAGTTTCACAATTGTTTATATTGAGACCAGGACATCTCAAAGTTTATATACATAATCACCCATTCATAACTACCATGTCTAAAATAACAATCACTTAACCATAGGGATGTGTTAAAAAAATCCATTGCAGGCAACTCGAAAATACAGTAAAATACTAAAATACTACCAGAAATACTTTCTGTGACAAAGGAATTTTTATGCCTCATAAAAATGAGATGGTTCCTTGATGCCATCTTGTGAAATTCTACCCATGGCTTCCCTGCTCTAACCCACATAAACAGGGCATTGTTTAATTACAGTATTTAGTAATATGAACTATTTTGTTCAGACAGTACTGATGTTAATTTAGAAAATCACTTTTTTAATCACTAAAGTACAACTTTGCATTAAGAAAGTAACTTGTGTTTTGGTATTCCTTTGATTTGTTTTCCCTTCAGTTTACAGATATTTTGACGGCTATAGCACTTTATTTAGCTGTTCAGGATTACAACAAAGTTTTGGTGAGTAGATAAGTGCCAGTTTTTACTTATATTACTTTCAGTGCATTTTCTTCATACTGTTATCTTCTCAGCTTCTATTTCTAAATACAGCAATGTTTTTTTCTTAATATTTTACATATTGTTTATTTGGGCTGAGAATTCTGGGAGTTATCAGAAGACATTTGGAAAGTATGCAGCTGAGGAAGGCTGGTATATTCAGAAACCTTGACTTGAAACTGCCTTGCAGTGAACTGGATTCCATTCAACATACACCTTGGAATGATTTCATGTGTCAGTTGTTGGCAGAACTATTCTCAATCCATATTGAACATATAGCACTTCTAGTTTTAGATTGACTCAGGATCTGCCCCAAATCTCAAAATTTTAACTTTGTCCTGAAGGTGAAGAGGGGAATGCTGTTTCAGGGAGTAGGAATAGCAACATAAGAAACATGCCTCCATGGCACTGATGGGGCTAATGCTAGCCCTGTCAAATCTTATAGGATGGGCAGAATATACACAATTATATTTAAAGCAAGGGTTTGTGCTTAAATCAAGAACAAGGGATGGAGTAGAGTTCTTTGTTTATTTTTGCAGAGCAAAGTTAATTAAATGTGTCTTCAAGATGAATAAATTCTTACTTTAAATATAATTATGCATATTCTGCCCATCCCATAAGATCTGGCAGGGTTAGTATGGTCTGGGTCCCAGCAGTGCAGGAGTGTCGAACTGCTGGCCCGTGAGCCAGATGCATCATAGTGAAACTGTGCCCACCCCATTTCTGGCAGTGGCAAAAAAGTCGCGATACGTCACGACATGTCACGTGACGTTACGAGTTTGACATCCCTGCATCAGTGCAATGGAGGCATGTTTTTCATGTTGCTACTCCTACTCTCTGGAACAGCACTTGCCCACTTCACTTTCAGGAAAATGTTAAAATTTGGGAGTTTTTTGGCAGATCCTGGGCCATTGGTAAACTCATTTGAATGTCAGTCTTCAATCTTTCTTTTGTTATTATATCTTATATTTTATGACATTTCTAAATGTTACTGTACAGTGCTCAGAGTCATTGCTAATTAGTTGGTGTTACAGTTTAGATAGCAAACTATAATGAGTTAATGATGAGTATAAACCATGAATGGTCATGAATGTGTTTCTTAATAATAGCTAGCTCCTCCCCTTCCCTCTGCTGTATTGTTTGTGACTTCTAGTGTTACCAACTGGGGAAACCAGCTGAAATATCCCACAGCTTGTTTTAGGATAATTTTGTATGTTTATCTGCAGACAGAAGTTTCAGACAATGGTAGGAACACATGGTCATAAGCAGAGGACACAATAATGCAAGCCGCTAGCTGTTTAAAATACATGTTAGGGAATATGTTGAAGATAGCTGGCATGATTAAGTTATCCTGTTGGGAGTTGAATATGCTGCAGTTTACTATATATTGCATATTGTCAGAGCTTATGTAATGGTGATAAGTCAAACGGGTGTAAATGTCGAATTTATAAACCTGGATAACAGTCTGGCACAGAGTTAAGTATTAATTGCAGGAATCATAAAAATAGGCAGAATTGCTAAACAAATACATTATTTTTACTTACACATTTTTTTTCTTTGTATTCAGTTTAAAAAGCAAAAACTGCTAATAGAATTGGATAAATATGCATCTGATGCTGCAGAGCTTATCCGGACTCCTGTAGAAATGTACTATGTTCCTCTCAAAGTAGCACTGTTGTAAGTATTGTTTTTCAATAGAAATTGGAAACTAGTTGGTTTATCTTCCTTATGCAGAGAGCATCAGAACATTTACTTTATTTTTGAAGACATGGTTCCTCTTATTTTGCTTTTTTAGAAGTCTATTGAGGTGTGCTACTAACTTAGGATTTGAGATTTGTTTAAATTAGATTTATACCCCAATTAAGAAACACAGTTTAGTGAAGTGATTAAGGCATCAGGCTAGAAAATGGAAGATTGTGTTCTAGTCCTGTCTTAGGCACAAAGCCAACTGTGTGACTTTGGGCCAGTCATTCACTCTCAGCCTAGAAAGCAAGGAATAGCAAACCACTTCTAAACTCTTGCCAAGGAAACCTTAAGAAAGTGTCTAGGCAGTCTCCAGGAATCATGACTGATTTGAAGGCATCAAAAAACCCCAACTGGAGTTGTTCAAACAACCAAATATTTAGGTATACAGTTGTCTGATGAAAGAGCCAGAACATATTTATTCCTGAAAACTTCATTATTATACAGGTAATTATTGGTCTTACATTTTATTTGCCAAAGGGGAGAGGTCTCTTAGTGATTGGAGTGTGTGAGTTCTTTTGTTATTATGTACATATCCACATGCTATTGCCTTTCAGGAAAGCGAATATTAAGTAAAGTATCATAAAAGAGTAAGAAGTACAGTACTAAGCAGATGAAATTAAAGACAGGAAATATGAGAAAAAAGAAACCTAGTTTACACCAACATCATTAAGTATATCTTTCCTTACTTTAAAAACTATTCTTGCTTGTATTATGTTTGCATAATTCTTCATACATTGCATTTGTTCTCTCTTTTCTCTTTTTGAGGGCCACCACCTCTATCCAACCACAACTTGCTTATCTTTCATTTCAAGCCACTCACTTTCCCTTCACATAATGGTTTTGTGATTGAGTGCAGAATCAGAAATGTTTGGGATTCTTTAGTTTGGAGAAAAGACAACTGCAGGGATACATGATTAAGGTGTTTAAAATCAAGGAGGAAATGATTTTTTTCTCCCTCTCTTAAAATACTAGAATTAGAGTTAATCCATTTACGTTGACTGGAAAGAGATTTTGGACAATAGAGGCAAAAGAGAACCACATAGTACGTAATTGATTTATGGAATTTATTATTTGGATAAATTCATGGAGGACATATCCATCAAGATTAATAAGGATTATTAATCTTGGGATTCAATCTGGATTAAGTTGAAGAATAACAAAAATGAAAGAGGAGTATATCTCTTCTATATCAATTCCAGTTGTAAACCTCTCATGAAGCATCTGTTTTGGCAATTTTGAGGACCTCTTTGGCAATTTTGAGGAAAAAAAAATCTGTGCTAAAATGGGCCTTGGCTTGATCTACCAAGGCTATCCTTATGTTTTTTCAAGTAAAGGAAAAAAAGGAATTGACAAAATGTATGTGAACTTGGATGCCTTTTTTTTCCAGTTACCTGTTGAATCCATACACTGTGTTGTCTTGTGTGGCAAAATCCACCTGTGCCATCAACAATGCTATAATTGCATTCTTCATTTTGGCAACAATAAAAGGTAACGTACTTTGCTTTTCATGTAGTAATAGATCCTCTTGTAACATTGCGCATATTGAGCAGCAGATTCTTTCCAAACTTTTTGATCATCTGCAGATGTTTCTGGTTGTTCCAATGGGATTTACAAATTTCATGGAATGTTCTTCACCAAGTTTTATAGAATCGGCATCTCTTCCATTTTCCTCTGGGTGTTATCCAGCTGATTGCAGTCTTGGCATGATGCTGATCTGGAAGATATGAAACTTGTCTCATGAAGCACATTTTTGTATCACAATGTCCTGTATTCACATGAGTTGCTTTTTTGTAGGATCTCAGCATGTAGGATCTGGATTGTAGGATCAACAATCATGTTAGGTAATGTCAGGGTCTTTCACAGGCAGTGCTAATGGAACACATTTAGTCTCTGTGCCAGCTACCAGGTCATCTTTCATGTTTCACTGACATTGAAGTTGGCAAAACAATACTTTTGTAAAATTGGAACTTTGCCTCAGTGTTAATAATTGCATGGACCAGATTGGGAACAGCCACTGAAGCAACCACCAGTGCTTTTTATAAACATACTTTATTAACATATTTAATTTTTTCAAGTTTCTGTGTAGCATTTTTGTGGCTTATATCAGATAAAATCCGAAACAGTGATCCGCATCTGCCTTCAAGGTATTCGTTCACATCATGTCTTCAATAATGGAATATTGAGAGCCATTTTAATTAAAATTTCATGATAGTTCTCCTACAGTATAAAAATATAGATCTGGGTAAGCAAGCTAATAGAAAAATAATGCAAAACTCAGCAGAATAACCTGGGCTGCATAGACTTCTAAAATAATTTCCTCTCAGTGAGAATATGTAATGTGTGTTAATATAATTATACTTGCTCTAACCCTGTGTTTGCATGTAGGACATGTACACTTAGATTTCCTTAGAAGTGACACAATTGTACTAATGTTCCTAAGGACACAAGGGAATATTGATTATACTGCTATTGATGGTTTCCTGACAGGGAAAAGGGAATATTGTTATTAATACAAATATCATTACAAACCTCCTGGTTTCTGTCATGTCTTCATTCGTTTCTAACAGCTAAGCCTAATGAGGTTGAGCATAAGATCACATGCAGGCACCAAGATTACTTGCTCTTAGTTTAGAGTTACAGTATTGTCCTTAACTGATGAAAGGAACCAGTGCAGCAGATGCCTTTAAAAACTAGATTCCTTTTGGGATCATTACAGCCTTATAGTTGAGGCGCTATTTAGATTTTACAGTTTAGTTCAAAATGCACAATGTCTCTACTCAGAATTGTTGTGCCAGCCCACATTTTATATGGATTTGCTATAAATATTAAGAGACTATGTTTCCCTATTGTTGTTATTGGCTATTCACACCTTTTCTCTTTATTTTACAGGTAGTACTTTTCTGAGTGCTATATTTCTGGCATTAGCAACGTATCAGTCTTTGTATCCTCTTACCTTGTTTGCACCAGCCCTTCTCTATTTATTACAGGTATCTATTACATGAGAGCAAATGAGTCTTTTTAATATTTTCAGTAAATAAAAAGATTAGGCACCATGAATTGCTAGTCCTGCAGAAGAATAACTTTACCTACAAAATTGCTAGTAGGCTGACGGCTAGCAAACTGTAAATTGCTTGCAAATCATCTTCATAGGATCAGAGATCTTAACTCTTATGATTAAAATTATTGGGGTATTATCTGTGCTGATCTCGTTGCTGCAAGGAAACTACTGTTGGCAGCTATTTCTCTGAAATCAATTAAATCTGGAGGAAGAACTGCAGCTGGTAGTGGTTCTCTTTCATTTACCTCTCTCCCACTTCTCTGAATAAAGACTTCCAAAAGCTCTGCTGTAATACTGTTCCCTCAACTCATAATCCAGAATCAATCCAGAAGATGACCATGATTGATAGTTTCAAAAGTCTTTTAGAGCAAGAAAATCCAAAGGGTTGGTTTACCCTTTTCTCTTCCCACTAAGCTCAGTCATGAAGACAACCAAGGCCTTCATCAGGCCGAATTGTAATGGAGTACACAATTTGCATTACTATAAGCCATCTTATAGGGGAGATAGGCAGCATAAAATATTAATAAATAAATAAAATTATATGTGCAAGCAGCAATTTTAAAATGACAATGCTATTGTGTGTAAAAAATCATTAAGAAACAAGAATGGATTTACTATTATCTCCATTGTATCCTGTAACTATCCTTCCTGCAAAGATGACTTTTCATGTTCTAGATCTAGCCAGACAGTTTTCTTCATTGAGATCAATTCCTTTCTATGGAGGAAAGACTATGCAATCATATGCACAATAGTTTCCAGATTTTTATAGGAGCTTGAAAGTGAATCGTCCCATAGCGTTTTTTTTCTTCTAATGTCTTCACTTAATATCAGAAGTAAATGTGTTAAATAATTTAAAGAAAGCTTTTTCATGTATTTTGCTGGCAAGAAATTACATACAGACATTTCAAAACTATACTTTGTGGTCACTTTTTCTCTCTCTAGCGTCAGTTCATACCAGTAAAAATGAAAAGCAAGGAGTTCTGGTTTTACACCATACAATATGCGGGACTATATTTGGGAAGTCTGATAGTGATAATTTGCCTCTCATTCTTCCTCCTCAACTCATGGGATTTCATTCCATCTGTTTATGGTTTCATGTAAGTAGATCCTGTTTGTCTGCATTGTAACCACCTACATATAGGACAAAGATCTCTCTCCTACCTTGTGAGTTCTAAGTATAAAACAAAACAAAAGAAATAATTGAATCAAACCTTCTATTTTTAAAACAATTTGTTTTGTCCAATGTCTTATTAATTAGACGATTTCAGCATCCTGAATAAATAATATAACTTTGTTTATCTGAGTGACCTGGGAAGTGTTTAATTCATTCAGTAAAACAGAAGTGTGATTAAGCTATATTGGCATTTAAGTATGGACTGCATGATTAAAAAATTCACAGCTTAAATTCTGTGGAATGAGAAAATCTATGTTCACTAATACAACAATGCATGTAAAAAGCTGCATATAAATAACAACAATAATAATAAAGTTGGAAGGGACCTTGGAGGTCATCTAGTCCAACCCCCTGCTTAGGCATGATGAAAAATCTTCAGTGGCTTTTAGAAAGCAGGTTAGAGCAGCACTTGCAGGATTGTCCCAAAGGTACTTTTCAAAAGGCAACTGGACTTTGGTTTTTTTCTTTGAAAATGTTTCACTTCTCATCCAAGAAGCTTCTTCAGTTCTTCAGTTGTTCAAGAACTGAAGAAGCTTCTTAGATGAGGTGAAATATTTTCAAAGAAAAAACAAAGAAAGTCCTGCTGCCTTTTGAAAAGCACTTTTGGGACAACCGTGGCCTGGATGGCTGAAAATCTCCATAGACACTTGCCAGGATTATTTTATAGGAAAGCCTGTGTAATGCTGTGCTTTGGACTACATTGTCCATTTAGCGTCTTTGATTTTTTTTGTTGTTGTTTCCAAGCACTGACTTCCCCAGAAATGACTGTAAAAATGGTAGTAAAAAAAGGAATATTATGATTTTCAAATTGCTGTTACTTGTTTTGGATGATAGTTGCTGACATTTGTCTTGGGATTTGTTTCACTCCATTGAAAAAGATCAGCATGATCTTACATTATATATGAGCTACACAGGAGAAATGTATTAAATGATAAAGTTCAAATATATTATTTATTTTTATTTTATTCATTTATTCAATTTCTTTCTCCACTCCACTCAACCAAGTGACTCTGTATTATCTTTACAATTGTCTTTTTAGTAGAAGTACTGAAAATAGATGTTTATTTTCTGCTCTTTTATTATTGAGGGGTTTTAATATTTTTTTTAAAGTAATAAATACCCCTCCAAAACCCAAAATAAAATTGTTAAAAGAAATGAAACTTGCTGCTGTGAAAAGGCAAGCAGTAGTGGGCTTAAGTTTCTTGAATAAAAAGCAAAAAATATTTTCAGATGAATGCTAATACCTTATTTCTGTTGGATATGATAGAAAGATTGGTAAAATACACTGCATTTTGCACTGATAAGAGCAATTATAGTTAACTAGGCTGGAGAGTCAGGGCTCAGTTACTTCATCTCTCCGGCAATGAACTACCGTAGTTCAGAATACAGTAAATTTTATTTATTTTTATTTTATGTATTTATTTATATCCCACCTGTTTATTTAAATAACTCAAAGTGGTTCAGACAGTAATTCTTTCCTCCTATTTTCCCCACATCAACAGTCCTGTGACCTGAGTTGGGCTGAGAGAGAATGAATGGGCCAAAGTCCTTTTATGCCTAAGGCAGGATTAGAATTCAGTCTTCTGGTTTCTATCCTGTTGCCTTAACAACTAAACCAAACTGGAGCTTGGAAATCACTGTGATCTGTCATGCTTAGGCTTAATATGTTTCTGGACAATTGACATTCTATATCAGATTTAAAAAGAAACAAGTATATGATCCTTCCTTCCAGCTTTAGGGATATTTCTTCAGTAAATCACTCTCTTTTGAGCTAACCTATCTGGGGGAAGATAGAAAGAATGAGCCCTGTGCTCATTAACTTTTACTCCTGAAGAAAAGGTTGAATATAAATCTAACAAACAAAAAAAATCTTAAAAATATCTTTAAAAATCCTGCGTTTATTTTCATATGTCGTCATAGTGAACAGAAACACTTCCTGTTTGTAGTGTTTTCTGCAACATACTAACCCAGTCATCTTTTGGAAGTTAATTATGAACCTGAGTATAATTTTATAGATACAGATAATTCACTAATGATGATATTGTTCTGTCAATTTCAGCCTTTCTGTTCCAGACCTGACACCCAATGTTGGCCTTTTCTGGTACTTCTTTGCTGAAATGTTTGAACACTTCAGTCTCTTTTTTGTGTGTGTTTTTCAAATCAATGTCTTCTTCTACACTATTCCATTAGCGCTAAAATTAAAGTAAGCAATTTCTTGACATTTATTCATTTATTTGCATAATCATAACATTAATTCAGATTAATTGTTGGTCATATTTTCTATTACTTTAGTTTGACTAAAAATTAAACTTTCAAGAATCAATTCAAAATGATTTAAACAGTTTAGTTTTTCCTACTAAGAATTTACACTCATATAGGCTACTGGCATTATATAGTGATAGTTATTTTTTCCTTAGTCTTATACACACTACAGGTAGTCCTTGACGTACGACCATAATTGAGCAGAACATTTCCATTACTAAGCTAGACAGTTGTTAAATGAATTTTGCCCCATTTTATGATCTTTTTTGCCATCGCTATTAAGTGAATCAGTGTGGTTCTTAAGTTAGTAGTAGGGTTTTTAAGTGAATCTGGCTTTCTAATTGACTTTGCTTGTCGGAAGGTTGCAAAAGGTGATCACATAAGCCTGGGACACTGCAGCCATCATAAATACATGCCAGTTGCCAACCATCTGAATATTGATCACATAAGCATGGGATGCTGCAACGGTCATAAGCATGAAAAATGTTCATAAATCACTTTTTTTAGTGCTGTTGTAACTTGGAATGATCACTACATGAATGGCTGTAAGCTGAGGACTACCTATGATAAGTATCTCATGAGAGAGAGAGTCTTTTTAGATTAAGTGTTACGGCAGGAGACTGGGGGAGCTTTCCCTTGTTAGAAAAATAGCTCCTCCATGGCAGAAGCCACCTTGGAGAGTAACGAAATATTCATTTGAGTATTTTCAGAATCTGTTTTGAAAGAGGATGTGGCAGCATTTTAATATATAGCAGCACTTTTCATTTCGAAGGCAAATAATGCATTGCTAGAAGAAAAGTTACCCATATTGAGGGTTTGATCATCTCCACGCATGAGATAATACCAAGCAATTGGTTTTAATGGACTTTTAATGAAATAATTCAAAGCTACTCTCCAGCTTTGTCATGTTTCTAAATTTCTGTTCTGTCTCAAACTAAAATGCCTGTATACATAACCCGTACATGAAATAAATCAGATGGCTTCTGAATTTTTTAATACTGGGAGAGCAATCGATACAATGACACAAATGACATCTCTCACCAACAAATACATTTAGTTTACTTAGTCTATTTTAGAATACTTTAAACTGCAGACTATCTGAGTGAAAGAACTGGCCTTACTGTTTTATTTTACTTTTTGCTTCATGTAGCCCTGTCTTTCCCACTTAGCATATTCCAGATCTGTTGTGAATGCAACTTCCAGAATTTTTAGACAGGAGAATTCCCAAGTAACAATTCCACATGTCTTCAGAGTGTCACCTGGGATAAAGAATTTGTAGCTCAAATTTGCTATAGAAATAACAGAAGCTAGATATAGTAGAGTTGTTTAGTAGAGTGTTACAAGTCTAAAGTACCTTTTATTTCATTATTCTGAATGTTGTGCATTAAAGCTAATTAATTGTGGTAATATTGAATATGTAAATTGGAAGAACAGCAGCAACTCACTCACCCAGTTACTTACCGTCTTTTTTTATTCTTTTCTAGGGAACATCCCATGTTCTTCATGTTTGTTCAGTTGGCCATTATTTCCATCTTTAAGTCCTACCCAACTGTAGGTGATATTGCTCTCTACATGGCCTTCCTTCCTCTCTGGAGCCACCTATATCAGTGTAAGTTCTGTATTGTTATTAATGTGGAAATTGTGCATAACGGTCCTTACCTTGACAATGAGCCAGGAAGAAATATAGAATATCTAATAGGATATCATTATTTTTCATAAGTGGGATCTGTAGTTTAAAAATATTTGGGTTTTGGCCATTTTCACTATACTAAGGAGCTCCAAAATCTGCTTCCAATGGGTGGTTTCTCCAAATATTTTAATACATTTCTGAATGAAGCAGATATACAATGAACTGTTAATTTCATGAAATGGAAGTTAAAAAATATGACTAGTTGGTTCATGAAAACTGAGCAATATTCTCTACTTATTTTTTCTTCTGATGTATTTATCTGAAATCCCTCGGTCACATAAGATTTTTCAGAGAATAGTGTGTGGCTTTATGGGTTCAGTGTATTGTTGAATCATCTTGGGAGTCTTGTTGTTGTTATAAAATATAAAACTAAAAATAAATCAGTGAATTAAAGTACTTTATTGATGTTAAATATATATATTTAATTATAAGGCATCGACTTAAGTAATGCATCTTAAAAGGGTGTGGGAAACAGTGTTCTATAAAATATTAGATTTTAGAATGTTTAGAATTTTATTTTAGAACAGGAAGAATTCAGTCCAGAATTAGCTTTCTACCCAGTATCCACCCTTATTGTATTTTGATATCCTTGTATTTTGTAGTTTGCACCTGCTTCAATTCAGGAAGTGGAATCTGGGCCTGTGTAGTTGGGAAGTCTGCACAAATAAACCTGTCAAAGTTTTCCTCCTCCACAGGAACTATGGTTAATTACTGATTCTAAGAAAGGGACCTCTGTAGCAGCTGTCTCTGAATCCACCCTCTAAATTAGTATGTGCCACCCATTGTAACTAAGATAGGACAAGCCAACAATGCCTCAGTGTATCAATTAACCAGCTTTAATGATGTCTCTGCTTTTTGTTGCAGTTTTGCGGAATGTCTTCATACTTTCCTGTGTACTCATTGTCTGTTCCCTGCTGTTCCCGGTTTTATGGCATCTGTGGATTTATGCAGGAAGTGCAAACTCCAATTTTTATTATGCAATCACATTGACATTCAATGTAGGCCAGGTTAGTGAAACAAAATATTGTGTTTGGTTTAAGTATAAAACCTTAAGGTACTAGACATTCCAGACATATTTGAAAGTACTATGGTACTAAACATAAAAACATATATTTTTGGACTCTTGGCTTTCTTTTATATCCAAAAGAAAAAGTATTGTAAATCTTTCCATAGTGGAGATAAATAGGAATCCAGTAGACAAGGGCTTCATGTAGATCCCAAATTTAATAAGTTTTTATGTCTGTATAACTGTTTTTCTAGGGCAAGTTTTTTTAATACAATTTGTCTAGTTAATATCCATCTTTCGAATGTGGTATCACAACATTTGTCAGGGTTGTTGAATTGGTCTTTTTGGTACTGCTTTGTTTCCAAATTATGAGCATCAGCAGTGATGAACGAGGGTCTGTGTCCAAGTGATGATGTATATGATTACACAAAGGCCATGAATTATAGATTTAACAGTTGTCTTGACTGAAATATATAATCACAGTATTTGCATGATTTTGTCATCATATACATGGTGTAATTTTGGCAACCTACCATTTTCTGCAAAATTTGCTGCTTCAAATACAAATACATTTTATTAGAGTTGTGGGGAAAATGGGAAAGGAAAATACAGTATTCTCTTATATGAATATTATTTGCATGAGAACTTGGTTCAGCTTGGTAGGTTGGAATGACAGCTGCTTTCTCTGTCATAGCTGGAATTTCATGACTGCCTTGCCAATTTCCTAGACCCATCTGCTTTTAGTTGATTAGTAATCATCAGTGTGCAGTTAGTCCTCTTTATAGTGCTCTCCTATTCTTTAATGATTGATCATCAGAAAAAGGAAGTGGTATTCCTGCAAGTTATATACTACTAAATCTGAGTGTGATGAAGTGTGTTGCTATACAAAATCTGTTTTCTGCTATAGCTAAAAATTACAGATGTGGCTGTATTGGATTGGACCTAAGTTATGCAATTTTGAAGTGCATAATACTGTTGACTGTGATGCAGCTATGTATCTTGTTTTGTTCCTCTGATGCTGAATATTTCAAAGCATTAATCTATAGTTTTAGTGGAAATGTTAGCTCAGAGATTAGATCAGCTGTTCGTATCTACTCCATCTGTTCACTTTAAGGATCTTTAGTATTTTGTTCCTCCAAATTTATCTTCATATATTGTTTTAGTTCTATAAATCCAGAATTTGAACCTTTATTTTTTTGTTGAAAAAAATTTACAATATTGACTGGTACATTTCAGCATGTATCATAATGGAAGCATTACTCTAAGGCTCAGGTTGTCATTGGCAATAAGTTTTGTTGGGCTTGCAAGGGAAAAAAAATCCTGATATCTTACAAAAATAGTCCATTGCAATGGTTCTCGAACTTTTCATTAGGCAAACCACTATATTGTCATCAGATTTTGTCTGAACCACTATATTACTCAGGGTGGCCCTCACAGGTATTACATCACATGTTTTAGCTGGCTTCTATTAATAAAATTAATTTAAAAGTATAACTTGAAAATGTCCCAAATCATGGGAACATCAACATTTTTGAAGATTGAGTGACAATACCAAATTATCACATGAATTTAACCTAGACTAATAAAATCTCAGAACATTTGACAATATGGCAAAATGTTGGCCATTTTTAAAAATAAGTATTTTATTTTGGCATCTATACTATAGACAAATATGGTTTATCTCTGTTCCATATGTCACTCTGTAGTATACAAACTAACATGATTGAGCTATACAAAGTCATATTCTTCTATGAAGAACTGGACAAGATTTTCTATACATGGATTTAAGATACTCATTTTGTTTGCACAAGGAAGTAAAGAAGATAGTAGTCATAGTTAATCATGTATTCTTGTAATATTCAAATCCAAAACAGTAATTCATAGCTTCCCAATGAATGATTATTCATAAATCAACTTTAAACCAAGGCATTATATTCTGAATAGTTTAGAAGTTGTGTATTATGGTTTTTTTTTTTTTAATTTAGATTCAGTGCTTTATCAGGATCCTTAAAACCAGAGGTCCAATGCACTTTCAGATTTCCTAGTCAAACATAAGGGAGTCAGTATTCTTTTGGAATATTGATTGTATTAGAACCACTAAAACAGGTGCTGTTCTTTTGGCAAAAGATAATATTGCTCTTCAGTGTGCAAAGAAATACAGGATTCAAGACACTCATATCTATTTTCCTTTATATCCTTTGCCAGTGGCATTTAGCTATGAATGACTGCATTTTCCCATAATCACTCTTTCTCTCAGGAAGGAGAAAACTGCTGATGCCAAAGGAATTCCAGGGAGAATTTTAATGAGAACAAATTTGGTGCCAGCTCTGTCTGTAATATAGATCAGCGTTTCTTAATCTTAAGTGTTATTAATCTTTAATAACATTAAAATGTGTAGACTTTAACTCCCAGAATTCCCCAGCTAGCTGGGGATTTCTGATAGTTGAAATCCGCACATCTTTGGTTGTCAAGTTTGAGAAACACTGATATACATTGAGCTGCAGATCTGAGTATGATTTGAACTTGAGAATTTGGGATTTCCTGATTGTATTATTATTATTATTATTATTATTATTATTATTATTATTATTATCATCCAGTCAGCTGGCTTTAAATAAAGTAAATCCATAAAGTAAATCCATATCTCTATAAATCAATCTGATGTTGTCTATGTTGCTAAGTGCATATAGGGGTATATTTTAATGTTTATAATATCTCTTGAGTGCAACTATTTTGTTTTAAAGGAAGTTATATGTCAACTTTTTTTCTCTCTCTCCTTTCTTTTGCAGATTTTTCTCATCTCAGATTATTTTTATGCCTTCCTGCAGAGGGAATACTATCTCATTCACGGAATCCATTTAATAAGAAAAGATAGGACAGATCCTATGTTGGTTCTTAAATAATCCTGGCATTTGATGTGACTTGAGGAATAGACATTTATGGAAAAAAATGATACTAAAGTGGGTGGGGACCTGATTTTTCGGAAGAAACTGTTTTGCATTTGGAGAATGGGCCGCGATATGGGAATACATTAATCCTGATGCAGAGTTGGTACTAAGAACTTGTGAACAAGGTGGAAGAGACTGCATTTATATCCTGTATCCCTATTTAAAGCTGTTTCCTCCAGCCATAGCATTGCTGTGAACCCTGTTCAACAATCCTTGAGATTCTTCGGGTAAACTGCATTGGGACTTACAACCAAAATGAGCTTTTGTACCTAGAAGCAAAGTGGTAGGTGTTGGTGATAATGATGATTTCTGGGAACACTTTTGAGAAGTTTTTTTCAGGAAACAAATAATATGCATTATTTTGGTTCTTACTGCTGTGCTTCCTTTGCTGTAATTGTTCATTTACCTGCCTAATTTTACAGACGTCTTTGGAGAAAGGGCAGCTATATGAAACGTCCTAATACTAGAAGCTAGGAGGCCTGGTAACGCCACGGTGCTCTAGACAGAAGGTGGATCCTCAACCAGTCTGGCAGACATGGAGAGCTAAATCTCAGATTTTAAAAGACAGTGGTCAGGATTAGGATTAGAGTTAGGTGGGTAGAATTTGCTCACTTTTCTTTAAGGGAAAATAGTGTTTCTCTGCTGTGTTATTTGGCAATTAGTTTTAAGGAAGAGAGATTAACATAGCATGATACAGAAAACTTTCCCTCCCCCCTCCCCCCGTGGAATGCACATGGATCTACATGGTCATGGGTGAGCTGTGTAATTCATTTTTTAAGAGATGCATAAATTATTTCCTCCACCTTGACTCAATTTTGAGAGCGTAATATGTATTTTTATTTTTTAGATTTTGTGCAAAAAAATCAGAAAGCACAAACCTTTTAACTTATCTTCAAAATAAAGTGATGTTTTTCATATGATGCTACTCAGACCATTATATATTCCACCCAAAGTGTTAGTTCTTGACAGGACAAGCAATCAGATGTGAGGGTGTTAGAAAAGAGGCTATGCAAAAAGGGCAGTCCCTTCTCATCTACCTTCAGTGTTGTCCGGGCAGATTTCTTCTGTAAGATGTATGTATGTATGTATGTACGTACATATGTACGTAGGTTTGTACGTATGGTACTTGCTGCTATTTTAAACTTTTCCAACTTAATATAGCTGTACATGGTATCTTTCTCTATTATTTTACTCATGGTATGTGAGTAAAATAGGAAAGCTAAGCAGAATTTAACCAAGCTCCCAGTTCCCAGAAAAAGGATACTCCACTTTTTTACCTGTGAGCAGAAATGATAAGATTGGGAGGCACTGAATTTAGTATTAAATATGCCATCTGTTACTTTTTGCAAAGCCACTCTGCAGGTCACACATACTCTTTTAAATGTATTTCTTAATAAGTGCTCTTTCAACAGGAATTAAAAATAAAGAAACTTCTTGCCTTATTAAACTACAGAGTGTATTATATGAAGAATGCTGTAGCTGTGTCTAGAAAAGACTCTACATTGTATTGTATTACCCAAAAAAATTATATTGTCCAATCCCAAGATTGTGAACAGTGTGCATGACTATAAAACAGAGACATTCCAGCTGCCTCAATTAATTGATACAATCAATACATTTGAAACCCAGTTATAATAATAAATCAATTATCCATACATTCATCAAATCAAAATTGTTTATTTCATGCAAATTGATAATCTTCTTGATAAGAGATATAATCTGATATAAATTCCAATGAATCTGGATACAATAATTTAGTAATAAGAAATGAAATTGATACATTGCTAGAGAGTCCATTGTTTTGTCTCTCGTTGAGGGGCCTTCTTTTGGCAGCTTATGACAAATTCAAGGCTGTTGCAAGCTGACTTACGTTGATAAGAAGAAAACCTTTTTAATATGTGATTTTATATAGGTATAAGAAAGACAGGAGTGGCTGTGTTTCCAACTGACACAATCTCTGTTTGTCTAACTCTAACTCATTCTAGAATTCTGCTGTTTTCGTACCTTCTCCAGAATTTAAGAATCAAGAACAATTCAGTTTTCTACTTTCAAACCAATATGGAAATAATATCAGTATTATATACATGAAACTCATGTTGGTATCTTTTTTAGGCCAATTTCAGATTTGTAAAATAGTATGAAAGCTTTTGAGTTTTTAATTAAACAATTAAAATGGCCAGGAATAAATTAGCATTGCATACTTATTTTATAAAACTGTGTTGGCCTAATAAACAATTGTCTGAATATTGATTTTTTGTTCTGCTAGTTTTTCTCAAGGTCTTTCAGTAGTTCACTTTTTAAAACTGTGAACATTAACAATAAGGTGATGGCAGGAATAGGAGATAATTATACGGTATATATGCAGGATATTTTGCTGCCCTAGGTCAGGGGTAGGCAACCTTGGCTCTTTTATGACTTGTGGACTTCAACTCCCAGGATTCCTGAGCCAACATGGCTGGCTCAGGAATTCTGGGAGTTGAAGTCCACAAGTCATAAAAGAGCCAAGATTGCCTACCCCTGCCCTAGGTGTATAGTTTGTACATTTTTTGTAAGGATTTTTAAAAGGCGTCCTCTTTCTGTTTTTTTCTTCTTTGAGCTTTCCATTTATGATTTTCAGCCCCAGATATTATTTTTCTGGGATATTTTCACCCTGTTTACACTGTGAAATTATATTTAACCCTCAAGTGGACATGCTGCCTCACGGAGAATGTCATTACTATTTTGCATTTTTCTATTGTGTTTTTTGGAAGTCTTTTTTATTTTTGCATATCTTAAAATTTGGTGTGCCTAGACTAGTGCCTGTTTAGCCTTACCTTAGTCAGCTCTGTAAATATATTGCTGTCAAAAATTTAAAAGTGTCAGTTACATACTAAATATTACATAATTACAGTGTCTGCTTATTTATACTTATTCTTGCGCATTATGAATGTGACATTCCTGAAAAGTCAAATCTCACAAAGCAAACTTGCCATAAAGGGACAGATATAGACCAAGTAAAGATACCGTGGGACTTCTTCAACAAAAGCTATGGTAGTAGGGAAGATTTCAGGCAGATGATGACGAAAGAGGGGAAAAGAAGGCTTGGGACTGAGAGAACAGTCATTTGAAGCCATCAGGAGTTGTGCTTGACCTGAAAGAGTGACTTTTCTTTTTTAGGTTAAGGGAGCAGAGGAATATTACCAGGAAAAAGGAAGCAGTTGAGTCAGGTTTGCATATATAACTGTGGAAATGAAAAAGAAACTGGGTCAAACAGAAGAAATAAATGGTAAAGCAATGTCAATCTTTGATGGTTGAATGGTGAACCTGATCTTTTGTTGTATGAAAGAGCCTTCCAGATTTCTAGAACATTTGAATTTGTTTAACTGAAAAAATAGGTTTCACTGCAGCATGGTTCCTCAAAATTATAAAACACTTTTTAAAGTGGCATGGAGGAAGAAATTTCCTTCTTTGGTATTGAGGGATAGGGGAGGAAGGAGATAATGGCTAGTTATTAGAGCAAAGCATCTGAGATGCCCAGGTATCAATAGAGTCTAATTTGAAAATGTTTCTCTACTTGCTGGGAACACAAGATCTAAGATACTTGGGGTGTGCACCTTCAAAGAACATTACAGTGTTCTGTTTTCATTACATACATTTACTGAAGTAACTAATAAAAGATTAGTAGTAGTGAGAGCTGTATTGGAATGAATGAATAGTGAATGATTTGTGTAATATGAGGATGTAAAGAAAAAGAACAATAAATAGTATGTTTTAAAGGAATAGTGAATGATTTGTGTAGTACGTAGATGTAAAGAAAAAGAATAATAGAAGGTGATGATTTAGTGGAAAAGTTTAAATATTTGGAAGTATACATATAAAAATTTTAATTTAAAGTGTATAAAAATAATTATGAGATATTATGGGTAAATGTGTAAAAGAATTTAAATTCTAGTGATCTCTGTTGGTGAGAATTTTAGTGATTAAGATGAATGGTTTGTTGAAACTTCTTAAGCAGGAGGGTATTAATAGATTTACTTAGGGGTGGGAAAAAAAGCAAATAGCCAAGTTTATCGAATGTAAGTTTGTTGGTTGGGTTATATTGGAAGGAAAATTTTGTGTTTATTATGGATGAATGGTTGTTTAAAAGAAATATACACCTCAGCGTGGAGAAGATGGATAAATTACATATAGAGTAAATAGAGTTGATATGGGATTAAAAAGTATTATTTAGATTATGAATAATTTTTAGTTTTTTAATTTGGAATTGCTTATATTGTTATTTTTTTATATATTTTATTTGCTTAAATTTGTTTTGTATTCGAGTTAAAGTACATTATTGATTTTGTTATTTGTATAGTTGGATAAGTTTATTTAGAATTTGTTTGTTTATTTGTAACCTTGTAACCAGCTCTGGGAAGTGAGGGGGGGAGGGAGGGAGGGGGTTATTTTAGGGGGGATATTGTTAAAAACTTGTATAAAACTTTTCAATAAAAAAAAAAGATTGGGAGGAAATGGCAGCCAGAGGAAGTAATGTCTAAGGAGCATGGTCATAAAGCAATCCTATGGTTTTCTGGACCATGAGCACATATCTCTTCACGGGAAGTTGTCATTTGGCCTTCCAGATATTTTTAATTAAAATGCAGCAGCACCAGTCAACATAGTTAATGGTGAAGATGGAAAATGTGGTGATACCTTGAGATATTTGTAAAAATAATAAGACAGGATCCAAATAAATAATAATTTGGAGGATAACATATTTTTCAACCTGGAACTACATAGTGGCCATTAAATTAGATGGAGTTAAAGAGAAATTAGAGAGATTCATGGGAATATGGATCTTTCAGCAGTAATTTACCATGATAGGTTCAGAGAATATGTACAACCATGGGCAGTAACCTTCCTAATGTGTTACAGAGGTTAATCAGTGTGTTGTGCATTCCCTTGAAATCAGATCACATTACTTAGGATTAAAGTCTGAAGTATTTTCTGGTGTAATGTAGAATTCTTTTCTTGGTTTCTTCCTGATGCAGAGACTATCTGGGCTGGGCTCTGTGGAGCTTAATGAGCCCATTCTCACTATCTTCAAAGCTCCATAAGGTCTATTTTTTGTAACAGTTGAAATGACTGAGTATATTATTGCTGAGTTGCAGGAAGTTTTTCCAGAAATCATGTCTTTTTTTATGAGATTCCTGCAGGCAAGCACTTGATATGAACTAAACTTAAAGTTTTAGTATTATCAAATGCATTTTGCTTCACAAAATAGTTGCCTTTTCTGAGGTTTTGGTGTCATAGAAAGTAATATGCTGATGAGATTCTCTTGAACGACAAAATACAACTCATTTGCCCTTTTGTTGAATGGCTTTTCCACTCAATGGCATTTTCTCTAGTTTGTATTCTCTTTGTGAACTGGAAAAGAAATGCTGATTTTGTATGTTATGATTACCACCAACCAATCCCAACTTGAGTGAGTCAATGCGTTAGATAAATTAGATTGTTTATGAAGGAGGTAAATTGAATGAGAAGGGGAAAATATGCAGAGAACTGCATATTTTGGTATAATTATTGAACAAAGAACACCAAATGTGGATTGTATACCTATGTAGTGGTTAGTTGCATATTCCTAAATGTTTACTGAACACTTATAAAATCTGTTCAACCAAATGTAATCCTTTTTATCTTGCTATGTCCTAACTAATACTTGCCCATCCCCATATTGTAAATACTTATCTGGATTGGCATGCAGAAGCCCTGTAACCTCAGTATTCTGACACTGTATAGTTGTTGTGGCATTACTAATTTTTGATGTGGCTGAAAAACATCCAGAGACTCCATTTGCAGACTGCCTTGCATATAAGTTGATTGCTGGCCAGGCAAGATTGGGAAAATTAAAATAAAAAGGCGCCACTTCACTCACAAAGAAACAGAATTATTGAGCAGCATTTTGTCTTGACTGTAGAGAGTGGAACTCACATGCAGGGCAGTGTCTGGCACGTAGCCCTGCTGTCTAGAATCAGTTTTAAAGATATGTTGCAGCTCAACTTCTACCTGATGCTCTTCCAATATGTTGTAAAGTTACCATCTTACAGAGGACACCAGATGGAGCACACTATATTGACTCAAAGTCAAATCATTGAAAGTCTACCAGTCAGTCACCATCTGGGTGACCTTCATCTCAGTAACCGAATCATCCCCACCTAACTTTCTGAAGCAGGTTTTTTTTTTTGGAGGGGGGGAAGTGTCCTGGAAGTGCAGGTAGTCCTTCACTGATGATGGCAGTTGGAACTGGAATTTCTATTGCTAAACAGTATGGTCATAAAGCGTGACTACATTGCTTAGCGATGGCAATCCCTGCTGCAGTAGGATAACATCAGTAGAATAAGGATAGTCTGTCTGCATCATAGCAGTAAATTCAAAGTGATAAGAAAACCTGATATACAGACCACATTTTTTTTTTCAGGACCAGTCCCTTAACTTCAGAGATATGCTAATGTGATGAGTTCAGGACAGGGAAACTAGTTTCCATCAGAAGAGAATTTTAATTTATCTTTATTTATATAGATAATTATATAGGTTTGACTGGGCAGATCTTTTTCCTCTGTCATACACACTTTTTGGTATCATATTTTTATAAAATAACCAGGTAAAGTAGCAATATAAATCAGTACATTCCTTGAGCCAAATGGCCTGTTTGCCATAATGGGATTAAAAATAGATTTTAAAAAAATCCATGCATGCATTAAGAGCAAAAAAGGAAAAAAAGACTGGCTTTTGAAAAATAAACCTTGTAAAAGGCAAATAGAAACATTGTCAGAAACAGCGCAAAATACGACACCTTTGTGAAAATTAAGCTACTTTCATCCTCACTTTTACAACAATTTAAAGTGCAAAAAAACTTGTTTTTGTTTTTTTTAAAAAGGCTACATCATACAAGCAAATTGTAATCCCCCTCGTGCTTAAAGGTAATAAACTTAGAAGATATAGTTTTGGGAACATACTGGAAAAGATGCCTACATCTATTGTGTAGCACCAAGAATCAACAACTGAAAACTCCCAATAAAATCCCAATAAAAGTTATAGTAATTTATTTTTGTTTTATGATTTTCTGCTCTTTAATAGCAAACAAATACATCCCTTGTTTTAATAAGTGAGGAAAACAGTTTATTTGCCAGACAGCCAGGGGCTCCATCAATTTGGCATTGGAGTAAGAAAGAAGACATAATATGAAAGAGTGCATACATCTGCAAACACACCCGCGTGAACAAGATGGGAGACAATGTATAGCAATCATAAAAGACAGAGGCAATGCAAACAGAGATTTATGGGTCTCTCACACACCTACACACTGAATTATCTTGGTCTGATGTGCTATGAGATTGGAGGAACACAGTTGCTTCCAGGCTGCTCCTGGACCAAAAGCTTCTCTCTGCATAGGGCTTGCCAATGTGGGGAGCAGTGGGGAGGCAGAGATGTTGCTGCAACAGTTTGGAATTAGTCCTCTGGTAGTGACACTCAATACCCAAAGGTTTCCTGTGAGGCATAGACCATGTAAAGGAAGCCATCTTCATCCTTCTCTTGCTCATAGATCTCAGAGATTGGAGTAGAAACGCTCACCATGCTGTGCTGGTTCACCAATAGGAAGAAAGCCTGGGTAGGATTCAGCTGTAGCCGGCGCCTGAGGCAGTGCAGAAGATAATTATTGAGCCTGAGTCAAAATAGGAGCATAATAAAGCATGCACAGCTAATTCCAGTTCAATAAATGAACAAGATACAGGGCACCAATACCAAAAATGTCTAAAAACTAATAAGAGTTTCAGTGCTGTTTTATTACATGTTCTATCATCCTTTTAATAAATCTGCTCTGCAAAGTTTTTCTTTTCTAATTTGCTTTTTAAAAAAATACTTTTTTTTCATAATGTAGGCTACACAGCAGGCCAGTATTAATGGTAACAAGAGCATCTTAACAAGATATTTAAATGGGAATTGCAGTCCCACATATCCTGAAGACAGAATGCTTATTTGCAATTGATCCAAATCATGCTACCTTCAGAATGTGTCGGACTGCCATTCCCAGAGATGGGAGGGGGGAGTGGCATTGGTGAGGTTGGACACTGACAGTTTCAAGCACTCAAATTTCTATCACACATAATGATGGAAGCCTTGCAAAATGTCAGCTGCCTTGCTTTACTCGTAATGTGTGTCTGCTACACACATTAATCATCTTAGAGGGTCTCCAAAGTGTCTTTCTGTGTGGTTTGCACAGTTGCAAACCACAAGAGCTAAGCCAAATAATGACTGGAGCTACGAAGCTCTTTTAATAATTCTCAAGAAAGTGCAGTTTTAGGGAAGAGGCAGAAATTTAATACACTTCTGATTTGATAACTACATCTTGGTAACTGTAGGCCAGTGAATTAGTCAAAATGCAGATAAGAGTTAGTACAAATCTGTATCCTTAATACAGGGTTATCTAATCTTCAAGTCTATTACCCATCTTCATGGAAGGCAGAACTGCCATTATAATCCCTATAATATTTTTTTGAGGACCAACTGGAGTTGGCTTGTGTGGTTACCTATACAGCAGAAGGCAAAGGATTATGGAGGATTCCCATCTGTAACAGAGAATGTATATTACTTTGCTGACTTCAAATTATGGTAACACTCTTAGTCATTCTAATCCTTGGCACGCTAAATTTCTGTCCCCAAACCTTTCCATGACTTGAGCAGGGTTCCTTTCTTCTGAGTGAATGACGAGATAGTTAAAAGGCAAGATGCTCTACATTGAAAGAGAAGTTGCTTTCATACCATAGACCAGGGGTCTCCAAACGTGGCAACTTTAAGACTTGGCTGGCTAAGGAATTCTGGGAGTTGATGTCCACAAGTCTTAAAAGTTGCCAAGCTTGGAGATCCCTGCCATAGGCAACCAAATTGTCAGCACTATTCTACTCATTAGGAAAGTTGCTCCTTGGTCATTTGATATCCAGAAGCAAATCACAGCTGCTTTGAAGTATTTCACTTACCGGATTATTTTTACCAATTCACTCATATTGACATGATCAGGAACTAGAAATTTGGTCTTATCCAGAACAGGTAGCTGCTTCTCCCCTTTGTATCTCTCAATAATGACCTAGTGAGGAAGAAATTTGGTGCTGTCAGTTTCTTTCTTGCCCAGCAAAATCAAAAAGACAATCCTTTTAAGGCACTAAACATTATTGATGAGCATTAGGATCCAGACAATTAAGACAGAGAATTGGGTCCTTTTTTACGGATTTCTTCCAAATTATCTTGTGAGATGTTGGAGTTCTCACTCAAAATCCAATTTAAATTTCAAATGAGAACACAAAATAAGCAAAATCCAGTGGTCTCATGATATTTGAAATGTTTTGATAGTTTACATTTTTTTAAAAAATCTAAGGGTCCCAAGAGGTGCTTTGAAGGAGGGGTAGGTGCTATATTACTGAGCTGATTATTGCAGCAAGTTTGTAAAATCTTTCTTTAATAATGATGTACAGTCTGTTAAAAGGAAAGCAGGGAATCACTGTTTTACATTAGTATAAAATAAGCAATAAAAATGGTGTTCAATCATGGTATTCAATCACTTGAGAAAGATGGTGTACTATGAAAATTGATTAGTCAAAAAGAATGCCATATCCTTATAATTATCTATGGAGATTCTCAATCATCCAGATCATGACTCTCCCAAAGGTGCTTTTTTAGGAGGCAACTGGCCTTTCTTGTTTTTCTTTGAAGATGTTTTGCTTCTCATCCGGGAAAGCTTCTTCAGCTCTGACTGGATGGTGGGGAATGCAGGATTTATATTCCTTGCAGACAACTGGTCGTTTGCATTTTTTTTTAGAGTGGTTGAGGTCATTTGGAGGTTTATCTGTTTATCTGTATATCATAATTTTGTTTTATTGTTATTACTACTTCCTTATTGTGTGATAATGGAAATAAAAACGTCCGTGATGATCTAAATAAAACTAAACCCCAGAAAACTGTTTCTCGTACAGTAAAAGATATTTAAGACCCAATTAAAATTATGCAATAAGCAACTGCATGTTCTCTTTTCTTACTTAAAAGTGTGACTTCTAGACATACCCTGAGAGCATATGATCATTAAACAAACTTTACCTTTGAATATAGATGGCTGAAGAATCCCTACATGAAAGCAGATGCTCACCCAGAGAACTTCTGTGTAATCTTAATGGCTATTCATAGGTCCTAATTATGTAAACTGCTTGCATTTAGGAATTCTTTTTCAAAGAAGAATCCCAGCAACATGACATTGGGGGGCAGAAACTGTATTCCATGACAGTAACACATGGAATATGACACAAAAATAGAAAGGACTTTCTCACTTTGGAATGACAGATACATGTTCAATAGCACTCATGGTGGAAAGCTAAGCTTAAGCCTTATTTTCCCACTGATATCTTAGTTCTTCATATTCAGTTATTATTATTATATGTTACCAGCTAAGTTGTTTGCTAATCCTGTTGTTTTCACAAGTCTTTCTTTTCTTTCTGTCAGCTTTTGAGTTGGCCCTTATCTCCAGTGACACTTGCCTTCCCATTATGTATCCAAAAGGATTAAGCTTTAGCTTCAATTTTAATGCTTTCATTGGGCAATATAATTTTACTTCATCTAATATTGAATTATTTATTTTTGTGTAATCTAAGCTATTTTCAATATCAAATATCAGAGGCATCAATTTTTCTTTGTTCACATTTTCACAGCTATAAATCAAAACTGGGAAAACAATGGCCTCGACAATATGTGCTGTTGTTTGTGTGATGTCACATGTTAATATTTTGTCTTGATGTCTCACTTTTCATCTAAGAAGCAGATCTCTCTTTGGCCCAGTGGCTATTGTATAATCACCATTGCTGTGCATATTTTTTTTTTTTGCTTGGGAAGAAATAGGGCCTGCTACTAATTCCATCTTCATTTGTCTGCACTGACCTGCCAGCCTATTGACATGATAATCTTAGAGGGGTTTTTGTTTTAATGTTGGCAAGAAAACTGCTTTTGGAGTGATGGCTCGGTGGTTAAAGAGGCTGAGCTTGTCAGCTGGAAAGCTGAAAGCCCATGCTTGAGACCCAAGTGCCGTGCAATGGGGTGAACTCCTGTTACTTGCCCCAGCTCCTGCCCACTTAGGAGTTCAAAAGCATGCAAATACAAATAAAAATAAATTAATAGGTGCCACTTTGGTGGGAAGGTAACAGCATTCTGTGCACCTTTGCATATGGCCATGCTGATCACATGACATGGGAATTGTTTTCAGACAATACTGGCTCCATCACCCAAGAAACAGTCAGACACAGCTGGACAGGAAACCTTTATCTTTTTATTATCAACTTTTCTTAAAACTTCCTAATATCTAGCTCTCAACTGAGGTCATCAGCATATTTAAAGTTGTTGAAACTTTAGCAACCTTGTCTTCGATTTTTATTTATTCTTAAATAATATTTCTCATAATATATTCTGCATATAAATTAAAACAATAAAGAGACAATATACAACCTTAACACCCTCCCTCACAAAGCCTGGATTTCAATACTTGGAGCATTAATTTAATAGGATGTGAGATAGAAACAATTATTTGGTATTCAGTTTTTCATATTGGAATATATATTGATCTTTTCCACTGCCTTGGTTAGTTTGGTGTAGTGGTTAAAGCATCAGGCTAGAAATTGGGAGACTGTGAGCTCTAGTCCATCCTTAGGCACAAAACCAGCTGGTGGCCTTGGGCCAGTCACTCACTCTTAGCCATAGGAAGGAGGCAATGGCAAACTACTTCTGAAGTCTTGCCAATAAAACTGCAAGGACTAGTCCAGGCAATTGCTAAGAGTCAACCTGATTTGAAAGTATGCATGTATGTGTGCACGTACCCACACAAACACATAGTGTGACTTGTTTAATTCCGGCTTAGCAGAACTAGCTGCTGTGTTTGGATGTCCATGAATGATGACTTAGCATGTCTAAACACAATATTAGGCAACTGTGGGTCTCTTCAACAATACATAGGAGTCAAAATTGTGGGTAAGAATATCAACTTTGCTATTAAGGAAAATAAAGCTTTTGATAGAGTGTACTGTACCATGCACTAATCAAACAGGTAGTAAGAAAGTAGGGGAACTCATGCAGGAAATAGGTTATGTAGAAAGTAAACATAGGGTCAGTCAAAAAGGATTCAAATGTTTATATACCAATGCACAGAGCATGAAGAATAAACAGGGTGAATTAGAAATTCAAGTCAATGAGGGCAGATATGATATTTTTGCCATTATGGAAACTTGGTGGGATGTAACCCACAAATGGAATATACAACTAGAGCAGGCATGTCAAACTGCCGGCCTGCAGGCCAGATGCGTCATGCCAAAACCGCACCCACCTCATTGCTGGCAATAGGGAAAAAGTCCCGATATGTTGTGCAACGTCACGTGACATCGCGAGTTTGACATGCCTGAACTAGAGGGATTTAAATTATTTAAAAGAAACAGACCAAATAAAAGAGGAGGTGGAGTTGCACTATATATAAGAAATAACTACATCTCTGCAGAAATAGAGCACAACAATGATGAAAACTGTCTTGAATAAATTTGGGTCTATATAAAAGGGGGGGTGACATTGTCATAGGTATATACTATAGGCCACCCAACCAAACAGAGGAAACAGATGAACTTTTTGCTAGTCAGTATGTAGGAAGCACATCACAATAGTAATGGAGGACTTTAACTGCCCTGACATCAACTGATCAAACATGTTCCTGACAAACCTAGCAGACAACTTTGTCTCCCAAAAAGTAGTTAAGGGAACTAGGAGATCAGCCATATTGGACTTAATTTTCATTAACAGAGATGAAATGATAGAAGGTGTTGAAGCTACAGGAACTTTGGGGGGGACTGATCATGCAGTACTGGAATTCAACATTATGTAAGCACAAGCAATAGAGAGCTTGGGAAGGATTCCATGGATGAGAATCTTCAAGGGGAAAAGTGAGATTATAAAAGTCCAGTCTAGCACAACACCAATGAGGAAGAAAAATAACAGTTGTCAAAAGAAACCAGCATGGCTGCATAAAGAACTCTCTGATAAATTGAAAGACAAAAAAGGATAAGTATAGAGGGGCACATAACTAAGGCAGAATATCAGCACAATGAAGTGAGGAAATCACGATCTTTCACGAGAAGTTAGAATTGATTGATTGACCTTCCCCCCCCAAAAAAAACTTCCTTTGTTTTCTTTCATACGGCGGCAGGGGATTGCAAAGGAGGAATGGCACAGGGATGGAAGTTAGGTAAGGAAAGAAAGGCAATTTTTGGGGAAAGCGAGGATTTCTTTCCTTACCTGCCCCACTTGTTCCGAGGCTGCTTTCCACTCAGACGTATTGCTCTTGCCAATGGCCTGAGCCTCCGGCGCTCCACCTGCTGCTTTGGTTGGCCTGCCAGCCCCCACCTCAACACCCTGCCCACCGCTGCCCAGCATGGCTGCCCCGGGGCTGCAGGGGCTGGTCTGGCATAGGAAGGGCACACACCCCACCTTCCTGCCACCATGCAGAGTAAGGTTGCCATGCCCACCCTCACCCAGATGCCCTTACCTCCCCCAAGCGTTTTTTTACTAACCTGCCTTTCAGCTGCATTCCATTTGTCCGTTCACTTCTTAGCCTTCGCCGCATGTTTGTGGGACTATCGGTAAAAAAAAAAAAAGTTCCATCAGACTTAACTTCTTGAGATCTTGCAAGAAGTTAGAAAGTCTGGTGGAACTTTTTTTTTTTACTGAGTCCCACAAACACGCAGCGAAGGCTGAGAAGCGAACAGAGAAATGGAATGCAGCTGAAAGGCAGGTTAGTAAATGAATGGTTGGGGAGGCAGGCACGGGCGCAGCAACCTCACCCTGCATGGGTATTGATGTAGGTTGCTCATGGACGGGACTCAAGGCCTAGGCCTCGGGCGATAGCGTGCATGCCCACAGAGAGGGCTCTGCGTGCCGCCTGTGGCACGTGTGCCATAGGTTTGACAGCACGGGTATAGGATTTCCTGCCTGAGCAGGGGGTTGGACCTCCAAGGTCCCTTCCAACTTTATCATTATCATTATTATTATTATTATTATTATTATTATTGGTGGTAGTAGTAGTAGTAGTAGTAGCAGCAGCAGCAGCCGCCGCCGCCGCAGCAGCAGCAGCATATTGCTGCATGACGTTGCTCTTTTCTCAAAAGAAACCATAGAATATGTACTCTGAAGTAGAATCAAAGTATGAGAGTGTGAGACCCAATCCTTTGCCCCCTATGGTCCAAAACAGAAAAAAATACATAGCAACAAATCGTAGGGCCAAAAAAAAAAAAAAAAAGGGATCCACTGAATTTTATGCATATGTGGCTTGTAGCCAGAGAGGTCCCTGCTATAAGCAGCTACAGCTTTTTAACCAACTTGACTCAACAGGGTTAACCTTCAGTCCTCTGTGTTTGTATTTTGATGTTTGTGAATTGTCCACCCCAGAAATGTGCAAAACTGAATAAGAACAGTTATTTTTATTCCTTTTTAATACTTAAAGTAGATATATTTCTTTCAAGCAATTAAAAAACTAAAAACTATGTGAATGACTTTAAAGGCCTGCAAAAGACATATTTTGAATTTATGATGTTTTAAAATATCTTTCTCCCCATTGCTCATTTTAGGCAGCATAAGATGTCTGTAATTCTTCTAAAATCAACCATCCACCAACATATATTATATTTAGGTCATGAGACACGCAAGAACAAAAGAATTGGCAAGTGGGGAAACTACTTGCTATATAGAGAATATAGAGAAGGAGAAAATAGCTTTGGAGAGAGAAATGATAGTGCTGAATCACTTCAGGCATTAAAGAAGATTAAAGTACAGCAGAAGCTTTGGTGTCACCTCCTCTGGAACTGTGAATTTGAGATCAAGTTTAGCATCCAGAAAATCTTAAAAATGAATTCCCAGTCTTTAGTCTATTTGCTAGCAAGAAAGCTGGACTAGAATTATACCAACAGTGTTCACCTCCTTTCCCTTCTCCAGGACGGAAGTTTATTTACTTTGTTTATTATTACTTGGTAGAAGTAATATTACTAATAAAAATGGCACAAATTGACTAATATTTTAATCAAAAGAAGGAAAAACTTTCACCTATTTTCCTCCAAGTTTTTCACATCTGATTCACATGTGAATTGGCAGGTTTCTTGGATTCAGTATCAGATATATGACATCTGACACTTGGACAGAAAAGACAGCAAACGTATGATAGATCAGCTGCTGAAAAGGATCTCATCCTAAATTCTCTCATAAATGTTTAACACCAGCATATCTGCTCTTGAATCAGGATCTAAAATCCTACAAATAGTACTAGAGGGCCTTAACCTATTTTGTTTTCCAGAAATTTTCATTGCTTTTTTGCATGGAAGTCAGCTTCTTAGTATCAGATGATGGTATCATTGTGCAAGTCATTTTCCCCTCCTTGCCCTCTTGCTTGTCTCTCCCCAGCATTGCCTATGCTTATAACGTATTCTTTATCTAAATTGGAAGAAAAAAAATTGGATAAAGCTGGCTCTATCAGCTGGTTGTAAGGTAGTGAAGTAGATGCTCCAGGGATGCATTCAGACAGAGCAATTCAAATTTTAACAAAGGCATAAATTTAGCTTTTCCTATTCATCTTGCATTGGAGAGGTTGATAGGAATGCTAAGGGTTATAGTGAGAGAGACATGTTTGAAAAGCCTATGATTCCTTAATGTGTTTCAAATCACTTAAAGAGGTAAAGCATTAAAACTATTTCAAAACAGTTAAACCGAGTGCTAAATCAGTAAACTCTAATGCCTGATATGCGGACCATGATCTGCAATTCAGCCCGAACATAAATCATGTTGTTTGGAGATTTTATTTTGTTTTATTTTTCCTAACTGGTACAGTCATATCTTGGCATTCAACTGCTTCCAAGCTCATCAACTTCGGTATTTAATGAATTTTGAAGCAGAAATCTTGTCCTATCCACTCATTTTTCTCCTGGTAGTCAATGTGCAAGGAAGAACTTGCTGACATTGGCTGCCTCGTAACTCGCTATTTCTTCTGGCCAAAACAGTGGATCATATGGTAGGTCATACGGTTTTTTTGGTACTCATCAGTTTTAGTATTTGTCGTCTCTTCCAGAATAAATTACCGATGGGTACTGAGCTACCACTGTATACTGCCCATGGTACACTAAAAGCAGCTTACAATTAAATCATATATTTATATATTTAAAATTAAAAAACATATAAACAGTGTACTGAAAATGAGTGGCAAAAATAAAGAAAAGAGCCAATAATTCTAGGGGTTAAAACATCACACTAGAACAGTGATTTTCAACCTGTGGGTCGGGACCCCATTTGGGGTCGAATGACCATTTCACGGGGGTCGCCAAACAACGCAGTCTGCCATTTTCCCCCCTTTTCCTTAGCTGTGCTACTCCCTTTTATTCTATTGGCTTTTGAAAGCCAATAGAATAGACTCTCTTGAATAGAGTCTAATTCTATTGGCTTTCAAAAGCCAATAGGAATTGTTCAGGCTGTCTCTGCCCTGCTGAGCCCACCAAAAGTCCCATTCTGCAAACGGTGCTGCACCAGTCGAGTAATCCTTGACTTACGACCGGTTGAGTAGTCCTCGACGTACGACTGGTTGGGGGTCGCGGCATTAAAAAGCTTGAGAACCACTGCACTAGAAACTGTAAGACTGTGAGTTCTAGTCCCAGCTTAGACATGAAAGCCAAATGGGTGACTTTGGGACAGTTACTCTCTCTCAGCCCAATCCACTTCACAGGGTTGTTGTTTGGGGCATAGGGCTGTTGTTTGGGGAAAATAAGAGGAGGAAGGGGCATTAGGTGTGTTCGCAGCTATGGGTTATTTATAAAAAATAATAAAGGTTAGAATAAATAAATAGGTAGGTAAGTAAGTAAGTAAGTAAGTAAATAAGTAAGTAAGTAAATAAATAAGCATACTTCTATAATAATTTATGAACCAGTTACCACTTGTCCAATAAGGCTGACAAATTTTTTGAAAGACAGCTGTCAGATTGAACAGTATCTCTTTTTGAATTGTTAAAGCAGGTGCATCTTTTTTTAAGCTGGCACAGCTGTTTCAGAATTGCTCCCAGCTATTTCTACTGTACATGCATGAGCATGAACAGCCCTTTAGCTCTGCACTTCAAAGACAACCAGAAACAGCTTCTGAAGTTTGTGAGAGCTGGGGGGGAGGGTTATTTGAACCATTTGAGAGAAGAGCTACTGTATATTCCCAAGCAATTTTTTGGGGAAGGATTTGTACTATTAACAAAGGCCCACCTATCTAATATATTGGCTGAAACACAAATGCTGTATTCAACATGCAATTGATACAGAGAAGTTCATCATTACATTTAATTATTTCATCATCAATTTTAAACTAAGGCATAGCATTAAAATTAAATATTCAGATGACAATCTCTTTAAATTAATTTCTTTTTCCCTTTTTGCCCCGAAATGAATCTGGGATGCTTATTTTGACTCACATTCTACATGATATCTGTGCAATATTGATATGACCAAGTTTTTGATTAATATTCCCGTAATTGAATTATTGATTAATAAAAAATGCAGAACCTGCCTGTGAAATTTTCTGCCTTTTGGGGTATGACTAGTGAAAAAAGAAAGAGGAGCTTAAATAATTTGATTACCTAAAAAGGATAAAGGAAAATAAGAAAAAAAAAAAGAGGATAATTAGTGGCAAGCCTCTACTATGCAGATCTAGTGCTTTCCAGCATGTTTATATATTAACATAATGTAATAAGCAAAACACTGTATTTCCTTTCACGTAATCAGTTATTACTATAGCAATGGAATATTCACATATGAATAATAATGCAGTAAAAAGTTCAGTCCCAAAGACAATTTTTGGAGGGATGTACTCAAAAGAAAAATTAAATATGATGCAAGAGAACTTATGAGAGCCAAACATTTCTGTTCATCTCATGTAATAAATAGATAGCAGCTTTGCTTTTTTCTCCCTATCATCACAAGAGTTGATTTATTACAGGAGTTAGTAAAGTTGGCCTAAACCTCTTACTCCCATTAGGAGACTGGCCAAAAGCAACATCTTCCTTTTCGTTCTTAACTTGGCATGAGATATGTCTTGGTAAGAGGAGACAAATGTCACAGCTTGACACCATCCCAATCACTACAAGATATTTCAGGGACTTGCAGGGGTAACATTCTTCTGTCCCCAAAGCCTGAATTCAATTGTACTGTGACTCTGATTGAACAAGTTTGCAGAAAGTCTCAGTTAAAAAGAAAATAACTTTTATAAAACTACTCCCTAAACTTAGCAATATATACAATCAACTGTTCAGCGTGGAAAAAACAGGAAAATGTTTCATGATCCTGGCATATGACCTACAAGACACCTATTATGTTTCATGGATTTATATAAATTGATTTAAAAGCATAGATAATCTTCTTTACTTACTGGAATTTTGTTTGGATGCTGTTCGCGGATCTGCTGTACCTCTTTACAACGATCCGCTGTGAAAGTGAAGCATAAATGATTTTAAGAAATTGAAATAATTTTCTAGCCTACTGTATATTGAACAGTTATGTAAACTTCAGAAAAAATTATGGAAGAGGGAATGGTGAATCTAAGCAGTTTTTTAAACTAGAAAAATCATGAATCATACCAATCCAAATATAGTAATATTTATAAAGAAGAATATTTAATATTCCCATAACATCATTGTTCAATTGTTTAAGCCAATGGTGGCGAACCTATGGCACACGTGCCAGAGGCGGCACTCAGAGCCCTCTCTGTGGGCACTCGTGCCATGCCCCAGAGATGGCAACTGTCCCTCTTCAACCAGCTACCCGCTAACTCGCTGAGGTCCCACGTGGCCGGCTGTATCCCAGCACAGCTGGTTTCCCGTTCCATCCTTCCCGCATGTGCTCCTTTTCCTGGGCACAACCCACTGCATTGCCTCCTCAGCTGTCGGCCGGCTGCCAAGCTCAGAGGTGGCTTCTCTGAACTGCTAGCGGTGGGCTGCAGAGCCCCAGAGTGTGCTGGTCGAGGGGCCGGCAGGCTGTGCCTCTATCCACTATCACCCCATGTGCTTGCTGGCCTCTGTGTGTGGGGGCCAATGGTGTCAGGCAGCAGCCGCCCCGGCCCCTGCCTCGCCTTGCCCTGTGAAAATGGCACCCCTGCCCTGCCTCGCCTTGCCTCACCCTGCAGGACGAGCCTCCTGCCCACTACCCCACCTGCCAGAGACCCTCTGGATCTCCAACTCTGCCCAGCCCTCACAGGCGTCCCTCCCTGCAACCAACATAAGGTGACCACGTCCACCTTGGCCACACCCACCCAATCTGTCATGACCATCACAGCTACGCCCACCCAGTGGGCCACGTCCACCTGGCACCCAGCGATAAATAAGTGGGTTTTGGGTTGCAGTTTGGGCACTCAGTTTCTAAAAGGTTCGCCATCACTGGTTTAAGCCATCTGAATACAGGTCCTTTTGAACTGTTCACCAAGGATGTGAATTTATTATTCCCTCCCCGTTTGCACCTCACAATAAAAAACAACTTCCTTTTTATGACCCTGTAATTCCTTAATTCTGGGAAGTCAGGGAGACTAGATGGAGCTGAGCGTTTACTAGCCAGATGCCCTTCCTAACATCTATGCAGAGTTCACAGCAAATGTTTTTTTCTTTGTGCCCTGGGAGAGAAACATCTGCAACTACCTAGGATTGAACTCTCAATCTCATAAGTGGGAGGGCAAGTGTCTTCACCACTAGGCCACTCGATCTGTACCTTGTATACAATGTACCCAATACCTTTTAATCTACCAAGAAAAGTAGAAACAAATTCTGCAATAATACCTGAAGTATCTGACATTGTGCAATGTAAATTGAATTAGGGCCTGCATTCTGTACAGATATTTACTTGAGCAGCAATAATTTTAATATCAGATTATGTATTTTAAGGATTATGCAGCCTGTCTTGTTTCAAAAAGAGAGCTTTCTAAGCAGCTTCTATCAGCACAAAACACAGGAACTGGCCCATTTTTTTTTAGTTTTTGTTTTGCCTTATTTAAAAGGATGCTATGGGTACTATACTATTCTGTAAGTCTTGAAAAATGAATCAAGCAAACAATAAAAATGCACTATTTTCAATCTTGTCCCTTCTGGAGGGTTTGTGGACCACAATACCCAAAGATAGTCTTGTTCTTAATTTTCCTATCTTTCAGTCTTATACCTCATAAGTAAGCAGAAAGTAAGATATGATCTACTATCTCAGATCTATTGAATTCTTTCCAGCAGATCTCTAAGGATTTCTAATTCTGCAAAAAAGGAACACTAACTTATTTTGACCAAATTCATTTTCAGCTCTTGAAGCTTATTTATTTGTTAAAATTCCTAAATCACATATATATTTGTGTATATTTCATAGGTGATATTTGACTCAGCCCCCTGAACCAGGACGAGGAATGTCATTGTCAATGAGCTACACAGTAAAAATGACTTCTATTTTCTGTTTTGTTGCAAAACATATTTCTGGTTAAGCTAGTTTTTAGAGGTATTAAGATTCTACTAAGAGGATAGCACAATACTGTAGACTAGGCAGAGGCCTGGGAAGTACAGAAAGGCCAATGCTAACAAAACAAAATTATCACCTATAATAAAGGGACTCTGGTTACCTTATTTCCTGGGAGAGCTGATAGAAAGCAGAGAACTCAAAGCTATGTTTACATGAAATTTCATTATTAACAGCAGTGAAGATAACTTATTAACTTTGCTCAGTGTCAGATATTATTCCACTTGTTCACATGCAAGAACAGTTTCATTTCCAGGAAACAAAACAATGCCATCACCTTAACTCATGACCAACAAGCCAATGTTAAGGACTTGTAGGTGGCTTGTTTACTCCCAAAGCATCACGTGAATAGAATATTTTTGCAAGAAGCTATCTTAAAAGGGGGGGGGGGCTGGGTGAGATGCAATTAGCATTAGCCAGCACAATATTTATAGCCAAAGTAGTGAGATTAAAATAAATTTGAAATCTTAAATACATTCAAGCATTTAACTGAATGAATGCTAGCCAAGTTATTCGGTTAATGCAAGTATTAAATGCTGGATCTTCCTTTTTTCCACAATATAATTATTGTAAATTGTAAATTATTATAAAGGTTATTGAAGAACAAAGTTAGAACTGGCTTCAGAGTTTCTTGTGAGCCTTATATTTTGGTACCAGAGAAGGATGCCAATTTTAAAAAAGATATTAACATGGGGAAGGAGTAACTAGCACATATGTGCTAATTAGCACAAATGCAATATGAATATTACAGTAACATCTAGATTGCAAACATATTAATTATTGAAACAAATATTCTAAGCAACTAGGTAGGTTGCTCATTTCACATGCAACAGGGAAAGAAATGCAGTTTGTTTGATGACAAACAAGTCTGATGTTGCCACATTTGCAAGAAAACAACCAAGCCCAGAGAGTACCAAGGACTCTACAGTTTGTTTATTTGAAACATTTATATAATTGCCCATCTTTGATCAAACTCTTGATGGCTCCCAATCAACAATTAGAAAACAGAACTAGGAATTCCTAGAAGCACTCATTTCTGGTATCTAATGTAGTATGATTTAAAAGTTGATATCCTGTCTGTAAATATTAATATTAAATTACTTATTTACCATCTTAACATACAATTGATTGCCTCAGATGCTTCCAAAGAGCCTTTGGAATTTGTGAGTCATTGCCTGGAAGCTGCCTAAAAGACAGACATGTGCCTAATCTGATTCTGGGAGTGCCTTCACCTAGAACAGCCCATTCTACACATTCTAAGAATTGGCTTCTGCCTTTATCCAGAACAGGAAGTGGCCAGTCATGTTCCAGAATCAAATCACTGATTTTTAACATGTCTACTAAAAATATATTTACCTGTGACCAACCTGTGGATTCTCTAATGTTTATTATAAAGTATAAGAACAATAGCAGCTCTGTTAGTTATGATAGATAGATAAATAGATAAATAGAGATAGTTAGTTAGATAGTTAGACAGATAGACAGACAGAGACAGACAGACAGATGGATAGATAAGAGGGGGGAATATTTTTACTGTATTAGTGAACTGAAGTTGTAAACAATAATTGCAGATTTAAGTTTCATAAACTTTTCCTTAGGCAATTTTTTTTTAAACAAATGGAAATCAAGAAAAAAGAGACAATTATGGAGGCCTTTCTACAACCTTATATTGTGCAATAATATGTTAGGGAGCTGTCAAATCTGCAGTTTGACTCTTGACACTAACAATAAGGACTTCCCAAAGCAATGGTAGTAATAAAATGTTTATAAATCCTTCGTTTTGGAAAGATCAAATTATAAAAACTGTTTTCATCCTATCAAGATTCACAGATTCTTCGACCAACAAAAAACAGAAGAAACTATTTATTAGTTAATTTATTGATGTATAAAGATCATCCGCAATGAAGCCAACATTTTTATATTTGAGAATGAGGTTGTGATTTATTAAATCTGATTATGTAGCCTCAAGACGGGAGTTTATTACTGGCTAACAGGGAGAGCATATTTCTGTTAAGGTGTCCAATAAGAAAATTAAGTCCAAATCTGAGAAAAGCTTATTTTATTCCCAGGCTTACTCAGCTTGCTTTTAAGTAGCTACTTAAAGTAGCTACTTAAAGTAGCTACTATGTAGACTTATACAAAAATATAGGTGAAAACAATGAGATTTTGCTGATGAAGTTCTTTTTGTCATAGCATTTGTGGTTTCCAAGAAGTACTCTAGTCAAAGGCATTTGGAAAGCTCTAGTTTCATGATTACTTATCATGAGACAAGCAATGTCAGTCTCCAATTTGCTCACATGTTCAAGGGGAGAAGAGAAATTGAAATGTCAACAACAACTACTAGCAAGAACAGAGCTATCTTAGGTTCTCAGCCCACAGCTAGCCATCAGGAAAAAAGCTGAGAGTAGATAATCTTATCTCATGCTCACAGTTCTCACAGTTCCTAAAGGAACACAGTGACCTGCTAGTAAGCCAAGATAACACCAGGTTGGGGGTAGGATATCTTGGAAACCTGTGTTCTCTCTCAAAATTTCTGCAAACTGATTGTATAAAAGCTTTGAAAAAGAGAGAGAATTGGTGTGTAAATATAAACATAAGGGATAAGGAAATGCTGTTCAGATATCCAGCTATGCCCACAATTGAAGATCTGGAAAGGGAAATGAGGTACAACCATTGTTCTGTCCCATAATTTCTATATCTTTAATAGTGCATATGCACATATAAGCAGGGCTTTTTTTGTCATAGAATGCTCAGAACGGAGTTCCAGCACCTTTTTTGGATGGAACCTTGTAGGGTAGGCAAGACGGGTTGTATGACGTTTGTGAGTTCTGGCACCTTTTTTTTTTTCTTCCAAAAAAAGCACTTCATATAAGTAAGCATTTGACATAATTGAGTCATATATTTGTTAGGGCAAATGCTTACTCATGTGTACCAACAGCCTATAAATGAGGGTCTGAAAGGAGCCATGTTGGATTCTGCCAGCTGCCACAAATAAAGCTGAATGTGATTTATTTCCTAATATACCCTAGTAAATAAAATATAATAAAATCCACTGACCCCATCATGGGCTGACTTAGAGGATGTACCAGCTAACTTGATAGGCATTGTTATACCTGGTTTTAAGAGGAAAATTGGCACATTCTTGAAAGTCAGGTATATTTGGTAGGAGAATGCTTACAAATGCTAAACTTGCTTTGTAAAGCAAGTCAAAGGGAGGAAACCACATATGGAGGTATCAGGCTGAATTGTATTAGAAAGTTAACATACATTAAGACTGACTGCATTTGTGAAGGACTAATTTAATAACAAATCAGAATGTCTGAGGTCTACTGAAATATTTTATAAATGGATAGTACTAGCGTGCCCCAAAGCTTATTACTCAGTGACTTTATTTACTGCACAAGCTAAACCTTAATTCACAAACAAGATTACTGTGATCTTATAACAAGGTAAGGCAATATTTATGGTAGGTCCTCACAACATGCTGGATGATTGATTTTAGTTTACTTCAGTATATTGTGCTAATCTAGCCATAAAGACTGCTAGACTTTGAGTTTTGAAAATACTTCAGGCTTCCCACATTTTTCCTATAATAATATTTACTTGATCTGTAATCCTGGATACAGCAATGCATATACAGTACTGTTGCATCCAGACTTCTGTAAATCATTGTGACTGACTACAACCTGGATTTGGAAGCCAAAAGAAGGAAGAAAGGGGAACAGAGGGAGGGGGGGAAAGAGAGAAAGGAAGGAAGAAAAGAAAAAAAGAAAAAAAGAGAGAAAGAAGGAAGGAAGGAAGGAAGGAAGGAAGGAAGGAAGGAAGGAAGGAAGGAAGGAAGGAAGGAAGGAAGGAAGGAGTCTTTTGCTTCATTTTTTTTTATTTTGGGGGTCAAGTGTGCATGGTTGTATTTCTACCAAGGAAATGCTTTCATTTGAAGTTTTCTAAAGCATTTCACAGACAACAGTGGCAACAACAGTGCCATGTGACATTATGAAAAAGAAAAATGCCACCCTGGGGACTCTCTTCTAGACAGCAAAAACAAACGTCAGCAATATTTCTGAAGTACAAGAACAATGAGAATCTGACCAATGCCCCACCCTCAAATCAAGCCAGACTACATTTAAATAAACAAATCTTATTTATGTATTTAAAAAAAAATCAGAAAAATATGAAAGAAACACATCTGATTGACTTTAAAAATTAACTGTTGAAAGCAATGATACAAAATACTAAAAGGCACTTTTTAAAAAATGGCAATTCTTTCTAGAAACTCATTGTCAACAAGTTTTAAATGCAGTGCCCCTAAGGGCAGGTAAGTGTTTTTCAAGTGTTTTGTAAACATTCAGTTATGTCACAGCCAGGCTTATATTGTTCAGGCTAGTCCAGGGGTAGGCAACCTTGGCTCTTTTATGACTTGCAGACTTCAACTCCCAGAATTCCTGAGTCAGGCTGACTCAGGAATTCTGGGAGTTGAAGTCCGCGAGTCATGAAAGAGCCAAGGTTGCCTGCCCCTGGGCTAGTCTAATGCTACAAATTTTGCATCCTGAAAAATGCTGAAGCTCAGAGGACACTTGATCCAGAGGCATTTCCTTTAATGAATATTACAGCTTTTTAAAGATCTTCCCCCCTTTTTCCCCCTTGCTCATAATTGTGGCTCTATACAGCTCTCTGGCTGACCCTCTTTCCCTCTGCCTTTCATCCCAGAAAACAGAGAAAGCCAGTCAGTTGAGGAAGCAAAAAAAGATATATGGAAAATAAACTGAAAGGCACTCAACAGTTGCAGCTGCCTGCGCTCACATCCCACCCCCCCTGCTGCTTTTGAGCTATTTTCATCCTGTTTTGCTTTTGAGCTGGGACAGTCAGGGCGAGCAACTGGAGGCAGACCAAGCACCATCGGCCTACTCCACCCAGTGGCATCCAAGCAGTTGCTGCAAGCAAACCCGGCTGGGAGAAGACCTGTTATTTTTGTTCCTCAAGGAGGTCCACTGCTCCATAGAGGGCAGTAGAAGCCGAAATGGTGAGGAAAATCAGCACAGGGCATGGCACGTGTTTTCTCTGGATTTGTTATTCACTCTTGATACAGAGTATTTGTCAATGTTGGGGTGAGTCAGAGTGTAACAACAACAAACTGAGGTGCACTCACAGTTGTGGCATGTGGAAGGGTCAGGGTTATAAAGAGGACAGCCCACAACAGGAGAGCAAAATTGATTTCCTTGAGTTATCTTCTCTATACAGAAGAAACTCTCCCTCCCAACCTAGGCACTCAAGATGTGAGAATGTCGACAATTAATATTTCCCAGCCTGCACTGACACAGCTGGGAATTCTGCAGGTTTAAGTCTGCATAACTGGATTTTAGAGGATGTCAAGGTTGCAGACACTTGCAGTGGCAGTTTTAAAGCTTCTGAAAAACCAACACATTTAGCTTTATATGTAACCTTATGCAATAATAGATATGTTGTCTTTTAAAAAGTCACAAGACTCTGAAATGCTAATAAAATAAGAGTTTTCTATATAAGCTGCCTTCAGCTTCTGAACGAAAGGCAGGATATAAATATAAATATATGAATGAATAAAGACACAGCATTTAGCAGACTAGAACATTATCAGTGTTAGTAGGTAGGCTAAAGGCCAAAACAATTAGTATGCAAGGTATACAGTATACTTTCTTGATAAAACTTTATCAAGAATGAGATTACATAATTGCTTATGTGGAGTAAAGCAACATGGGAGAATTGATCAAATCTTCAACTGGTCCAAGTAAATACAAAGTAACTGTACTTTGTAGTGTCCTACTTAATGCTACCCAATTTCCTTGGCCACTATGAATTTTCAGCTGTGGCTTGCCTTTAGCAATGCAGAACCTAAATTCCAAGAGTGGCAACTCTATACAAAATTGAAGCCTTACATCAGAGTTCAACATCAGCCCTGCCGCCAATCAGTCATGGAATCTGGTCACACATTGGCAGTATCTCTTTTGCTCCTGACCTCAGATAACAAAAGGCAAGCAGCATCTTTTCCCTAAGCAGTTTTCAGTTGCATTTCATGATGTCATCAAGTAAGCAGTTCAATTCCATTCATCCCTCCTTGCCCCCAAATTCTCCATCTACAAAAAGCAAATGATACCAATATATTCCACATAATACATTTGAGGCTGAAAATGCTTTAAGTCTTATCTGCCTATTTGCAATGATAAAATTTACCTAGGGCAGGGGTAGGTAACCCAAAACACTCAAAGAGCCACTTGGACCCGTTTCCCACCAAAAACAAAACACCGGGAGCCACAAAACCCTTTTGATAACTAAAATGAAGATAACATTGCATATATGCTTTTTTACCTTTATTATAGTGGTGTGTGTGTGTGTGTGTGTGTGTATATATATGTATGTGTGTGTGTGTGTGTACACACACATTAAAAATAAAAGTAAAAATATGACTCTTGGGAATATCCATACTATTAAAACAATGATCACCAAGAGAATGCTTTAAGAGAATAAAATTACATACACACACAGGTAAAAAAAGGATATATGCAGTGTTATCTTCATTTTAGATGTCAAAAGGGTCTCTCTCCTCTCTCTGTTCTCTCTCTCCCTCCCTCTCTATCTGCCCTTGGTCTGCCACTCCTCTTCCCCCCCCCTCTCTCTCCCTCTCCCTCCCTCCTCTCTCTCTCTTTCTCTCCCTCTCTTTCTCCCCCTCTCCTATCTGCTGCTCACCTGGCAAGCTTCAAGCTGTTCTCCCACAAGCTCAGGGGTAAGCAACCTCGTCTCTTTTATGACTCATGGACTTCAACTCCCAGAATTCCTGAGTCAGCCTAGCTAGCTCTCTCCTGCCCTTCCTGCTTTCTGCTTCCTGCAGAGACTCAGCAAAGGGAGGAGCTCTGTCCAGTAAGCTTTTCAGCTCCTCGGAGAACACTGTGAGTGCACTCTCTTTTACACATACACACACACACACACACACACAAAAAACACCACACACACACACACACACACACACAGAGAGAGAGAGAAAGAGAAAGAGAAAGAGAGAGAGAGAGAGAGAGAGAGAGAGAGAGAAGCAGGGAAGCGCAATTGCCTCTCTCTGTCTCTGTCTCTCTCTGCAAAGGCAGAGGAGGCTGGGAGCCACAGGGGAAGGCTCAAAGAGCCGCATGCGGCTCCGGAGCCGCAGGTTGCCGACCTGTGACCTAGGGCAACTTGGAAGATAAGCTTCTGAATATCAAGAAAAAAAGCTAATGTCTTGAGTGGTTTCCAGGGTAGAATGCAAAGTAGGAATGAAATAAATGAAGCTCCTTTCCCATGAATTATAATCCTCTCAAGGACATTTTGAGTACTAGAGATTCAAGGCCTCCAAAATGTATTCATACAGTACATCATAAAATGAATAATTAAAAGGACTTTTAATGCCAAAACAATGGAATTACAATCATGCAAATTCAGTGGCACACAATTATAATTCATCCATAAGAGCGCTCTGGTACTCTCTACACACTGTATTGCAACTTCTATCCCCAGGGCGTGAAGAAATGAATTACAATGGCTAATCTCAATTAACTGTAAATCTTTAAACTATTTTGCATTGAATTAAACTGACCAAAGTATTTATCCTAATACAGGTGACAAAGTGCCCATAGGATGATGTCCAATAACTGGATTGTGAATGCTCACTATCTAAAGGTAATTTTTACACATTTCCTCTTCCTTTGATCTTATTTTATTATTCCTTGTTTTATTATTCCTTCATCTTTTCCAACAATAGAAGTACATGTAAAATACTCTTCCCTGGACAGTGAACCAGAAAAACTAATAGGGTTATAAATTTGTTAAGACTTTACAATGGAACTTTTTATTATTTTAAATATAATCCCATGAAGAATGCAAGGAGCTACAATTCAAAACATTTAGAAGGCACAATATTCTCTACTGCTACAGAATATAAAAATCTCCTTGTTTAAATTTTACCTCTGATATCATACAATACCTCTAAATTTGGTACTTGAAATAAACATACGCTTTTGTTTTAATAGTTGTATTATTGTTTAATTTTCCAAGTTTCAGGAGGTTTTCCACTGCAATCCTAAAGCTTACTTAAATGAATAACAAACTGATTTTTAATAACAAATAGATTTTCAAAAAGGGGGGGGGGGTTGATGTAATGGAATTTTTTTAAAAAAGACTATCTAAGCCTATCAACCAGCTGTGAAAACTCTTATTGAGCTGGATTAGAAGTGTCACAAAGGAGAGTTAGAACAAAAACAGAAACAGCAATACTGTATAGCAGTAGAGCAGAGGTCCCCAACCTTTTGGGCACCAGGGACCAGTTCCATGGAGAGATTTTTCCACGGACCGGAGGGGACCTGGTTTTGTGTGCTGCCTTATCCTGCAGATGGGGCTTTGCCTGTCTGTGCAGCCAGTTGCTTGCATGCCGCGTCCCAGTACTGGTCCATGGACTGGGGGTTGGGGACCTCTGCAGTAGAGGACACAGATGGTTGTTTTGTCCTACACAAACATAGTAATAATCTAGAATTCAAAATACAAGAAAACTCTTATTACTCACTGGCATTTTTATTAAATGCAAAGCTGATAAGTATTGTTGCAAACTCTCACAAATCTATTCATCTGCCAAAGATGAAAACATACAATGTAATCTCTTGCAGCATTCCACTTTATCTCAGTAGACTCTTAAGGGGCAACTGCTAAAAAAACCCACCTCCCTACTACATAAATCCTATGCACAGGGGGGGGGAAAAACAATCAAGTGTGCATTCTTATTGCATGTAATGTATTTCCTTTTGGTCACCTTTCATACCACCTGATGGCCAAAATAGAACATTTGGGGGGTAGGGAAATCAGATAGTTGGAAATAAGAGTCAAAATCATTTAACCTGAAGAAAGGAAGAGGATTCAACTGCAAGAAAGATTTAATGTGTGCTACATACATATTCAGTTACAAGGCCTGCTCGTAAACACTTCGCCTTCATTACTTAAACTGATTCCCCAAATCCAGGTCTATATTATGTTCTTAAGGATTACTAGCAGTCTTTCTTTACAAATCAGAAATTATAGATAGCTATGACCAAGAAAATGAAGGCCAATTTGGTGTAGTGTTTAAGGCACTAGCAAATTCCAGTTTGCCTTAAGCAAAAAGTCAACTGGGTGATATTCTAATTTTTTTAAATTCAAGGATAGGCATGTCCAACCCACTACTCACAGGCCACATGTGGCCCTGGACAGTTAGTAATGTGGTCCCATAAGATACAAAAAATACTAAAAAAGTAATGTTTATTATTTATATAATTAACTATGTCATATATAGTAGTTTATTTGTGGCCCAAGACAATTCCTCTTCACTCAGTGCTGCCCATGTAAGCCAAAAGGTTGGACATGCTCTAGGATAGTGGTGGCGAACCTATGGCACGCGTGCCAGAGGCGGCACTCAGAGCCCTCTCTGTGGGCACGCGCGCCGTGCCCTGGAGATGGCAACCCTCTTCAACCAGCTGCCCGCTAATTTACCGAGATCCCACATGGCCGGATGCATCCCAACACCCGGGCGCTCGCTGGCCTCTGTGTGCAGGGGCTGATGGTGTCAGGCAACAGCTGCCCCGGCCCGCCTCACCTTGCCCTGTGACAATGGAACCCCCACCCTGCCTCGCCTTGCCTCGCTTCACCCCACAGGACGAGCCTCCTGCCCACCACCCCACCTGCCAGAGACCCCCTGGATTTCCAACCCTGCCTGGCCCCTACTGGCGTCCCTCCCCACGAGCAACATTGAGGTGATCATGTCCACCTTGGTCACACCCACCCAATCTGCCATGACCACCACAGCCATGCCCACCAAGGGGACCACACCCACCTGGCATCCAGCGATAAATAAGTGGGTTTTGGGTTGCGGTTTGGGCACTCGGTCTCTAAAAGGTTCGCCATCACTGCTCTAGGATGTAGGCAATGACAAACCATTTCAGAAATCTTGCCAAGAAAAGAGCAGGGACTTGTCCAGAGAGAGAGAGACCAAGAGATGGTCAGCATCATATTTAAAGTACTGTCACTCGAAAAGTCAGTGGCAGCATATAAAAACTAAATAATAAAAATCTAAGTTAAATTACTACTGTAGTTTAAAATGACCAATACTCAAGAGGGTGTAAAAGAGTGCTGTAAAATGTGTTTTCAATGCCTGAGGCAAGTTTTAAGGCAGTTGGATTAAAAACTCCTTGGTAGCTTTGAGGATTCTAGTTTTGCATAGAGGCAAAACTGCACCCACATTCTGCACCATAATTTCCTCTGTTTATTCTGATCCTTGGGGGCTGGGAGGGAAGGAAGTCAAGAACTTATGGTTCCTGATTTTTTTTTTTAAAAAAATATTATTTTACAGTGAAAAGAAAACAATAACAGTGAAGACTGCCTCCAAGTTATCATTACACAAGGTCCTACATACTTGACGCAACAAGATGTGGGAATACTGTACTAAGAACATAAACACTAGACTTTCAATAATGCAGGAAAGGCCACGCCTGCCGTGTTGGACCCAAGAAAGTTTTCCACCAGAAGGGGAGCAAAGTGTCTCTTCACCAACGTTTCTTTCTAAAGGCCTACCTCGCTCCCCCCCCCGTCCCCCAGCTTGGCTTCTTCCAAGCCGGGCCTATTTTCCAGCCCAAGCCTATCGCCGAGACGCAGGGACGTTCCCCGAATCCCATTGGCAGGCATTACATCACAGCAGGGCACGACGTCCTCGTCGGCTGCTAATTACCTTTGCCTTCTTTCGTGCTTCCCTGGCTCCCCAGTAAGAAACTTGGAGCTGAGCTAAACAGTCAGTCAGCGAGCTGCTGGCCGCTTGAGATTCTCTCAAGTTAATCGATCTTCCGGGACTGGGCAACCAGCAACTAAAGAAGTATTTTGGGTACCCCCCTCGTCATCTCCAAAGGCCTGAACGTGCAGCAAGGGCCGGTTTGCACGACCCAACCCGGAGTAGACTGGCACCTCAACCCCGAGTTGAGGAAATCAGGGTTAAATTAACCAAGAATAAATCATGAAAACAGAGAGAATGTCACGATACTACTGTATCAGGGTCTGGCACGGCCAAAGCTAGGCAGGCATTCAGAGGGTGCTCCAGTTTCCCACCCCCGAAGGAGCAAGTGCAAGAGCTAAGCAGCACTGTGCATTCTTGTAACCAAGACAAAGCGCCGAACCGAGGAGATAATTATTAAAAGCACGGCCGAATGTATTTCGATCTGACAAAATAAATAAATAAAGCATTTCTTGGCTAGCAGCGAAGTCTAAAGGTGCAAATAAATGGCGGCAGATTCTTCTTTCCACTGGTCTTCTCCAAGGAGGTGCCCTCTGAATGTGTAGGACTACAAGGCCCCTCATTCCCCCATCGGACACGTCCCGCTGGTCGAGGGTTTCCCATCGAAGTGACAGGCTGAAGGTAAATTTGGAGAGAGGGCGCCGTGAAGGCGAACACACACGTATCCCCTCGTTTCAAATCCCGCCGCGTTTCCCTCCAACCCGGGTCGCCAAACCCTCCAGGATGGGTGTGGGAAGGGGGGGGGAATGGAGCATCTCCGGGTAAAATAGAGAAGCAAAGAAGAATCCTCTGTGCCCAAATTTTGCAGCGGCGACGACGGCACCGCTGGGCACCTGTCTCCAAATTACCCCGGCCTCCCAGGACTCGGCCCTCCAGTACTCTTCCCAAGAGGGCGGGGATGGCTGGGAGATGATCCTGGACACCAGCCATTTAGCCTCTTTCCCAGCCGCTGGGCCTTCTCCAGAGAGCTAGGACTTTCCCCCTCCCCGCCCCCCCCCGGAAAAAATCCAGTCAGGACTTACAAAAGCTCCGCCGCTGCTTGAAAGGCCGCTCCGAAGGCATCGCGGCCGAGAACCGGGCACTACCGAGACCACCGCGCCTTAGCACGGACGAGAAGGTCGTCGTTAGACTAAAAAAAAAACCGCTTCGGGAGGGCAGGGGATGTCTCCGGAGCCCCCGAAAGCAACTGCAGCTACGCCGCGACGCGCGCCTCCTCTTCCTCGATCGGCCGCCGCCGCCGCCTGCTCCCGATTAGATAGCTGAGCCACACAGATCCCCGAAGGTGGCAGCGCAGCGGTGACTTCATCCCACAACCTCCTTAAAGGGGAGGCGCGCGATCCCGCCCCTTCTGCAGTGCGGCCTCGTTGCCAGGGGCGCACCGGCCTCAGCCCCAGGCTGCCTTCGGCGATCTTGCTGCCGCCCTCGGGCAGCAGACTCGCTTCCCCAGGAGAAAGAATTAAGCCGAATCCCGAAGGGTGTTATAGAATATGCATGAAGGGCAGATGTCCGCAGATAATGGGCAACACACACAGACACACACACGCACGCACACACACACACACACACACACACCCCTATTAAAAAACATTGCCAGGAGTTCATCTAGAAATAATCCCTGAAACGACATTGTTTATTCGTTTAATTAATAGCAATTTATTATAATTAATACTTCTCTTTGAACCAGTCCTGAACAGTTTCATGCTGGATGTTACTCAACTGCAGCACAACTGGAAAAACTGGAAGAAGTGTCATCTTAAAAATCAACACATTTATATACATATAAATTAACATAAGTATAAGCTTTGGTGGATCACATGCATTTGATATATAAGGCTGTCTTTGTTATGATTAACTGAAAATGCTGCAGATTTGCTGAATTAAATCCAAGATGACCTTCCAAGTCAGACTTGGAGGAATCCAAATGCTCTCACATTTTGTTTCTACATTGATGCTTGATGCTTAGCCATATATCTCCCCTACCCCAACACCCAGGAAATGACATTGAACATGGGGAGAATATTCTGATCACAGAATGTCTATGGAGATTCCCAGTCTGAACCAAAGAAACTTCTTGGATGAGAAGCGAAAAGTTGTCAAGGAAAAAGCCCAAGAAAGTACAGTTGCCTTTTGGAAAAACAACTTTGGGGTCTCAACATAGAATGACTTTTGAGGAACAGTTATTTATATTTGTGATTAGAAGACAAAGTGGAACTTTAGTTCAGGCTTCTGGATGAGAAGAATTTGGAGAAGCTTCTCACATGCACTTAGTATATTTATAGCTTCTAGCTACTGAGAAGGCTACTCCCCACTTTATTCTAAGAACCTGAGGTAGGTTAAGCTAAGTAGCTATGCCAAGAACACTTAATAGCTTAGAAATTAAACATTAATCTTTGCTGAGTTCCTATAAACAACATCTACCAGTGTATGAGCTTGGAATGTGTAGGTCTTTCAACTGCCTTATATAATTAGTTTTTCACTTGTTTATAAAAGCTGTAATCTTTTCTGCCTTTTCAACTGGTCAGTCCAACAGCTCATTGGTGCTGCATATCAGTTAAGTTGAATTTCCAACCCTTTAGTAAAGTTGAAGTTGTAGGCATGTGATTTTCCCTTAGTGACCAACTTGCCAGTCCCAATTATGGTCACTAACCAAGGACTATTGTAGTAACTTGAAATGTGGCAATTATGACTTTGTCTGATGGATTAGATCAGGGGTGTCAAACTTGCAACATCACGTGACATGTCACGACGTATTGCGACTTTTTTCCCATTGCAGGCAATGGGGTGGGTGCGGTTTCACCATGACACATCTGGCCTGTGGGCCAGCAGTTTGACACCCCTGGATTAGATGGACATTTTAAAACGATTCAATCAAACCAGTGCCATTTACCATTTTGGCTTCAGTTTTTCAACAGCTGAATTATGTCTTCCAGGAAAAGAATTAGCCTTGTTGAAAAAGACAGTCATTGACTTAGCAAAGTTTTCAGCTGCAAAAGTCATCAAGGTTGTTTTTCCAAGGAAGCTTGGAAAGCTAAGCAAGCTGGAACTGGTGAATATTTGAATGGGAATTCTCTAGGAAACACCCAGACTGTACTACACTGGACATTTTCAAAAACATTTTAAATGCTGTCAGAGACAAATCTTTTAAGAACTTTTCTCAAGAAAACTATGTTCATGAGGTCACAAGGAGTTAAGTTTGACTTCAAGGAGATTTGACTTTTTCCGCTGTTTTTCCTGTACTGCTGGTAATTGTTGGCAAAATTATAGAAGGGGTTTGCTACTTTGTCTGAAATTAGAAAGCTGGCAACCCTCTTGTTTGGGGAGGGAGCCACCTAGTGATTGTATAGCATTATCACTGGTTGAAAGATAAACCTGGAAAGATATAGTAGGCACTTTGCTTTTAGGGCAGGTGTATGTACAGTATCTTGTACAGAAAGGATTTACTTCACAATAGGTTGATTAAGTGACCAATTGTTTTCTATATTACTGACACCAGTAATAGAAGGATGTGATTGAAAGGATACACCAAATATTATAGACTGAGAATTATTGAAATGGCATGAATTTCAAGGAAAATACTTCGAAAAGCATGAAAAAACTTTATTGAACTCAACAAAGGTTTGCTTGATTATTTTAATTTGCTTTAAAAAAAACAAGTGCAAAATAAAATGAAGACAAAAAGGAAGAATGATTTACAGTTATTAAAAGTATTTTCAACAAAGTTATTTAGTTATAATTTGCTAAAGAAAACTTCCATCTTTCATTATCTTTTTTATTTCATGTTTCGTTTTCTCCACGGGATAACCCTTGAGTAACTTGAACAGACTCCTTAAATTTTTAATATTTTAAGAAAGGAACCTCTTTCAGACATTATCATGGACAATAATTATCAATGTTAAATAAAAATATATAAAAAAGTAGAAGGAATGCAGGCCAGTTGTGGAAGTTTTCATTCTGTTGGACTCTGAATGACAATCAGGAAATAGTCCTTATCTGCAAAAATATAAAGCAATTATATTTCAATATTTGGTTGTTACTGTTAACTCATAGTAACTCTTTTGTGTCATGTTACACTATTTCAACTGCTTTGTAGACAGAGATTATGTGCCTTCCAGGCATTATCAGTTACAAAGAAATGTGGTTAGTGGCACATGCTGAAAAGGACTTCTTCATGAGGTTTTGCAAATATAATATACATAGTCCTTGACTTACGACTGTAATGGAGCCCGCCTATCATGGTAATAAGTGCTGTTTATGACAGTTGAGTTTATAATCTGTTTTGTACGGGTCATTGAGCAATTATGGCAGTGATAAAGTGAATGCCAAGGTCATTAAGAGAAGAATGGTTCACAATGGGCATAGATTTGCTAAAAAATGGAAGTGCTGATTTTCAGCAAAACTTTCATAAAATTCAGTCATTTGACTGAAGAATGCTGCAAACAGCCATGAATGTGGCCGGATTGCCAAATGCCCGAAGGTCAGTCCTGTGACCATAGGGGGAGGCAACAACTGGAACTTTGAATCCAAGGTAAATCTGTCATAACTTTGAATGGTCACTGAGTAACTGGTTGTAAGTTGGGAACTACCTATACTAGCTGGAAAAAACAATACTAGACAAAGATTATAAATAAATACACATTCCTCATGCTATTTCCTTTTTGGAAGCACAGTTATACGAAATACAGAAAGAGAATACGATATAGTAACCCAAAGAAATAAAGGCACAAGAAAAGGCTGAACATAAAGAAACAAGTTAAGTCAATAAACTACATAGAAAATTCACTCAATTACAAACATTAGAGTTGTTAAAACAGATCAGGCCAAAAGCCATCTACTGCATCATTGTTTCTTAAAATGAAGCATAGTTAGGCTGATACATTTAGAACAGTAGTCTCCAATCTTTTGAGCTTTGAGGATTGGTGGAGGGGGAAGGGGATGGTTCTGTGTGAGCGCACAGCTCCATGTGCCTGTTGCTCGTGCAAATGGAGATGTATGTGTGTGCACTCGCCTGCTGCACTACAAATGGAGTTGCATGTATAAGCGCACTGGCCCACTACTTCCATGGACCGGTTCTGAACAGACTGTTGACCAGGGTTTGGGGACCCCTGATTTAAAACCCATTCTTATCTGAATCTTATAAGAAAAACTGGTACAGAGATAGATTGCCTATTGCTGTTACATTTGGAGACAACTCTACCAGAGGCTCAAAAAGAGCTTTTTCCCCTTTTTAATTTTACCTGGTGCAACCATGATCTCATTTTTCTTGGAGCGAATCCGCAGGAATGTAAGATCATTCTGGGGATCAATGTCTCTGACAGTGCCCCTTGCCTTCATTATTAAGTTATGCATTAAGCCTGCGTACTGTACTGTGGAGGAGTTGTCCATGGTGCTTTTGATGGGGATACCTGCAGAATGCAAAAGGATTCTCGGGATAAATTATTTAAGACATTACTTGATCAGAAAATCCTAAGATCTCCATTTTTTACGGAACAGTTTTGATATAAAATCCTGTTTTTTTCATATGACCGCTTTATCTCAACAATTTGGAATTCGCACAGAATTCCCGTTCACTGTTTTTCTTATACATTCCTCTGCTACTACTCTGAGATTCTTTATGACCTCTCAAAGTATCATAAGCCTGATGATGGGGTGATTTTCATTGAATGAGCGTTCCTGGGAAAAGGAACAACTGGTGTTGCATTTCCTCCATTTCCACACTATCAGTCTTACTGTGGCAACAGTTTGATAGTCCCTTCCAGCCTAATGAACAGCAACAACCTTATATCTGAGATTTAGAAAGATTGCTTTTAATTGAGACATGATTCACTTCCATTATCCTGTGTCATAAAGAGTAGAACCAAACACTCAGATGTGTTTTTTTTTAATTTGGTTCATTAGATCTGCAGGCTGCCCAACTCCCAGATGACTCTATGCAACTTAACATCCAAGGATGTAAGATATGACACAGTGCACTGTTTTTAGTACTGATAATTTAACAAGAACCTCTTTATATGTTAGTAAGATTTAGATCAATCTTACACAACCAATGGGATGGTTTTTACTTTGGTTGCTGATTTATGTTCTTAATTGCCATTCAGCACCCAGAAAACTGAGGTTGAGATCAGTGGCCAAAAAAATTGAGATAAACAGATAAACATACATGCCTGTTCTACAAATATGATAGCAGTCAATAGTCCTTTTGCACACATTGGCTAACATGGCTCAGTATTGATTGAGTGATTGTATGGAGATGTTTTCTCTTTCAGCCTCAACTAAATCTATCCCTAAAAAAAGTGAAAGGTAGAACAAAACGACAGTATGTTCTACAAGTTTTATTTGAAATAGTCAAAAATGGTATCTTAAATTTCTAAAATAAGCTTTTAATTTAAGAAGTTTTAAATCCCAATCTACTTTGCCTATTGCTGTTATAAAACAAGTGGCGTATAGCAAGTACATACTGTATGTAAACCTTTCATTTCAGATTCAGTATGCATTTCTTTAATAAAGATGTATAGACACAATTGCCTTATTATATTAACGAGGGCCAAACCATACAATGCAATGCACTGTAAACTTATCACAGAGGGAGGAAGAATATTTAAAGTTCTACACAGGGTATACACATATATCACTTGTTGGCTATTTTAAAAAGATTTTGAAGAGCTAAATGTTCCAGATTCCTTGCTTGCTATATATTTCTTGCTTAATAAATATTTATTAAGCAAAATCTGTTTGGCAACCTATTTTAATCAAATAATAATTTATTTGGTTTATATGCTCTTAAATTAACAGAAGCCAATCTTACATTACACTTTATTATAGTTATTTTATATTGGGCTGCTTTTATAACTTGGGTTTGTACACTACTACATTGATTTTAAAATGCTGCTTTATATCTATATTGAGGAGGCTGTTTGAAAAGACTTCAATAAATGTTTTTAAATAAATTTAAATCAGAAAGTTTGTCACAATTTCTAAAAGAAGATACTAAATGAATGCACACTGTTCCATTTTAATAATCAGAGATAGCACAATCTCAAAATAATGTCAAAGGCTTTTGATACAATGCGATTCACTTCCTCCCCAACAGCAATGTAATTTCAGCCTTGGTTTCATAATGCATGTCTGAGTCCCCAAGTGCTTCCTAATCCCAAACCACGCTGCTTATGTGCTACCAAAGGGCAGATTCCATTCACATCAACTTAGCTGTCACAGCACCTTCTGAATTCACAATAATGATCCCTTGGACTCCCTTTTGACTCTGGATTCGCTTCAGTGTTTCCTCTACCTCAGCCTGGGAGGGGAAAAAAAAATAACAATAGCAATTTAGTTTCTGGATCAAAGTCTGTGCTAAGCCATATAGATACAGAAGAAGCCTAAAAGGATTCAAAGAGACACTTCTTAAATATTAAGCCAAAAGCACAGCTATTTTGGGAACAGTCCTATCAATGCCTGCTTTTCTTAAACCCATAATTTTCCTCCCATCATTTGGAAATAAGCTTTGGATGCCAGACATTTGTTTCCTCTAGTTTTCTAGTAGGTTTTTTAAAAAAAAAAAAAAAAAAAAATTGCACTCAAAGCTTCGCACCTACAGGATATATATAGTGGTAAAATCTTGCTTGCTCAATTTCCTTCTGAATATAAGGGTCTTTTCACACACAGTCTTCTATATGGGGATAATTTCTATCTAAGAAAGGATTTGCAGGATTCATCTTGAAAATGCAATGCAAATATTTAAATGCTGATTGGAACACATAATTGCAAAGTCAGCATGTGGAGCATCCCTCCTTTAGGGGCAATGACATGCTGACACAGATGAAACCTAAAAACCTTAGAGGGATGAAATTATACTTAGAGACAGTAGTAGAGACTATATATATATATACACACAAAGCTCAGGGTTGAATGATTGGGTTCTTGATGTTCTCTGAGATTAGGTAACATCATCAGTGCCCGAGATCTCAAGTACTGATGGTGCTAGCCTGGTAATGAAACATCTGCAGAAAAACAACCAGATTAAGACAACACCAGGAACCCAGCTTGGAGACAAATAGAAGCAGCAGAAAACGTTGGTTGAAATAAAATGTAATGCTTTTAATTCTTTATATTTACAGAAATTAAAGCTAAAATAATCAAACATTATATACTCTAAACTTCAAGAAAGCAAATTTAGATTCAGAGCAAATGATAAATATAATTAAACAAAAAGTTAGAGGTAAACAAGGTAAACATGAATTTATTTTTTAAAAAAGGAAATAACTAAAAACATGATTGCCCACAATTCCAATGAAGTAAAAAGGAAGAACCAACTCATGCAACTACAAAAATGGCTTGGGGAAGATTTGAAAACCAAAATGGACATATGTAGGAAGAGGAAATAAAGAAGGAAGGCCAGAAGGAAAAAGTAGCTCCAAATTAGAAAAAGTATCTGGAAAGCAAAAGAGTGAGCTGAGGTTTGGGATGGATGCTAAGAACATTTTTAAAAAAGACATCTTCAGAAATGTTCAATGAAGGACATACCAGTTGCTATATCATATAAATGCACTTGAAAAAGCAGGATATATACTTTGCAAATAAACTCATTTTTAATAAGAAAACATGCAGCTAAAGACAATGCTTGTTAATGCATTGTAAGATTCCTGTTTCTGTTTTCTACTTCAGGTTAAAATGTAGTGGTGAATCAAGCATAAAATTGAGTTTAGCTTGCACCAGGACAGAGAGATGAAGAGAAGCAAATCTACTAGACTGGGACTCTGCAGGCATAGAAGCTAAAGTCATTTTGAACATATATAAGAGCAACTGAAATCTGTGGGAAAATATCACAGGAAACATATCCTCCTTCTAAAAAGAATGCTTCACTTCAACTAGATAATCAAGACATTACATAAGTAGTATGTGAAGATGTTTTTTTAATTGTGCCATTACTTTGTCTAATTCATGAAATTTTACTTCCTGTAACTGACACTGTTTTCCATTAGAATCTGTTAGAACAGCTTTTTTTTCTTTCTGACAATAAATGATTAAATAATGGAAACCAGAATAGTGCCATGATATCTTTCTGATAGTGTGAGGATTTATTTCTCTGGAAACACTATTTACAGATATTGATCACAATTCATTCTCACTGAAATCTTTGAGTTTTGGTTTTCTCAAAGAAATCTTTGAAGAGACCTTCTTCTGCAAACATTATAATAGGCTCACCTATGTCAACAAGTTCCTCTTTTTTAAAATTTGATTAGCAATATTGATATGATAACAAGAGTCAACATACTGTACTGGTTTTAAGAGAAACTGACAAACTAACCATTCTTGGAGAACTGTATGTAGATCTGGTTGCTTTTCAGCAAAAGGGGCCTATAATGGGAAATGTTGCTAGAAAAGATCACAAAACTGATCAAAGGGCTGGTTTGTTGAGCAAGATACACAAGTCTGTGTCACTTGCTACTGTTGCTGAATTAACAGAATATATGTAAGGTCCAAATAAACAATCCATATTATGACTCAGCATAATGGCTAGGATCACACAACACAATAACACAACAATTGGACGTGTCCAACATTCAAGACCACAAAGCATCCCCAACTACATTTTATTTTGGCACATTCACAAGATTCAGCTGTCAAGTAAAGGTGATTACTGCATATTAAACAGGGTACCGGTTCCTACATGACAGCTGGACATATATACATGGGACCCATCACAGCCGCTCTTTCGGGACACAATGCATCACGAACTAGCCAGTCACATTACAATTCCTTCGTGTGCTGTGAAAAACCAGCCCTAGCGCGTAATTTACAGCGTAAACCGGAAAACTGGGTTGAGAAAATCATAGTTAAATTATTGGGTAAGCAACCAGAAGTGAAAAGGCCAGCTAAAAGGCATATTTCAGAACACATGAAAGCGATTGTATGCTGGGCAAAGCAATGACAAGACACGCCTCGCCTCATCCCACGAGACCATGGGCTGAGGAATCGGGGAGCCGTGGTTTGAAAGACACGCCGCAAAGCTAGAGAGGAGCAAAGGGTGACATTTGCGTCCCAAGGTAGAGGTGGTGGGGTCCTCAGCCTTCCTTGGTCATCCCATCGCATTCCGGAAGACTCTGCCCGAGTCTCGATCCCACTCCCTCCCCACTCAGAATTTTAAAGGGCGAAGCAAAGTCGGTGAACTACACCAATCCATCGACCTCACTCCGCCTTTCCTTACCATTTTGCAAAAAAGAAAGCAAAGACTTAAGCCAAGGATCGCCAGCTGATTCCGCAGCCGAACCCCTGAAAGCCTGCGCGCCTGCGCGCCATTCTCAGACTGTTTTAGGGCTGAGACCTAATTCAACCAATCGACGCAGGCGGAAGGCGGGTTCTGAAGGGTTGGGATCAAGAATAATTTTCGTAGCCCCCCCCTTCTTGTATCGAAAGGTTCACAAAGAGAGAGGTTAGGGGCCGTCGTTTGAAAGGCACGCAGCAAAGATAGAACTGAAGGTTAGTTAGGCATGCTTGCTGTTAAACAGGGCAAAGCTTGATATAAAAGGAGAAAGCAAAACGATAAATTCAGAATAAACAGATGTATCAATGGTGTTTTGAAATCATAGCTAGCAGAGCCAGGTTCAAAGTCCCGGGAGTGAAGCTGAATGGCTTTGGGACAAGAATGTCTTGATGAGAAAATACAATGAGGACGCCTCTCCGTCAGTCAAGGGAAAGATATACTTACTGTAGGATCCAATCTGTCGGTCACCGAGACCAGAGGTTTATTCTTCCACGATTTCGGACTCGTGCTGGAGCCCATCCTAAGGGAACCTCTCTCTCTCTCTCTCAAATGTGACAACTTTAAGATGTATGGACTTCAACTCCCAGAATTCCACAGCCGGCAGAGTTGAAGTCCACGTTCTTAAAGTTGCCAAGGTTAGACGACATGCATTATTTCTGTGAAAGTCTCCTTTTGCCCTCTATGGATTCAAGTAGAGACAAATGCTCCAGTTTTCATGACAGATGCTTTATAAATGGGAGTTCCAATGAGATTTTTTTTCTAAAAATGCTTCAAATCCAAATCTTCATACTATGACAGCAATAGAAGTACATCCTCACTGGATGAAAAACAGGGTTCTGTGAAATCCAGTATTCTGTTCCTATAGTGACCAACTAGTGCCTGTGAAAAGCAGTTTAGTAGCATAAAAGCACCTCCTGTTTTTGTTTACCCACTGGCATTCAAGGCAAACTGGAGATAATATGTAATTGTGATATATGCTGATATATGTTAGTAATATTTCTTCTGTAAGTTTTAAAATCTTTTAATAAATACAGACTAGTAGCTGTCATATTCAGTAGTTTCTTAATTCAGCTATAGACTTTATGAAGTACTTCTCTATCTGTTCAAAACTTCCCATCTATAGAATATAAATTATAGAGCTCAATGCAGAATGTATCTGTGACACATAGGGCATAGAGTGGGAAGCAGCCTTGAAGGTCTTCCAGTCCAATCCCCTGCTCAAGCAGGAGTCCCTACCATTTGAGACAAATGGCTGTCCAGTCTCGTCTTGAAAACCTGCAGTGATAGAGCACCTGCAACTTCCAGGGGAAAGCTGTTCGGTTAATTGTTCTGTCAGGAAACGTGTCCCTAGTTCTAGTTTGGATCTCTCTTTAATGATATTCTACTCATTACTTTTTGTCCTGCCCTCATGTAGTTTGGAGTAGTTCCGATTCCTTCTTTTCTATGACAACCCTTTACATACTGGAAGATCACTCCTAGCCCTTCTTTGTTAGACTAGGCCAGTGCTTCTCAAATAGTGGGGTGCGCCCTCCAGGGGCGGCACGAGGCTCCGTAAAGGGGGGCTCATTTGACCTCGGCAAATACTGTCATATTGGATTTCTAGATCGGATCATCCGACTCACTCGCAAGCGGCAGCCCGACGCGGAGGACAACATGACCGCCAACGCACGTGACACATGCAAAGACCCAATTGGATAGACATGATGCTCTATCCTGATTGGCCAAACCCGCCCGTGTGACTTTTAGACCTGGAAATCAGTCCTCTGTACAGAAAAAAAATTTTTTACAGTCGCGCGGGGGGCGCGAAATGTTTTCTTCTTCCTAGGGGGGCATGACAGAAAATAATTGAGAAGCACTGGACTAGGCACACTTTGTTCCCTTAATTATTTATCATATGGTTTAGCCTCCAGACCCCTTATCATCTTTGTTGCTCTTCTCTACACTCTTTCTAGGGTCTCAACATCTTTTTTTTATCATGACAACCAGAATTGATGCAGTATTGCAAATATGGTCTTGTATAAAAGTGGTACTATCACTTCTCATGATCTTGAAACTGTCGTTCTGTTGATGCAACCTAGGACTGCATTAGCTTTTTGGGCAGCTGCAGCACACTGCTGGTTCATACTAAAACAGTGGTCTTCAAGAACACTTTGGTCCCTCTCATAAATTGCTATTGAGCCAGGTGACACCTATTCCATATCTTTTTGAAAATCTCTGGTGAAGAACTCACTGCTTCATGTCTTCCACTCACCTTTTACGTAGACTGAATATGCAGATCCTTTAAGCACTCCTTTTAGTGTTTGGTTTCCAACCCTCCCCTCAAATGTATTCATTTGTCACTTTTTGAACAGTAGAGAAACTTTCAGGAAGAGAAAGTCACAACATGCAAAGAATGAGACCATAATTTTTTAAAATACTTTTTAGAAATTTGAGTTCTTGAGCAATTTTTATTGTTACAATTACCTGAGTATATGAATTTATACTTTGACAACAATTTAATATCGGGCTTGCAGTATAGCATTTTACAATCTAGTGCTTCTGATTTCTCTTGCAATTCTGGGAAAGAAATGTGGAACAGTTTCTTCTCAAAATCAGAGCTGAAGATACCAAATGGATTCAATTTAATCTTCAGCTTCAATTTGAATTCTGTTGGAGAATTTGTTAATGTGATCTGGTAAACATCACAATGAAAATAATTGATGATGAAATTTCATCCAGTAAAAATTGGAAATATACATTTCATGTATCCTGTTAGAGATAGTGCTATGTTCTTATATTCATGTGGAAGAACTGTTGACTGCTGGCCACATACTTTTGAATTAGTTTATAATGAAAAAATCCTACTCTTTGCAGCAAAAAAATCTTGTCACAGTTCAAGCCATTCCACCCAGCAACAATACCATACTTCCACAAGCCTTCAGGTTCCCACAATGAAGAGAGATTCAAACTGCTCAAATGATTTTTATTATTGCAACATAACAAGGCATAAGAACAAAATTTAAAAATTACAATGCAAAGGGACCTCAAAAGTGATTTTCCATTCTGATTTTAGAAATATTGCTAGCATAATGCTTACAATAAATGTTTTAACAAATATTTCATGGTCAAGACTCTGTTTGTTGAGTATTCTCAGTTTTGACTGTTTAAAATACTTTTTTTGTGCTTGGAATATCCAGCCCCACTTCGCCTTGTAATGCAGCAGTAAAGACAAACAAAAAGCTATTTAAATTAAAAGTATGAATAAGCTACACTTCTCCAGACTGCAAAAATATATACAAGCATTTGCTTTTTCCTGATCTAATCATCTGAGCCATAAAAATATTAAACAGCCATGCCCTATAGAACTAGGGCCTCAGCTATTTTAATTAGAGCTATCCTTTATTTTAAAAATATAGGGCAGAAAGCCTTTTGTATATTTATACATTAACAATATTTCTAGGTCACTAGATGAATAATGTAACATTATGTAGAGCATCATCAGTATTCCATACTTATTTGTTACCTCCATTTTATTTCTGAATTGTAAATGTTCAATAATTAAATGCTATTAAAACAAATAAGCAAAGAATTCTAAGGCTTTTTCTCCTCCAAAATCTTGATTTTTAATATATACTTCAGATATTCTGATAAACGCCACAGATAGATCTCTCTCCAGAATAATGTATGACTTCTCGATCCAAGTAAAATATCATTTGTGTAAGAAAAAATTCTGTGTATATTCCTTTGAATGTACAATGAAAGGGAGGAAAATTAAATTCTGTTCATAATTTTTAGAAATGAAAATGGAAGAACAATGGGCTATTTATATTGTTTCTAAGGAGAATTCTTAAAAAAAGTCAGTTATAAAACTGGTTAAGCCCATAAGCGTTCAATAGCCCTGAATTAATTCATTCTTAGAGTCTGGATGGGTAGATACTGTATGTAACACTTGTCTTACTGGTCAATTGGTTTGATCTTTGACTATGCTAGCTAGTTCTCAAAGGATTTTGCTCTTCTCACGCAGTAGGACAATACAAGTATGTAACTATCAACATGCATTACTGATTTCTGAAAATGTCATCACCTCTTCTACTGAGTTCCAGAGCAGCATGCAGATCACAGAATTTTAACAACTTGGAGGAAAAGATGCAAGGTAGCAATGCTGGGCAAAAGAACTAAGTGCTTTTGTTAAAAACTTGGGAGTATAGTTTAACTACTATTGTCAACTTTAATGGACAATATAAAAATATAATAATTGAAATTGAAATTAGATTTAAAACCCAGTGCTGCCTAAGTTGTTAATAAGAGCTGATCAACAGTCTAAAATCATAACACACAATTTCCACCCTCTAAAAAAAGTTAATGAATTATTTAAAACAGTATTTGGAAGTATGCAGGAATGTAATTTTTGTGCCTCAGTTTCTTACAACAGAATTCTATGCCTGTTTGTTCAGAAGTAAGTTTCACTCTGTTCAATAAGATTTACTTACAAATACACATGCACAGGATTGCATGTCCAGATATATTCATGAGGCAGTTTTGTTGCAATAGTTAGACCACTACTGGGAAATAGGAAGCAATACTCCTGCATCTAGAGGAGAACTAGAATTGATAGTTAATGGCCATTTGTATAGTTTTAAATTCAACCTACAAAAAGGACTGGAAATAATTTCCAGTTGTTTCCACCTGAAAGAATTATCTTTCAAATTTACTATTAAAGTACCATCATCAAAACTAAGTACTCACTTAGCTGAAAATGGGTTAAAATTCCTGCAAATGTGAAGAGGCACCTTCAGATGGAGAAATAACCTGAGGAATGCGATCATAGTGGTAAAAATAAATAAAAGTGCTATGCTATGGATGCGTGCATTAAGGTCTACATATCCGTCGACTCTGTTTGAACAGAGATGGCTTTGGGATATGTTTTGTGAGAGTGGAAACAGTCAAGCCTCAGTGGGTAAAGAACACATAATGCAAGCAATGGAAATGCTTTTAGCACCGCCAGAATCTGAATGCAAGCAAGTGCTGTTAGAAAAAGTTTGCTACAATGCTGCAGCTACCAGTGGACTTCCCAGTTCCTCAGCAGTAATACTTTGTTACTAAAACAGGAAGAGAAAGGAGTCATTTTAAAAAAAGAAAAGAGAAGAAGGGAAAGGGAAGGGAAGGGAAGGAAAGGAAAGGAAAAAGAAAAGAAAGAAAAGAAAATGCACTCCAGTTAATAAACATGATGCAAGACATAGCTCCAGAAGTACAATAACCTCTGGTTGAGGAAGATTTCATTTATAGTTTATCATTTTGGATTTCTGTAAAGACTTGGAAGAAATCTAAAAACAGAAGGAATAAAATGACAGAGCAACATCCATTTACTTACATACTAACATTTGTTTAAATAAATGATCAAGTCCTGTTTACAGTAAGAAGTGCAACTAGCAGAGGCAGTGAAGAACTCACACCCTATATGAATTTATGTTCTTCTGATCCAAATTCCATTAAAAGTTACTCTTGTCCAAATCCTTCCGTTTCTTCAATTGCAAACAATAACTTTTCCTTTAGCTGTTCATAACTCTTGTATGGTGGCAAATCCAAGCGATTGAAACTGAAAATAAGCAGCAAGCTTAATAACATTGAACATTTTAACAAAATGATGCAGAAGAAAAATAAGAGCATTAGCTCAACAAATGACTTTTTCTGCCTTTTTGTTGCTTTGATGTTGAGTTACAGCAACATACCGTATATGCCGGCGTATAAGACGACTTCCAGAAGCGCTAAACTCGGCGCCAAAGATGGGGGTCGTCTTATACGCCAAGTCGTCTTATACGCCGGAAATACTGGTAGTTTCCGGCGTATAAGACGACGTTCTAGGAAGGCGACTCGGCGATAAAGACGGGGGTCGTCTTATACGCCGGGTCACCTAATACGCCGGCATATACGGTACTATGTATTTTCACATATCTACATTGTGCATTAATCCACTTCAGTCTATTTCTTGAGCTTAACTATATACCGTATGAACTACCTATATATTATACAATTAACTCTTTTACTACATATTTATGATTTTAATGATATGCTGTGTAATTCAGATCTGCTTCTGAGTAGACAAGGAAAAATAGGAACAGTTTTAGTGTAATTATCCAACAATTTTTGTATCCCTATTTTTAAATGAAAAATTTAACTTTTGTGCCAAGACCACAATGGTATGCAACTGTGTGATTTAAAACATTTTAGCTGTTTATTTACAAAAAATATAAAAGTAGCCCTAATTGTTACATAATGGAAATAGTAACTTGAATCACAACAGTGATCTAATTACTTACCATGTATGGCTTCTAGGCAACCAGTTTTCTTTACCAACTTTTTCAATGCAGAATTTTTGGGGCCCATTACTCCCTAAAATATTTTTTTTAAAAATTAAGATATGAGAGATATTAAGTTGTATTAAGTAAATACAGTAAAAATCAAAGCTGCTGAGGATCAGATATTTTTTGTTAAGAAGTAAGTAGTAAGATCTTTTGTGCTTGTTTCACTATTAAGTGGTAGTCATATTAATTTCTGATAAATAGCTGTGCCATCATGGACAATGTATTAAAACAATTCCATGTAAAGTTCTTCCATTTGTGTTGACTTACATAGCACCTGAAATTCATTTCCAGTTCCACAAACCAGGGAGTCTTGGTGACAGTGATCTATATCCATCAGCATGCAATTCAACTACTGTAACACACATTACATAGGGCTACATCTAAAGATGACTCAGAAGCTGCAACAGGTAAGAATGCGACAGCCAGACTATTGGTAGTCAAGCCTACCACTGAAGTATAATACCCTTGGTCACTAAACTAATTGCTGGTAATCTCCTTGGTCCAACTGAAAGTTCTGTTTGTCATTTATAAAGCCTTTTACAGTGGTCTCCAAACTTGAATTAGGGACTGCTTCTCCAAAATGTTTTCCCCCATTTTTATCAGATCATTGAGTGAATGCCTGTTCAAGGTCTTGTTTCCTCAGATAGTAAAATCTTAGTGGATCATAGGAGGGCCTTCTCTGTGATAGTGCCAATTTTTTGGAACATCAGCCACCAAACCTGAACATGACCTTTTTAAAATTTCTCTCCCTCCTAGTCAAAGTGAGTTATTCTAAGTTTCTTTCCCATGTTTTCTTCAGTATTTGGGCTATATAATAGCGTGTTAAAATCCTTTTTGGCTTTTCATATCAAGGTCATCTCCTTTACATATGGAGTTTGCTTAACAGTAACTCTGCATATTGTGTCTGCATGGGAGTACCAGATCCCTCATGCAAAGACTTTGTAGAAGTTTGTAAAGAACAAAGGTAGAACATACCAACTTCTATACATCATTAGGCTGGCTAACCAAATAGTATTTTGAGTTGCATAAGGAAACATAGAGAGTTACCATTAATTATGATAAAGGTCAATTTAATTACAAAATAATATGAGCCATATACATGTGCAATGGTTGGGATCCAGAAACAGTTCTGGATGCTTTAATGAGCCATAGACAGATGTTGTATTCATGTTTCTGGATGTTTTAGAAGCACTGCACAACCACAATAGATCAGTACAGTCTTCTAATATTTCTAAAGTGATTCATTCTGCATCATAAACAACCATGCCTCCAATAGTACAAGGGTATATACTTGAAGGAAGTATGTTTCTTCAAAATGCTGAAGAAATGGGATTTTATTCAGTTATTTTACTGCCAACAAAGAGTGAAATGATGCAAAGATACAGAATAAGGCAGGGTAAATACTTTTTCCTATTCCTATTTCTCCTACAATACTCAGCACTTTGTTCTGGAGAAATCCCAACCTTTCTTTTGCAATAACAGAAGAGGAAGAGGCAGAAATTATCTGTTAAGTTGCCAGAATTATCAAGGCTTAAAAATAACCATCCTTAGAATCAATCCTTAAGAAGCTCAAGTAAAATAAAAATACTTTCCCCATTAAAGTAAGGTATGCCATTGTTCAACAATACTGTAAAACTTACCCTTTGAAGATGTGCACAATATTCTTTCACAACCCATTCCTTGCATAGAATGACATACATTTTAGATGTTTTGCCCTGGACAGAATTCAGAATGTGCCTTATCTACATATTAAAAAATACTTTGTGTTCTATTTTACCTGGATATTGCTTCTTGTGAATGGAGTATCCAATTTCTATCTGGGCCAGGTTGGTGGTTTTGTAAAGATTTGTGTGGGGAAGCTGAACTTCATATGAATGAATGTGTGTAGCTTCCTTAATGGGAGATTGATAATTTGCCCAACTGACAGACTGCAGATACTGAAATGCACCAGCCTTGTGATCAGTCAGGCTATTTCTCAACACAGATCTAGCACTCTTCCCAAACAGTGCTAAATTTGGGTACAAAAATAGCCTGGTTGATAATATAAGCAGTTGTCGCTGTGGCAGGCAGCTGTCCAGTCTCATCTACAGCTCAAGCCAAAATGACCATGGAGGGAAGTTCCCAGTGACGAGACAGCATGTTAGGTACAGTCTAAAGTGGCCAATAAATACAGAAAACTTATTGCTCCAATTTAATAGTCATCTAAATAGAAGATTCTTCCAAGTCCGAATCCCACTGTTTTATATAGTCAGAATATCCACAACTGTTTCAGGGTTTGGTTTATCTGAATCTAGAATAGGTAAATCATTCTGGATTTTATTTTGCCCTTACTGTGGCTAATATGAAACAGAATTTCCAGCATGCGCTATTTGAATTGAAGCAAAACTTATTTTTTCATTTCATTCACACCTCTATTATCCATGAACCATGTGCAATGTACCCCACTTTAAAAATGATTATACTGGGAGCTCATTTCTTGTCCAAGATAATTAGTTAAGCTATTACCTGTGAAAAGGAAGCTGGTAAACAGATGTTAATGTTTCCAAATTCATATATGAATGCCCAATGACTTGAGCTTATGCCCAAAGTATGCTAATCCAGCTCACATAATTTTGCTTACCCATGAGGTCAGAAAATCCTCCAACTGGCAATCGACATGTTCCAGTAACAAACTGTAGTAATCTCATTCTCTTCTCATTATCTATTTCCTTCACAAACTGAAATAAAATAGATCATTTAAAACAATTTGCAATATCTACTGCCAATTCACAAAGTGTTGACAGCCATAGCTGTCTTAAATCAACAAATTATTTTTAATACATTTGCAGCCTCTATAAGCTGAAACATTTACATTGAAGTATTAAATATTTTTATAATTTCATTATGATCTAAAATTTGAGATCTAGTTAGGAGTAGCACTTAAAGGCACTGAGCTAAAAACTAGGAGTTCATGAGTTCTAGTTCTGCCCTAGGAAAGAAGCCACTGGGTGACTGTGGGCCAGTCATTCTCGCTTAGTGTTAAGAAGGCAGCGATGGTAAACCACTCCCAAAAAATGCTATAAGGACTTATCCATGTATTTGTCAGGAATCAAGACTGAGGCAAAAATGTATAAAAATTCAAAATTTTAAAAAAGAAAATACTATATTTTTATTTAGATGAAAAAGTTGCATCTGTATAAATTTTCACTTTGATATTTTACTTTTTGGTAATGGAACAGTAGGAAAAGAACTAGCAAAATTATTAGACCCTAAGAAAATTTGAAATGTTTGTCTGAATAAACATATTACCTGATGTTCAGATAACATGATCTTAAATTTATGGCATAATAAAAGAATATAAAAATATTGTTTCAAAAGACAATCTTGCCTTCATATCTGGAAATAGTAAAGACAATATAATTTAGCTTAAGAGGAATATTATTCAAAAATTCATTTGAAATGGGTTTTACTTTCTCAGTATAGCCATCAGTAAAATTATCACATCAGAAACTGAGAAACTAAGTTCTAGTCCCGCCTTAGGAATGAACACATCACAGGGTTATTGGGAAAATAGGAGGAGGAAGTACGGGGAATGTTTGCCACCATGAATTATTTATAAAAATAATAAAGCAGGATAGATAAATAGATAGACAGACAGACAGCATAGATAAATGATGTGTATTGAAGCATTACAAACCTGCCAAAACCACACTATTTGCTTGCTTGTCCTGGTATAATGCCGGTAGATCGTATGTCTTTGCCAATCAGTCAGGTCAATCTCTTGCATTCCACATAAAAGTACCTGGGGGGGGGGGGGAGGAAGAGGGTGGAGAAGCACAACACAAGTGAACACCTGAATAACATATTTATTTTCCATGATTTGCAATGCAAGGGAAAACATCACTTAAGCCACGGTGACAGTTTTAAGCCAACTCTTTTCGCAAATGAAAAGAGGCTGCAAAACAAAGAGTCTTATGCTGTTTATGGATCAAATCTCATACAGCCAAATCTATTTATTTCCAGCTCTGCTGCAGTTCATTCCAAGTGACTTTTAATACTAGTTCTTCCTTAAAGTGGGGAAGCTCTGGAGAGCCTAGAGGCAAGGTAGATTTCACAATGATGACGATTTCTGCACTGCCCTGTCTCAGGTTAACTCAGTCTTTTCCTTCCCCCTCTAACTTTCAGCCACTAAAGGTCTATCCAATTTGCTATTACAGTACTTAAAAAGGAAAACATGCAAAAAAAAAAAAAGTACTACTTAAATGGCTTTTCAGCTATTCTATTTATTTAAGAAATTATCTGGCAGCCAGCCACGCAATACAAAATAAAACCATGGATGTGAGGAATAAATCAGAAGAAATTTTTGAAAGCTATTTTTACACTGTATAGCTGGTAAACAGGGGAGAAATCATTGTGTCCTTTTCAAGGTAGATGGATTAGCTTCAAACTGCTTTTGAGAGATGGGAGAATAAAAGCGATGGCAGTGAATCTGCATCTTGTCTGGTTAAAACTAATTGCAATAGTTGTCTTATACTTTCCCCATTCCAGCAGTAATAAGGTAACTAAAACTTTTGCTAAAATTTGGTAGCCCATAAGATTAAAATACAGTAGCCTTTAACAGTAGCAACAATAGCTGTCCAGAATCACTTTGGATAGTGAGATGGGTGGCATATAAATTTAATAAATAAATAAACTGTCCCTCAATTCATCAGTTCCCTTGAACAGAAGTTTTCGTCCAAATTATAGATTTAAAGGTCTACCTCCAGTTCTTTGGCATCAAAGTATTGTAAGTACTGCTGTGATAGAATCTCATTGAATCCTTCAAAGAAAGCTTGTGTCTGCTCTTCAACACCCCGGGAAAGCCTCCATTCTGCTACCAGCCTTGAAAAGAAAATATACACTCATATGACAACAGCCAGTGCACCTTGATTCAGATGAATTATAATATTAATTAATGAAAAATTATAGGAATTTGAAATACTGAAGTCATTCACTGTTTGAAAAGGTAGCACAGAAGAACAAAGGAACATAAAATCTTGCAGAACATATAGCTGAAGTGTTACCACCATAGCAAAAAGACACGATTAACTTCCAGCCTTGTGCACTTCAACCAGGACACATGGTCTGCTATATTCAGTTATACAGTTCTAGTGAATTGCAATTTGGACAAGAAGATTAAGGCACATATGGGCAAACTGCATTACACACACAGCCCTTGGACACTCACACATATGGAAATGTAATCTAAGAATACAGGAAGCTTGGCTCACTTTCTCTCACAAATTAGCTGATCAGGGCTCTGAAGCAAGAGTGGGAAACTTGTGGTGCTCTAGAAATGGCCAACTACAGTTCTACAATTCCAGATAGCATGGCCAATGGTGATGGTTGATGGAAATTGTAGTTTAAAGACAGAAGTTCTCCATAATAACGCTGCAGAATAGCATGGAGGAGAAAAATGAAATTGATGAAAAAATCTCCTTCTCCCCCCTGCCCAGCAGTAGTTTTACTCTGTCCAAGTTGTATGTATGAATGAAAAGAGACCTAATCAGAGAATAGCAACTTGAATCCAATAAAAATTATGGTTAAAAATACTTAAAATAATTTTGAACTTACTTAATATATTCTTCTTTGTTTTCTTCGGTAACAAGGATGTTGCTACCATTGAGTTTCAAGTCATGGCTCTTTATTTCACCTAGAATTTCTTTATCAACTGAGAAATACATTTCTAGGCCGCATTCTTCAATATTGTTTTCCCTACAAAGTCAATATCGTATAGTGTGATTAATTACTAAAATATTTTTTACTATGGATAGTCTGACAATAAACAATATCAGGCTTAAGAATATAGTTCATAGCTTTTAAAATCAGCACTCTTTTTCTGAAGCTGTCAGCCATGCTTCCTTTTTATATTATTCTCTGAAAGTTACCAGTGGAGTGACACTGGCATAATGCCATTACAACAGTTAATGGAGTCAACATTTTGACAAGGTTAATTAAAAAAAAAAAATAGAAACCAGTTGTGTTGAGCCCAATGGAGGGTCAATGCATCTAACCCCTAAATCTTTCAAACTATGAAATCAATGATACACTGTCACAAAAGACCCCCCCCCCAAAAAAATGTTGAGGCTTTATTTGGCACAGAATGGCGTATCCTGTTTTACAACTTATCGTCTTATTTAAAAATCTACAGGCTATCAAAATTAGAAATATCAATCTCTCTAAATACTTGAACTTCATATATTATTTGCCTTTTGGAGGACCCCAAAGACATGGTTCTATAATTAGGCCTGGGAATCCCATGGAGGTATATAGCTAGTGAGCCACCCAGGGTCACATGTGAGATGGATGGCTACATAAATTGAATATTAATAAAAAATTAATAAATATTTCATTAAAATGTAAATTCAAATATGAATAGCAAAGTAACTTTTCAGTGAGACTTAAATATTTACTAATTTGGTCTAATTTGTAGACATTTATTTGGATAAAGTTAATATTCAAAAAGTGGAAATAAACTCACTTAACCCAGATGAGGGAATTATAGAACTCAGGATCTACAGATTCCAAATCTTTTAATCCAACTGGCTTGTTGAGGATACGTTTATAGAAAGGTAGGGAGAACCCTGTGTCTATAAATTTTCCATGGAATAATGCCTGAAAAGGATAGAAAGTATTACTTATCTTATATTCGTTGCACTCTGCTTATCTGATTTGAAATCTATGCTATTCCTATCACTTTGCAAGAAAATTTCACGAAAGGAATCCCACAATAGAATATATGCTACAATGATAGTCTCAATTTTCTTTCGTTTGTTCCCCCCCCCTTTAGCAGTGTTTTCATATTATCCTAACATCTCATTGAATAATTCTTCTATTTTCCAATTAATGAAGTCAAGATGTCAAAGAGATTCTGTATGTTTTCCTTGACAATGAATGCTAAAAGCGTAAGATCATATTGTGGAAACTGGTTGACTTTGTTCTTCTGCTGTAACTTGATTTGAAACTTGTACACAGGTAGTTTATGATCTGCTCTATATAACCCAGTGAACAATGCTGAATAATTTAACTTTTATTTGCAAGTTATTAGAACATGCAATTCAATATAATTTAGATACATTTAATTATAAAGTACTGAAAACATCTCTACAATTTCATGTAGATAGCCTATTTTAACAAAACATATGGCAGCCTAAAATAACTTCAATTTTTTACAACATTTCAGAATAAATTCAGAAAAAAGGATTATTCTAATAGCACTCTTATTCAAGATATATGATATATTTTTATCAAGGCAATGTTTTCTTCTTACCAGGTATTAAGAGGAATAGCAAAATTAAAAGCTTGGCAGGCTTTTAACTATATTGAGCATTCAAATATAAAACACTGGATAGAATACAAGAAAGATCACTGCTGTCAAGGATATCAATTTGGTAATATCCAATTATATATTTACATAAGGTTTGCTTCCTATTTTAAAAGTAAGAAAATGGACAGAAATTCTTGTCTTCTAGAATTAACTGTTTTCAGATTTGCTATGTGGTTTTTATAATATTTTAAATGTGTTATGAGTATTATTCCATGCACTGAACTCACCATAGCAATAAATCTACCAATAAAGCGGAAGTATTTCAGATGATCTGGATTGATGTAAGAAGCTGGGTTTATCTGTAGGCAGTAGTTATCCTTCCCTGCATATTCAAACAGGCAATACATTGGATTCAGCACTTCATGCGACAATAGAAAGAACCATTCCCTGAAACCACATAAAGAACTCACAGTCAACACCAGAAAAAAAAAACACACATACACACACAACAAACATAAAATTCAAGACAATGTGTATACATTTCTTTGGTGTTAATACCTAAAAAAACTAACAAGTTTGAAATATGCCTTTGTTTTTACATCTGTGCCATGAATTTCAACAAATATCGCATCTGCTAGACAACCTCACACAAGTTTATAACAAAGAAACTTTAGAGTTATTCAGTGATGTCTACCTGCACGTCAGACATCAATAACAAATAATTTACAATGTTCAGCTTTTGGATGAAATTTGTAGGAGAAGGAATGGCAGAAACTAAGGGCAGAGTCAAAATAAGAATCAACCTAGAGTCTCTATATAGTCACAAATGGACTAAATTCAACCCCTCTTGAATTCTGTTGAACCTTATCCAGTGCTTAGATTCCTATACACAGGCATACATAATAAATCAATTTAACTGGAATTTCAACATGTGGTCCAGGTCTTTCGGGCCTGACAAATTCTTTTTATTGTATTTATTTCTATGACAACACAAAGTTTTATTTTTATAAGCCAATCACTACTCTTGAAATCTCCATGTATTTCTATTAAGAACTGTACTGCTTAAGAGTATTGAGCAAAATTACCGCTATCCAAATTGTTGTATAATATCTAACATATTTTAGTTTACAAAATCACATTCCTGATGTTGATTTTTCAAGGTGTTTAGTTCCGAGATTGAAGTTCATACAAATAGGTAATATTCTTATGTATTTGGCTGTACAAGAAATCTTTTATGATCTGAGGAATAGGCAAGGATGCTTGAATGCGCAGTACATAGAGAACTATGGATGAATACTGCACTGAAATAAACGTTTGCATGCTAGCAGCTTTTTAAATTAGCAACAATTCCAACTGTTCTCAAATTTGTTTTTAATTTATAGAAAATATAACTACATTTGAACCTCACTGTATATACTTCACCTATATTTTACAGAGGGCATTAAAAAAAGCCTTTTAACATAGTGGGGCAATAATGAAAAAAGTAAAACCTCAGATTTCTTAAACAACTTTCTACAGCAGTGTTTCCCAAACTTGACAATTTTAAGGCATGTGGACTTGAACTCCCAGAATTCCACAGCCAGCGTTGCTGGCTGTGGAATTCTGGAAGTTGAAGTCCTCATGCCTTAAAATTGTCAAGTTTGGGAAACACTGTTCTACAGCATAATTTTACAGCTTTATGGGTTTGTTTTATGAATTAAGTCATACCTACCGTGCAACACCTCCATAGTCTAAGCCTTCTTCTCCTGGGAAAATGACCCACAAGCGTCTTCGTAGATCCACAGCACTAAGGCTCATTATCTTCACAGGAAAAAAATTGAACGTTACTTAGAATGTTAGTAGTTATTTACATAGCTATTCAGATTAAAGCACATGTAAGGCAGAGACACAAGCTGAAATTAGAAAAAATGCTAATCAAATAATTTTAGAAAAAAAATATACTACTTAGTTTTAAAATTTCAGCTTATTTACCTGCTGAAATGAATCTTCAAACAGTGTTTTCCTGCTCACTGTTATTTTTATATGCTGGGGCATAGACAGTTGCTGAAATGTAAGAATACATTTGAAAAACACACATATTAGATAATCATAATTACAAACATATTGTACTCTCAGCACTCTCTCAAACACTCTCGGCAGGAACTGTGGACAAATTACTTATCCTGAATAGGAGGCACTTTATGTTCATACCCAACAATTTTCTTATTACAAAACAAGAAAGCTTCTTGCATTTATTTTGTATTCATGTAGCACATCTGATAAAATACGGATACAGGCAATGTCTGATATATGAAAAGTCAAGTAAAACAATACTTGATTGTTTACAATCAAGAAAATCTTAATTGTAAACAAAATTATAATTTATATGTGCAGGGAAAGATGTGGCAAGTTGGTCTACAGAGTCACAGAAGAAATATATCTTCATGCATAAGGGTTACTCTCCAACAAAGCAAATTTATAATACAAAGGACAAATGGTGAACTCACTATAAAGAAACAATGCTATCTTCATGGTCAAATGATCTGAAAACAAAGTATTACTGTGCAATATTTTGGAAAAAGGTGATATGCAAATTTTGTAATTTCCCCATTAGCATACTTTTATAATCAAATATAAATGTTAATTATGTTGGTATTTTTGTTTCTGTTGGTCCTCTCTGGGACGAGGTTTTGAAGTATTTCTAGCAGGACTATCCGATTCTGTAATAGCTTTGTTCCCTATGCCATCTGTCTGGTAAACTCGCAAGATTTTGTTTTTCTCGCAATGCACATGTTTACATAACCCAAACTAGACTGTTGTTTTCTCTGTGTCATATATGTGCGTATATGCATAATTTTGTATTTATTTATTTTTGTCATATTTATGTAGTGTATATCGGAGGTGGTGACCCTTTGAGAGCTGTATGCAATGAAATTTCATTTTAATGTATGCCGATTAGTGTACATTCAAAGTAACAATAAAGTTATTCTATTCTATTCTATTTTTATAATATTAATAAATTCAGGAGTAATTAGCACTGTGAATACTTCAAAACTGATTGCCAAATATGGATGCCTCTTCATAGCAACTCTACAAACCCAGAAAAAGACAAGGCTGTTTTAATAGTGACCAACAGGCTACTTTAATGAGTCACCAACAAATGTTATGGGGCAGGAAGGAGCGGTTCGTTTGTTTCGGGTCTGCATGGCATTACAGATCAAGACAATTTTTAAAAATGAAAAATCATTGCAGAGTGAGAAGAACCCAACTCTTCCCCCCCCCTTCAACCCTAATGTTTGTGGAGCTGTTTTAATATACATCAGCTTCAGAAAATCGAAGACATAGAAACCTAGTTGTAGGGCTTGAAAGCATTATATGAATATTTTTTACTCTGTTCAGAGTAAGAGACAATTATAAGCTCTGATTTGCTTAATCATGATTTTTGAATAAGTCATAATGACTGAATTAAAAGGAATACTCACTCATAAACCACGTTTTATAACATGCTAACTTACACAAATCACAATATGGCGTAACAAATTGCATGATTTCAGGCAAGGTTAAATGTTTTGCAGATGATAGCAAGAGTTTCATGATTACATTTCCAAAGGGAAGTATCTCTCACCTGACACCAAAATCGGAAATATTGGACCTTTGCTTTGAAATCACGAACATAGGCTATTTGAGGTCCATTGTCTCTGGAAACAAAAAGCAAGGTGACACTGATTGAGCACAAATGTATATTCAATTAAGCCTAAATAACTAAGTAAAGTTGAACAGAAAAATATGCTATCAGAATGCATACCATCTTTCCCCAATCGAATTGGCCCACCCCACTTGTGCTGGCAGAAACAGCCTACTGCGGATCTCATCAGCCAAGAAATTCTGGCTGGTGGGATCCAGGAGAAGAGCCTTTTCTTCCAGGGCTCCAGGACATAAGATCTGCTTCCTCTCTTTTAGACTTCAGAAAAAGCCTTAAAACCTGGCTATGCCAACTGGCATGTTGTCCTGAAAGAGAAGCTGGCTAGAGGTGGTTGGTACACTAACAGAGAAGGCAACTCATCTCTGCCCTTCAAACTCTTGTTTTTTAGCTTATTTTAATTTTTGTAATTTTAATCCATTTTTTTATATTTATAATCTTTGAATGTTTGTTTTATCTGGATGTAAGCTGCTCAGAGTAGTCTGAACTGCGAGGTGGGCACCAACTAAATTTGACTGATTGATAAAATAATAAATAAAATAAAATAAAATCCCTCCTCACAATAAAAATATTTCTCCATAAAAAACCATTACTTAAAACAGCAATTTCCTATCTTGTGTTAAATATAAACCTTGGAAATAGAAGGACTATTTCACAAAGAGTTGAAAGTAGCTTAACTTGTTTTCTCAGCCAGTCATCTATTTCCTGCCTCCTGTCTTTTAAGTAATCTTCCAGCTAAGCTTGATTCTTAACTCTTGTTCCTTTTTATCAGTCTTCCCAGGGAGCCTAGGGAGCACTGCCCAACTGTAAAAGAAGTCAAGGGGCATCTTGTTTCCTCCCTGATAACACTTAAAAAAAAAAGGTCCTGATGATCCATGGGAAGTCAGTTTATCCCAGAAAAGGAGAGCTTTCATCCTGGCATCAGAACCAGAATAAAGAAATTTCAGTGTTTCTTAGTCTTGGTAGCTTGGAAATGTATGGATTTCATCACTCAGAATTCTGGGAGTTGAAGCCGACACATCTGCAAATTGCCAAGGTTGAGAAACCCTGGTCTACTTCATCCGTTCCTTTTCTCTCATTTCAACTGATTGTTGCTATTTCAGGTGTTCCTAACATACAACCAGCAAGTGCAAATTAAACCGAAAGATCCAAAAAAGTGGAGGGGAAGAAGGTGATGAAGAAAGATAAATTGGAAGTCTTCTTTCCATTCTAATTTTACTGAAAGCAAGGAGAATAAGCACAAATGATAAAACAAAAGGACAGAAAAATATATTTGCCAATATCTCTAATCTTCAGTGTCACCCCCCTTTTAATTTTAAATGGATTTAGCAGTGTAGCATTTACATTAAACAGTGTTCACATTAAACACTGAAAAATAATGCCCTTTACGCATTATCTTGTTTTGTTTTAGAAATTTGTGCAAAAGCAGAAATACATTTGACCTGCCTTGAGAATGAAGGGTACTTAGAAGAATAAAAGCACTATATTCAGACTGGCATATTAATCAATATTATCAAATAATATTTTGTCAGAAAGTAGCAATGTAATTTAGTTAATATGAAAGATGACCCAACCACTTTTGTGTTAACCCTGCCCCTTTTTACAGGCTACCTAAACACTACTGGTATTTTAGGAGGAAAAAACATACAAAGCAGACTTTCCAGTACGAGGATCGATATATGTTGTTGTCCTTCTGTTGTGATCCACAAAATATGGAATTCCATCCACAGTGAATCTCATTTCCCAGCCCTCTGGTAAAGGTTTTTCATTTAATTGACTATAAAAACAGATACAAAAGATATGAACTGCATGTTACAAAACTGATAGACTATGCAAATCATATCTGCATCTTAAATCCAAACTAGCAATTATTTGAGCAGAATTTTAATTGTCCACTACCATTTACCAGCCACTCAAAAGGACTACGTCATTAAAAGGAGGGGAAGAGACATTTATTAAGAGAACATTAAAAAAATCCTGCTATTCCTGCTCAGTGATCAATGTTTCCTTATTAGATTATCAAAGAGAACAAATAACACTGTTTTCCTTACAGCTGGTTTGTCTTTGCCATTCTTTCTTGTAAAGATTTGTTAAACTCAAAATATGTCTTGACATGTGAACATTTCATAAGGTAGTAGACACTTGTTACAACTTAAATTTCATGCTGTTTTTCATTTTTACCATTTAAATATTCAACAAAATGGACAAGACAAATAATCATTCTTTGAACTCATACTTCAAACACTGATGCTGCAAGCATTCTGTATGTCACATGCAATTATACAGCATCTTAACAGAATATTAACATTTAAACTTTGTAATATTTTACACAGGGTCCAAAGAGGATCCAAAGAGGCAAATGTGATACCTTCGCTTTACTCAATGCATGTGCATTTTTCAGTTATTATTGCAGTACAGCTGCTTGTTTTAGTAAGAAACAATCTAAGTTAAAAGGTTTTCCATACCTTTATGAATTACAAATCTTTTAGTATAGGGCTCCCCAATCCCCAGGCTGCAGCCTGTTCGAAACTGGGCTATGGTAGAGATGGGCAAGGACGCATATGTTAAGTTCCACTCATCGAGGGAGAGTGCTCGCACAAGTGGAGCTTTGTGCATGAGCACAAGTGCTCTCCACTCAAGTGCCCTCTGCTTGTGCAAGTGGAGCTTCATGCACACACGCTGTTTGCACAAATGGGGTTGTGTGTACGTACCTACCACTCACATCTCTCCCCCCCCCCCCGGGGGCTGGGCCACCAAGCTGGAATGCTTGGAGATCACTGTTTTAATACTCAATGTTTCTTTCCCTGCTTGTAAGGGGAAAAAAAATCATACTTTTTGGAACATGATTGAACAATGCTGGATCTTACCCCTGACTCCTGGGATCTTCCCACTGTGTGATGCGAGTATTATGATTGACAAAATATACTCTGCCATTGCTGTCTGTTCTCTTTTCTGAGAAAATAAAATAATACATTGTTAGTTTTGATATAAGTCATACCTAAGTAATATTTATGTGGGCATGTTTGTTCATGGAAAATATCTTACCCCAGTTATGCACTATACCAATCTGGATGCCCCTCCCCTCTAAGGAAGGGCCCTCTAAGGAAAAGCTTAGAATGTGAAATAGGAGATGAAATTGGGAGATAATGAACAGATGAACTTGTTCAAATGGAACCTTTCAGAGGATGTAAGGAATTGCAAGTATGGAAAATCTCATTGAGAAAGCATTTATTTTGACACCACCCAAATGCATTATGGCAGGTCTGAAATTACTTGTTGGTTTTAATCTTAAACACTTTACTTGAAAATCTGATCTTTTGTAATAGTTATATAGGTGAAGTATTTAAATTGATCTACAAGCTTAATCCCTTTTTATAAGATATCACTGAAGAACAACAAAGAGTAAATCTACTCTCAGAAAAAAAATAGGCCTCATTTTTTTATGTGTAATGCCCCTTCAGCAGAAAATATTCTGCTCATTGTTTATCTCTTAAGAAACAAAAGTCAAATCCTGATTCCAGATTTTTAAAAAATATGCAGTTCTGCATGCAAAATAGTAAAAATAAAACTGACATTATGCATTAACTCCATAAATATTTTTTTTTTGTATGGCTTATGAATCTAAGTGCCAAGGCATGTAAACTTTGGGGTCATGAATGTCAGATAAGAAAAAAATAATCCTGGTGATTACTAAATAAAACAAGTAAGAATAAATTCCAAATAAGTGATACTAGAAACTAGAACTTAAAAATATCTTACCCCACCCATGTGGCAAGGGACCAAGAGGATCAAATTCTTTATTCTGTGTAAAGTCTTGATTCTACAATCACAAGAAGGCACATCTTAATAACCACTAATTAAACTGTCCTAGTGCTATACATATATCATTTTAAAGCAAGATTTCTCTTTCAAGACCATAAGTTTAGAGGCTGTGTTAATTAAGAATTAAAAGGCCCAATGCTGGCTAAGATTTTCTAGCAGGAAATAAGAAATTTATCAAGGCAATCTTTAGCTGTCTTTATAAACAAAATTAATACAATATAAGTGCTAGGGTTTAAGATTTAAGGGATACTTTACAAAACAAGACTTGAATTCTGGTGAAATTCTGCAAATGCAATGAAATATTGCCAATGTAAGTCTCTTTCTTGAATAAATTATGCTCATAATCTATATACTGGGCTAAATATTAGTTGTTTTGTTCCAAGAAAGGCATAAAACAGTCTGAAATGTCTAAGTCATAATTCTCTGAAGTAAAGCATTATTCAAAATAATATTGTAAGCAGAAGTAATTTTCAAAACTGTAAAAGAAGGAAAAACAGTAATTTCTATGTATATCAAGCAAATTACATTTAAATTGTATTGTACTGCTCTGTTTTTGGAAACTTAATGGAGTCTCACTAGAAATTAATATAGTGTTCTCTCAATTCTTAAGTTTCATTAGATGGGGTTGTGCTAATGTATCTGTTAGATTTGCTAACCATTCTTCAGTGTTCTCACCCCATATATGAACCTCTGGTTAAATTGCTGCATAGCTCCTTGAAGCTGGCTACGCTGAAGTTGCCATTGCTCATAATTACGGACAGATTCTAGAGTTGGTCGTTGCCAAGTGGTTGTTCTGGTGAAATGGTCAACATAATAAATCCGTCCCATGTTGTCTACTCGGCGCTCCCAACTAAAGAACAAGGATGATATATTTAAATGAAAGCAGCACAGACCTCCAAGAACATAGCAAACAGAGAAAGGAAGAAAGAAAACGGAGAACGCATGCAGTATAAAGGGGACACACACACACACACACACACACACACACAGGGAGCTTTATGTTTGTCACTTGGGGGTCCTGAATGAAAGCCAGGATATAAATCTACACACAAACAAACAAATAAAATGGGTCAAGCAAAATAATTCTTCAATTTTACTTGAACAGTGAGGAAAGATTAATTTATCTTTAATTCTATCACTATACCATTCTGTTTTTCAATTCCAGCATTTGATTAAAGCATCTATACTTTATTTATGTATGCCTACTTTGTTTGTAATAGCAAAAACAATAGGGCTTTTCTTTTTAAATTATTTAATAATAAACATATTAGTATATGAAAAATGAGATTTGATTCTTGTCTACTGAACCAGAAAGAAGGTAGGGGTAGTATGGCAAACCTAACAATGCTGAAGTCATACCTACAGGTTCTTTTACAATTGCTTGGGAATGTTCCAAATTTCTAAATCTACAGCAGCAACAACATTCAAAAGTAATAAAACACTTAACTCCCAAAGCAACATCAACCTAGTAAAAAACAATCGATGAGTTAAGAATTGCTCACCCTGGAGGAAGAGGCTCTGGCCTATCCCATGTTGTTCTTTTTTCTATATGATCTACATAGTACACTCGGCCATGCTGATCCACTCTTTGTTCCCACCTGGAAAAAAACACAAACTGTCACATGTGAATTTGTTCAAATACCTTCACCTTGTTGCTTATTTTTAGTTTGTTTCTTAACCCCTCTACAAATGCAATATATAATAAGTGCATTTTCTTCATATATAGACATTATACAAACCAAAGCCTTGCTTTCATTTCACATTTGTAAGTCTGCTATTACTATAATGCAATCCTTGATAAAAAAAACTTAAACAATTTGCAATTTCACAAATTTCCTAAGCTAAAAGTATTTTGTCATGTTTGCATTGTCTGTTTTTTAACTCAAACATTTAGGGTGGCAAACATGGAATTTCTCATTTTAACCTCACAGTAATTCTGCAAACATTGCAGGCTAAAAGTTTTGGATCAACTACCATTTTAATTTGGCAGTTAGGATCTAAATCACTCTCTGTGATTTAGTGCTCTGACAGTACTCATTACCTATCACATTTTGCGAAAAGCAGAACAAAACCTGCTTGTCATTCCAATGAATTGCTCATTGCATTCTATTCATATTTCTGCAATATATTTTCAATTCAGTGTTGGACTACAATCCTTCTAATAAGAAGCAGACCATTCAGATCTAGACAGTTTTACCTCTACTATATCACACTAACTTGAGAACAAGAATTTATGATGAACTAAAGGTGCTGCACCACTTGGAAAATAGCCACACTAGTTCATATTACCCAATAATTTCTAATTATATGTTGGAAACTATCATTTTAATCATAAATCATATTTTTCCATTAGTATTGAAGAAAGCTATCCAACTGTACCTGCTTAGCTGGACTTATATCAGCTGTTTTGCTTTGGTGCTGCATTCAACATTTGTTGCTATAGGACAGACATGTCAAACACAAGGCCTGGGGGCCAGATGCGGCCCACAAAGTGGTTTCATGTGGCCCGTGAAGCCATCCTGGAAACAGTGAGGGAACGGCCCCTCTGCCTTGGCCATGGCCCAGGCCAGCTGGGAACCAATGTACAATTTTGTGGTGGCTATCTATGCTGAAACATATTCAATCTTAGTTCCATAAGCCCCCCCCCGCATGGCCTGAGAGGAACAGTGAGGCTCCTCCAGTGCACCATGCCTTGGCACTTGTCCTGGTCCCACCCACTTCTGCCAGAGACCCTCAGATCTATCCCACTCCTGTCCAGGTCCCCATAGGCACCCTTGTCACGAATGATGTAGAGCTGGCCAAACCCATCCAGCAGGCCATACCCACCCCATCCACACCTACCCAGTAGGCCGCACTGACCCTGGCCACACCCACCCGGCCCCGAAGGCAACCGCAATGCTGATGCGGCCCTCAATGAAATTGAGTTTGACTTCCTTGCTATAGGAATTTTGATATTTGTGTCATCAGATCAGATTTCATAAAGAATTTTAAAAACTGGTTTATAAGTGGCAGAATTATATTTCTTAGTATACGAACCATATTTTGGGTGGTTTCAGACATGAAAGAGATGAAAGAAAGGGCTGTCTTTCAGAGGAAAAGATGCTAAGCTACAAAAATACTTATAATACAGAATATAATAACATCAAACACTTGCCCAGGTGGAAGAGGACCTTGGCTAACTGTATGTTGGGGCTGTGTAATGGGAGTTGCTGGCTGAACTTGTCTGCATATGGGTGGTGTAGCTAAAGGAGCTGCTGCAGGAAGAGCTGTCCCTGCAGTTCCTCCATCAGAACTTGATTCTGCTGCTGACGTGCTTGCGGTTGGCACAGTTTCTTTATTAGCCCCTTCTGATTCTATGGAAGAAGGGCCATTGACATATGCTGCAGAGAATACAGATTGGAAAGAAGGCAATGATTACTTTTATTCTGATACATCAGAGAAAGCCTGTAGGTTTCTACATGGGACATGATAATAGTACCATTATTAGATTTTTGATTAAGAATAGTCAAGTAAAAAAGCCCTTTAAAATATTTAGATATCAAAATTCATTTATAACACTACATTAAAAATTAAGGATCAATTGTTTTGAAAAAGTAGCTCCCAGTTAAATTTTAACCAATTCCATTTCAGGGAAACTGTAGAGTGAGTTTCAGAAAATTAAGACAAACAATTCGGGATAAAAGTTCTTGTCCTCTTGATCACAAAAATTTGAAAGTCTTTAAAGAGAATATTCCCAGATTTCAGAGAATATATAAATATATAAATTTGCATAGCCAGGTTTGGGAAGGTTCATGTAAATGAATGAACAAACAAACAAACAAATAAAGCCATTTCAGTATGAAAAATTTATTACATAAATATGGTGAAATCTTCAAATTTTAATCACCCATGTCTTACCATTGTAAACTTCTCTTTACATAGTTTGAGAATGTTTTCCTGAAGTCAGAAAGCTACACTTTCAATAAAATAGTACAGTGGGCAGACAATAGCAATAGCACTTAGACTTATATACTGCTCCATAGTGTTTTACAGCACTCTTTGAGCAATTTACAAACATCAGCATATTGTCCCCAAAAATCTGGGTCCTCATTTTACCAACTTCAGAAGGATCGAAAGCTGAGTCAACGTTGAGCCGGTCAGGATCAAACTCATGGCAACATTCATAAGTAAAATAAACTCTGAACTCAAGAGAGTTTGAAAACTCATTTCATATTGATATTCACATACCAACTGGAGCTGAAGGCCTACGTGGGGTGGGTGGAGGTGGTCGAGAGGGTCTGGGAGGTCTAGAAGGTTTGAAGCCACCATTTGCAATTAATGGAGAGTCACTGGTATTAGCCCCCTTATTTTCATTGGAAACAGCAGTCTCATAACTGTCAATACTGCTATACCTTAATAGAAAGGAAAATACAATTTATCCTTGAAACCTGAAGTTGGCATCTAGATAAAAAGAGTAAGTTAAATTTCCAAATCAAATGCTATATATTGTGCTATATCAGAGCAAAGGATCACTGAAGTTATTGCAGAGTTATATGCTGACCTCCAGTGTTCCCTTTTGACAATGCCCACGGTCCCTCTAATGAAGATGGTAAGCACTCTTATTATTTTGCTTTGAAAAAGAGAGAGAGAAAAATAGATAAAAAATGTGCAGGTATGTTCTAAAAACTTCATGAAAAGGTGAAATTTCAATAAGGGCAAGTTATTTGACATGTATTATTCCTCAAAGCAATCCTTGACATAAAAGATATCAAAGGGAAAAGATACAAAATGGTGTCTGGAAAATGTATTTCATTTTGCCTGAGATAGTAGAATGGATGTTATAAGAAATAATGGCATGTCATCAAAAACACAAGTGGGACAACACCATGCAGAAGTTTGGATGAGCTGTCTGCACTAGAATAGGCAGGAAGTCAGTATAGGCTGGCCTTCATATAGCCAGAGTGACATGAATAATTCTGACTAGAAAGGATTTTTTGACATTAGAATACAAATACAATTCACCATATTAAGCATGTCACTGAATCATCTACTCTCTGCTTAGTCTTTCTGAATTACTCTATTTACTTTAAATAAATATTTAAATATAAATTTTAAATGTATTTATGCTGAGTTAATTATAGCTAAGCCAATAATCATCTGGAACTCATACTAAGACACAATTGGAACCATCTTACCTTGTTTCATTTCTTGCTTTGGAGCCATCATTTTGCACAGGACCTTAAGCACAAAGCAATACAAATTTACAACATTTATCACACTAAAAAGATATAAATATTACATAATTATACCGGGCAATTTTATGCACCTAAATATTGACACTAAATATATGATAAAGTGGGACCATAGTTGTCCCACCAAAATAGAAGAACCCAGAACCAGGATCCAGGAAACAATTCTTAGCTAAGCAACAGAAGAGGCTGGTAATTTTCAGCAATTTCCTTTCACTTCAGCCCTCATTATCCCTTCAGTGTTGTTCTGGAGAATCCCCCAAAACCAGGTAAGCTTTTTAGGGAGCTGAGAAGAGGGAAAGAGAATTCTGTGATTTTATATAAATTAAAATCAGAAAAGGCAGGAAGTTTGTAGACACCATTGCTTGACTTTGGTTAAAATATACATTGATGATGCCTGAAATAAACAACTGACATTTGCAGGAAGATTAAAGGCTATGAATAACACAGTATAGAAAGTTATTTCTCAAATGGAAAAAAAATGGAACAATGGTGATCCATTTTAGTGTCTTTTTTGATGAAGCAATATTTTTGAAATCAACTCCCCAGGGAGGTCACCTGTCCATGATATCTCTTTGGATCAAAATACAACTTTTATTTGCCTAGATTTTTTAGTTAGCTATTTTGGGCTTCATACATAAAAATAAAATCTTGAGAGATAAATAAATATCAATTTGTTGATAAAGAGAAATGATAATGTGATGTTTCTAAGACAGAATCAAAAATTATTTTTGAGAAAGAATTCAGTGAATGGCAAACTGCTATATAAGGTCTAATGCAGTTTTCCCCAAACTGTTGCCTTCAGGTATCTTGGATTAAGTTCTTTTAATTCCTAGTTCATGTGCCTACAGTCTATGCCAGTGATGGCGAACCTTTTAGAGACCAAGTGCCCAAACTGCAACCCAAAACCCACTTATTTATTGCCGGGTGCCAGGTGGGCATGGCCCACTGGGTGGGTGTGGCTGTTGTGGTCATGACAGACTGGGTGGGTGTGGCCAAGGTGGGCGTGGTCACCTCTATGTTGCTCATGGGGATGGACACCTGTTGGGGGAGATCCAAGGGGTCTCTGGCAGGTGGGGCAGTGGGCAGGAGGCTCATCCTGTGGGGGTGAGGGGAGGCAGAGTGGGGTGCCATTGTCGCAGGGCGAGGTGAGGCCAGCGACAATGGGGGCTGACAGTATCCATCAGCAGCCACAGCCTGCCAGCCCCTCGACCAGCGCACTCTGGGGCTCCACAGCCTGCCGCCAGCAGTTCAGAGAAGCCGCCTCTGAGCTGGACGGCCAGACGACAGCTGAGGAGGTGATGCAGTGGGTCGTGCCCGGGAAGAGGAGAGCATGTGAAGCCAGGAGGGAGGGAAACCAGCCATGCTGGAATGCATCCAGCCACGTGGGATCTCAGCGAGTTAGCGGGTGGCTGGTTGAAGAGGGACAGTTGCCATCTCTGGGGCATGGCGCAGGTGCCATAGGTTCGCCACCACTGGTCTATGCAAATTGAAAATTATAGGTCATATAGCTTAACAGTTCTAAAGGGTCACAGGAAGAAAAACAGTCTAACAGTAAAAGTAAAAATGGGCATGGAATTATTAAAAACCTTATCAAAGACTTAAAGTAGAAAAATAAAAGTTCAAAGGAAAATAAATTGGTTCAGACAAGAAAACTTTGATGAGATAAAATCAATTAAGCTGATAACAATGAAGACTGAATCTTATTAACCCAGCGCAGAGCAGATGGAGCTTTACAATGCCAGCAAAATATGGACGTATGCAGTATACAGCAATTTGAGAAAAATATGTAGAAGTATTAACTAACAAACTGAATTACTGTCACTACTCTTCTGCTATTAAAAAAGAGCTTGTATTAACATATATATAAAGTATCTGGGCCATTTTTTTCATGCTTCAGTGGTCACAAATCAAAAGTTGGAAGAGAGGATGTTGCTGATCATTTGCGACACTATGGCTCCCTGCCCTATAGATGACTGAATACAAGAATCTATACTTAAGACTAGAATCCCAGTATCAATCATCTGAGGTCAGCCACATCAGGAAACAGAAACTGAATGAAATACTGGAACTCTATTTTATTGTTTATAAAGATTAACAACAGAATCTTGAAAGCCTAGCAAAATTTTTCTTTTTCTCCCTCTTATACCAAAAAGTAAAAGCAGAGTAATCTTGAGTTTCTTCCTTACTCTCTCTTATCTTTCTGGCTAAGTTGTTTTCCTGACAGCTGCCAAACACCTTATTCAAGGCAATCCCAATATTCCTCTATACCAAAGGTTAATCTGGATATGTTGCTGGTGGTTCTGATCCTTCCTAAATCGGCAGTTCCAATTAATATTAATGGGAGAAGAGTGTTCAATTCATGGCCACTGCAGTATAGGGTGCAGCACTCACTCTATCTTATGTAATAATTATATGAACATGATGGAAGATGTCATCTAGCTCAGGGGTGTCAAATTGAGAGCATAAGGCAGAGTATCTATGATTTCAACAAATTTTCTCATAGGAAATACCTCATAGAGGTCTGAACAAAGATTGAGGGCTTTGTTTATGTAGCATAGATATCTATAAGAAAATATTACTCACTTGTTATGCTTGAGGCATCACCATTAGTCAGAAGCTCAGAATCCACCTGCATACCATCTAGACAGACAGACAACTCTCCAATTCCATCAAGTGTTTCTCTGTCACCAATAAGATCCATGTTCACAATCACTTCCTCAACTATATAAAAAACAGAAATAGTCTATTAAAATGTTTTAATTGCTTAAAGACAAGTAAATAGGTTAGAATTGTAAACAACATATTTAAATCCCCCACATGTGCATTTTAAAGGGTTGCTGATAGTGTTAACTGTAATTCAATGCTCCTTTCCTATTTTTTCACATTTATCTTTATGTTAGTCCTTATTGTGCCACACATTCTTCAACAGTCTATGGAAGTAAATCTCATTGATGAAATAAGCTCTTACAATTGTTCCATTATTGCACCAACTGAAAAAGGCTTAGATATTTTGACATTCATCAAAAGGACCACAAATGTTTTTCAGATGAGGTACAGCAGATTTTTACCTGAATGGCAAGTCAATAGCAAAGGTTCCTGCAAACGTTTTTGCTATTGTATTTTAAAATAAGATTTCCACTCAAATCATTTGGGTAATAAAAAATTCAGAGTTCTTTGCAAATACTTTTCTTATTTCAACTCATTTATTTCTGCATAATTTTAAGTCTCAACACCCCTTGGAAACATCACCATACAGTAATGTGCATTTCAAAGTGTCAAGAATGAATTAGAATGACATTGTTTAAAGCACTAATATTTAAGAAATGATTAATCACTATTCTGCAGAAATAATGCAACAGAGAAAGCTTGGATAATTTGATTGATGTCAGACCAACAGGTTCAAATATATATAAACATTATAAAATTGGGAACATATTTCCAGGGAAGAAATGGCAAACTAAAGATGGCTCTGCTAAAAATGAAGCTGATGACCCCAATTGAAGAGCCAAGAGATAGACTGGCTCATCATAGTTCCTCTCCAAGCAAGGAGAGAACTTGAGATTGCTCACAAGTTCTTCAGACAATTGCTCCTTGTGAATTGGCCCTGCTTAAATCTAATTTAGAACTCGGAACATAATTGGTTCAAGTTCAAAAACTTTCAGAATGTATAGATAATCCAATTTGAACTTGAAATCACTGTTTTTATCTCCAGATTATTTTGAATTCAACTGTTTTAATTTTGAAATTATCGGCATGCCTGTATCAGACATAGCTATGCTGTTAATTGATTTTTTTTAAAAAAAGAAGACTCCATATATGTAAAAGTATATAATTTTCAGAAATTTGTTGCTACATACTTACGTTTCATATTATTTGCTTTTAGTGTCTCCTGAATATCTAAAGTGGCACTTCCAAGTAAGAGATCTGACTTCAGTGTCTGGTGACTCCATACACGAAAATGTAGCTTGCTAACAGGGGAGACAATTCTAAAGAAGCAGAAGAAATATCAAACATACTTTTCTTTCCTTCATTTAAATTATGTATCAATATACCACAGAGAGATCTACTTTGAAAGAAGTTACTAATAGTTCAAAATTTTGAAGGCTGGAGTTTTTAGGTGAAATATGAACTCTAATCACAGTACTAGTCACTTTACTATGTTAACTTTCTTTTTAATGTTTTTTTTAACACAAATTAGTCAGATTATATTTCCAGATGCTGATCAAGCATTTTCTGCAAGAAAATATTAAACAACTGTGGGAATATTCAGTGTGGGATATTATCCAACATACAAATCTTTTTAGTTATTTCAAAAGAATATAATGAGCAATTTTGAGTTCTTCCTTCCTACAACTATTTACCATACTCCAGAAGTCATTCCGATGGATCCCATTAGTTTTATGACTGGCAAAGTATAAGCAGCTACAGATAGAAGAAAATATCTAATTATTCTTTAGTTTACATCAAGGGCCTTCATACTGTGTGTTGCAACTTCCAGAAGGATCACAAGCAACCAAGAGAGAAAAGCAGAAAAAGCTTTAAAAACATTTCATCTTACCCATGGTGGCCAAATCAGATTTTTGAGTATTACTAAGCTTGCTATTTGTTTTTTCACCTGCTTCTTCTTCTTAGCAGCCAATAATATTACATCAAAAAAGCTGTTAACATTTTTACATCTGCTTTGCTTTAACTGTAATGTGCTTTGTCAATTTTGATCTTTAGCTGAACTGAAAAGGCATAAATTTCTGCAAACTATAATGTCTGATACCTACAGACAGTGCTTTTTTTCTAAAAAAAAAAAAAAAAAGGTGCTGGAACTCACACGTCATACAACCTGCCTTGCCTACTCTACAAGGTTCCATCCAAAAAAGGTGGTGGAACTCTGAAAAAAAAAAAGCCCTGCCTACAGATCATGCAACAAACCATTACAGTATTGATCATTCCTGGATTTGCCTTTTCTTGAAATGTATCTCTCCCTGAATTTTGGATTGGTGTGCACTATAAGTGCCAAGAATTTAAAAAGAAAGCTATGACCATACTGATTCCATTTACAACAGTTAGTCAAGGTTTTTCCACAATTGTAGTTAGAAAAAATAAAGACCAATCAAAAGTAAATGTGAAATGAGAACTGAAAGTAGCTACCCTAAAAATGAAACTTGGATTTCAGGAGTTATAGAAAAGTTAGCAAGCTCCCTATTAATAATGACTAATTTCATTTCCAATCGAACAGTATTCTTTTATAAAGTTGTAATGGTTGTCATTGTTTTGACAAATTCATTAACATTTAGTAATTAACACTGATACACACACGCACACACACACACATATTGCTTTCCCACTTTAATCATTTATTTTATTCTTTGGGGCTCAAATAAATTCATTTATTATTTTAGATAGTCATGGCATCACATAGCCTGAGAACTCCAGCATTTATTGGGTTTAGAAGGCTGCCCAAATGGAGACTTTTTCTCCATTTATTTGGGGACCAATATAGATTTTAGGCAGCAAATATTTATGTTCTTCCTCTCAGACTAATAAAAGTAGGAACTTCTAAGATATCTGATAGGTTATGAAAAATGGATAAAAGCCAACTTACATGAGTCTCACTTAGTGACGGAAATGTCTCACTTAGTGATGGCAAGACCAAGTCAATGGTAACAGCCAATGCACATGTAGTTCACTTAGTGACAGCAAGACCAACTCAATGTAACCGTCAGCGCACATGTGATTCACTTAGTGACAACAAGACCAATTCAATGGTAGTGTTCAGTCACATGTAGTATGGTAACATTCAGTCACATATGGTTCGTTTAGTGATGGTAAGGCTGATTCACTGGTAATAGCCAGATCACATGTGCTTCACTTAGTGGCGGCCAGATCAATGCAATGGTCAGGAAATATACTGGGTCTTGTGTGGATCCAAAGAATGGCAGCTTGTCTCTGCTTGCAGGCCTAGTCCACCTAAGGCCTGATAAATTTAGTGAATGAGGAACAATGAGATTGAATCAAGCACCTAAGCAGTATTAGTCCCAAGAACAAAGGTAATGAGCTTGCAGTCATTGCATGCAGCTGTAATGCAAAGCTAGGCTCGTGAGTCCAAGTGGGCAAGGCAGGTTATTCTGCCTCTAAATGAGCAATCGAGCTAATTCAGACAAAATAAATAAATAAATAAAAAATCGCTGCCTCTGTGCAGCACGGACACACGAGGTGTCCAAAATGGTGACCGCTGCCTGCGGGACTAAAGGAGCTGCTCCAGCCGGCGCCTGGGAAAAAAAGGAGGCTAAAATTTCCTGAAAGCCTGCAAAAACAACACACACATACACACACGCTCCCAAACAGTTCAAAACAATTTAAATGGCAAGAAGGAGCCAGAGAAATGAGTGAGCCTCCACATGGAGTCAGCCGGCATCTGCCTAACAAAGGACACAAAAGAAGCTTAAAATCCCTCTAAAAAGACGATGCTGCTGCACCTTAAAACACAGCCACACAGCCACCCGAGAAGCTGCAATAGATGGAAAAGAAGGTTAAAAAAAGAAAAAATACTACCTGATCGTTGTGCCTAAAGACTGAGCCAGACTTAACCATGTCTCCTACCGGCGAAGACCAAGTCAAGACTGAGTCTCCTGGTCCAAGGGAAGAGGCGTGACAAAGGGTTGATTGACTTGGTCTCTGGGCAGGAAGACAAGGATCAACCCATCTAGTCTGGATTCTCCATCGGTCATGCTAGAGAATGTGTTTAAATGTATCCAATAAATTTAACAAACTAAGCAAAATTCTGTATACCCATGAACATTCATACTCTTTCCTTATAAGCACTGCATTTTTCCATTATTAATATTCATCCCATAATATTATCTGATTGCATTTCTATTTTTCTTAGAATGAAATATTTCTAAATTTACATTGTAAGATGCTGTTTCCATTTTGGACTGTTGGTATTGTTGCATTTTTCTGTTTTCTTTGACTGACCATCAACTGAAACTTCAACGTATGGGCTGGGTCCAAACCACTTGTTTTTGTTTTCTTTCAACTTTGCAGATATAACTTGAAAAATAAGAGAGAACAACATGGTCAAAAATGACTTGAGGATAGATATCACATTGTTTCATATTATTCAGTTCCTTTAAGTCAAGAAATGAAGCATTTATTACAGCAGAAATAGATCAAACCATTTAACTGAAAAGACTGGAAAGACGTCCAATTTTTGAAACAGGTAGCAGCATCATACTATAGATTATAAACACTTTATTTACAATAGAGGCTGGAAAGTATTTTACAGCTCCTGAGGTTTGCATGTTATTTGAATAAGCTAAACATGAGAATATTATATATGTTTATATTCATCTGACTCACACACATACGTTTAATTTCTGACATTTATAGGTTGCTTATTAGTCAAACTTGTATTCTGTACAGAACAATTTTTGATTTTTATGGAGTTTTTGAAGGCTATTATTTTCATTTTAAAATTGTTCTGTGCTTATTTTTAGGTGCTTAGAAGCTTAAATGTAAGTATAAATTAATTGTATGTATGTATGTATGTATGTATTTATTTATGTGTTTTACAAACAACTCAAGGCAGTGAATATATTCAACATAACTTCCTCCTCTTATTGTCCCCACAACAACAACTCTTGAGGTTAGTTGGGGTAGAGAGACTGTGAGGCCCAAAATATATAGTGATATCAATAAGCATAGTCATGTGAAAAATCTACAGCCCATTAAAATCTTGGAGTTTTTCAATACATTTCAACATACATATATTTGATCTTCATTTCAACCATATTGATAAAGGGGATATAATACAATGAATACCATGCAGCATTTACATTTTATAATCCATTGTATAATTTAAATAAACATAGACGAAAATTCTGCATGGAGGAAAAAGTAAGCACATTTCTATATTTATCGCTAGCTCAGCTCAGGTGGACATGACATGGAGATTTCAAATCACTACTGAGGCCAGTCTGTCCAAGCAAGTTCAGCAGAATAGCAGAATGTAAGATACTGAAAGAAATCTTTAAGATTCCCAGAATTGTATTACTTGACCTACAGGCAGCTCTTACCACTACTGATGTCACAATGCATGAATCTACCATTAGAAGGAACCTGTACCAATTAGATCTACATAGAAGATATGCCAGGAGGAAACAACTGCTATCCAGGAAAAACACCAGGGCTCCTGAACATCTAGGCAAAAACCAGGATTTCTAGAAAAATGTGCTCTGGACAAATGAGTCAAAGATATTTATTTGGTCACAGTACCAGAACATTTGTTTAATGAAAATCAAAGAAAGCATTTCATTAGAACCCCATACCAACTATAAAGCATATTGGTGGAAATGTTATGGTTAGGGGTTGTTTTGCTGCATCAGGGCCTTTTTATTTATTTATTAAATTTGTTTGCTGCCCACCTCACCACGAGTTGACAAAGGAAGGAAGGAAGGAAGGAAGGAAGGAAGGAAGGAAGGAAGGAAGGAAGGAAGGAAGGAAGGAAGGAAGGAAGGAAGGAAGGAAGAAAGGTAAGGTAAGGTAAGGTAAGATTCTGGAATGGCCAAAGTCAAAGTATGGATATAAATCCCATTGAGAGGCTTGGGGTGATCTGAAGAAAGCCCTGAAACATTGCTGAAAAAAATTCTATATGGAGAAATGGGGAAAAAAATCTTTGCAGTCAATGTCAGAGACCAGTTGCTAGTTATAAGAAACACCTACTTCATGTTGTTTCTGCCAAACAGGGCAACACTAGTATTAGATCTAAGGGTGTATTTACTTTTTCACATGACTCTACATATAAAAAATATAAAAAATAATAGTGATAGAATTGGGCTAACAGCTAACATTCCCCCTAGTCATTTTATTTTGATATTAACATTACTATAAGAGCTCAATTTGATTAAAAAAGTGTCAAAGTCTCTCACTTCAATTACAAAAATGCAAGAGAACATTCGTTTTTGTCATCCCTGCCAAATTTAGAACACTGCTGCTAAGTAGTGATTTAGGCCAAGCAGGAAAAAAATGAGCTTATGCCACAAGATTAATACTCAACATAGCATAACTTTCTTTTTAGAAATGTTAAACATTTATTTATTTGTTTAAATTTATATAGCTGAACAATCTCAGATTAAAACAAGAAACAGTAAACAAAATAAAACTACTGTATATAAAAAACATTAAAAGCTAGAAAATGTATTTGAGGACAGTTCAATTAATGTATCACAATCCATACAGGTAGTCCTCATTTAGCAAAGAGATTTGGGACTGGCAACTTGATTGTTAAACAAAACAGTTCCCTGTATGGAACAGGGTAGATACAAATGTGAGATAGAGAAAGCTGTATCTTCCTTGCATTTAATCTTGCATTTTTATTATGTGGATAAGAAGTGATTTGATAGTACATAATCAATTAATCAGTTTGTTTGTTAGCTGCCTAACACTTTATATAATAAAACATGTAACATTTTCAAACACAATAAAAAAAGAAACAGAATATATTTGGCGATGCTGTCGAAGTGACAGTATCTGAATCAAACCACAGGACTGATAGACAGACTTACCAGTTACCTGAAGCTGTGATTTCATAGTTAGTCCACTGATATTCTCTGATTTTGACCCATTCCCAGCCATATCATAGGAAGGAACATGAACCTAAGTAAAGAATTCAATAAAAATACTATTTTAAAAACAAATGCTGCACTCCTTAACAACATGGTAGGACAGCCAAGTATATATATAAACTGGTTAAATCAAGGAATACCATAGGCACATATAGTCAATGAAGAATATGTGCGGATAAACCACAGAAATGATGTAGCAATATTAATTGAAAGTAATTAAGACTATTAACACAATTATTATCAACAGCTCTGAGTATTTGATAGAGTAAATAATAAAAACGATCTCCTTTTGTCCTATCCCAGACAGGTAATTGTTGGCAAAACAATCAGAAGCAAGGAAAGGAGTGAGATGGGCGGCCTAGAAACATGAAATAAAATAAAATAGAAAGAAATATGCACTAACAAGGGACAAAGTAAAGATATGCAAATTATAAACTAGAATAATTACTATATAGCCAAGAAGGTATAGCTTAGATTATTTTTACAACTTCCATGTCACCTAATTCCACATATTGTATTTTATAACAGTCTTATACTTGACCTAAAGTTTAGATAGCCACTACATCTCTTAAAAATAATGTTAGGATGGTCAGACATAAATTTATGTAAATGAAAGACTGCTATGATGCTCCGTATAAATTGTTTTTTGGTTGTTTTAGGAGTTAAAGTAGGTGGCATTTCTTCCATTTTCAAATTCATCAACTTCTTACAGTGGTTAAACATAGGACTTGAAAGATATCCCACAGAAATTAATAGTAAGCAACCCTTCACAACAGCCAAATAATTAATTATTCAAACATTTTATCTGAGATATTAATAACATGTATTTAAGTAACTATTTCCCCCATTCCAGTATTTGCCTAGAATCTAGACCAGTGGTGGCGAACCTATGGTTCACGTGCCAGAGCTGGCACTTGGAGCCCTCTCTGTAGGCACACGTGCCGTTGCCCCAGTCTTGCCTCCCCTTGCAACCCCACCAGCAGCCCCCCTGGAGGAGAGTTGTCTCTGAGCGTGGCCCACGCGGAGCAGCACAGCCAAGGACATGGCAGCCAGGCAGTGTAGACAAGACTCTGCCCTCACACCCCATCGCACGCAGTTGATGCTGCGAGATGCGGGCAGAGGGCATGGCCGCCATGGCACTGTTGGGCTGCCTGGGTGATCTGCAGTTGGTCCTGGAGGCGGTGAGTGGCCCTGCAGGCAGGCAGGGTGGGGGCAGGGCAGGGGGTGGAATGGGGCAGGACCAGTTTTTGGGCACTCGGTCTCTAAAAAGTTCGCCATCACTGGTCTAGACTGTGAAACTGACAGATTGGTTGCTTTTGCTTTGCACGGTTATCTGCAAGGCAAAATATTAATCTTCATAGCTCCTACATTATGTGGAGAAGCTCAAAATTGTCTTCATTTTTCTTTCTTGTGAAAAGCCTATGATTTTTAAACTTGCATGGCTAGCACAAAACTTAATAGCAGATCCCAAAGGAGCTGAGAGAAGAATCTAAAGTTCCACTTCCAAATCCTTATGCTCATGTGTGGATTTTCCTTTAGTTAATTTTCCGATCTTTATGTCACCCACCCCTTCAAATTTTTGGAAATGCACAAAGAAAACAATGGAGATATTCTTCTTCTTAACTACTATGACTTTCTACCAGGGAGAAGGCGTACTCTGGCAAAGTGACCCATTAACATTTGCTTTGTTTACACAAAAAGGACCCATGAATAATTCATACAAATGAACATAACTGTAGAGGATAGAGAAGCCAAAACCTCATATATCCTTCATTCTTCCTGCAATCAATTCTTAATTTCTACTTCCCCAAAGCAAATATTTCTGATGGTGAAACAATAAATAAATAAAACCTTCTTTAATTCGTTAATTTTGCAAAGAACAAGTCTGGTTTTGCTTGTAACAGATTTATAGTATGATAAATGGAATAAATACGTACCCTTTCCCAAGAAAACAGAACTGACTCACAGTGGGGCTTTGGGTTTTTGTTTTTACAGAAAAAAATGCAGGCATAAGCATGTGAATGACTATTCTTAAAGGTGGAGTCTTCTTTGTATTCTTTCCAATATTAGATAAAAGTTGGCTGGTTATTCTGCCCTCAGTCTCCAGCTGCAACATGGAGATCCTTAAGGCAGTGATGTAACAATTAAAGACAATGTGCTTAAGATTGTTTGAATATTTTAAAGCATAATAATAATTAAAAGGTTTCTGCATAAACCAGTCTTGGTGGTCCCAGAGGTTATTGGCACACTGGGTGCCATACCAAAAAATCTTTTAAAGTTCTTAGAAAATATGCACATTGACAAAATTTGTATCTGTCAATTACAAAAGGCCACATTGCTTGGACCCACACATATATTACACTGATACATTACAATTTCCTATAATATCCCTTGGGGATAACTCGATGTGTATGAAGGCCACCACTAGCTAACGAAGGGGCAGCTCTGATTTTACATTTTTATGTACATAATAATACTGGAATTGACAAAATCATCACCAGTCAATTGCAAAAGATAGCTTTGCTTGGAACATATCCTGTCATGATATGTTTAACAACATCAGCCTATCCCATGTTGAAGGAAAGGATTCAGTAGAGGGGCCAAAAAGCTAAATCCAGTGTAAATGTCTGGCTATATGATGAATCATAATAAACCTTTAATTAGGACTTGAATTGTTAAGTTTCCACCAGTCCTAGAGTATGAATCTAACTGTCAATTACCCACATATAGTAATAATGATGATATATTAAATTTATTAGCCACCAAATTCCAAATTATAGTAACTAATATTCTGCTCAGGAATTCTGCTTCATCTTATGTCAACTAACTTTGACACAGTAATTCAGTTTCAACATAACATTGGTGTTATCACCACAAATTTGTATGCATACCCAGGAATACATATCTCTCTAATCTGCCTTCCTTCTGAAAATGTTATCTTATTAAAACAATTGAACATTATGGTTTTCCTTTCCATTAATTTCAATCACATGAAGCAATGCCTTATTGTAAAGTCACAATACATATTCAATCAGCACTACAAGGATAGGAATAAGTAAACTTCAAGAAATAAAAATTAACAATAATCTGATTTTCTAACCTGTTAAGTGAGATTATTTAATCAGGAGTCTTTACTTTCTTGTTGGAAGCACACTGCAGAAAGCCTAAGGGTTGTGCTCCCCTATCCTCTACTGCGACCTCCTAATGTGCTTGCAAAGATATTTGAGATATTTATTTGTATATATCCTGCCATTATTATTTTTATAAATAACTCAAGGCAGCAAACATAACTAATTCTCTTTCTTCCTATTTCCCCCACAACAATCCTGTGGGCTGGGCTAAACCAACCAGCGGTTTTCATGCCTAAAGCAGGATTAGAATTCATAGTCTCCAGGTTTCTATTTTAATTACCACTTGTCCAATATATTATTCAAAAGTCCTGACTTCATTAAAGAAAAAAACAGCTACTGTGTTTTCCCCAGAATAAGATCTGTATTATTATTATTATTGCCTCCAAAAGAGGCACCAGGTCTTGTTTTTTGGGGGGGGGTGTCTTTTCCATTCACCTTGCGGAAACAGCTCCGACAGCTCTGCCCAGCCGGCCCACATCTGCAGCCAAAGGAGCAGCTTCATTCTGCTGCTGAGAATGGAGCTCCAGCCTGCATTTTGTAATCAGAGGCTTTTCTCAAAATGCAAGGCAGAGCTCCATTCTCAGCTGCAGAATGAAGCTGCACCTTCAGCCACAGAAGAAGTGGACCGGCGAGGCAAGTGTAGATCCATGGGAGGCCTGGCTGCAATGATAAGCTCCGCCCTTCCCACCATAGCTTGATTTTTAAGAGAGCGCCTTGCCCCAAAACTAGGGATTATTTAGGGGGTAGGGCTTATATTAGGCTCACCCCCAAAATCAAGCTAGGGCTTATTTTCAGGGTAGGTCTTACTTTCGGGGAAACATGGTACCACTGCTTTTTCTGTGATTTAAAAACAAAATAGTATCTTGTATAGATAACAGAATCTGCTTTTTTAAGAAAGTTGAGATCTTCATGATAACATCAAAGTGTTTTTTACGTAAACTGAACATTACCAGAAAATCCACATTTACAAGTACAACAGCATGTTTCTCAAATCTCACAATTAGAATTATGTAATCTTATTTTAGAAATAAGGCACAGAAAGTCTAAGTTTTTATTACTCAAGAGTATTGGGAGATGAAATTCCCATCAATTAAAACTTGAAATTAAAATAAAAAACAGCACAATAACTTATAATGTTGGTGATCATGTAGACTTAAACACATATAGAAAAACTGCATAGCAAATTCCTAATTGGTCTCAAACTGTAAAAATATCTGAGATTTGAACACAGCTCCACAGAAACACTGGGCATCTCACTACAAGGGATGCTTCTGGAGGCTAAGAATCAATTAAAACTGATCATGGCACAATAAATAGTATAATTTCCCTTCCCTTTAATAGCTTATATTCATCACTATTATACATATTATAACAATGAATGATTCTTTTGTTCACTGAAGACTTCATTCTTCAGTACTGTACAGCCTAAATTTTGAGCTCTTAAAAATCTTATTATTTTGAACAAATAAAAATCATACTGTTTGTAACATTAATTATAGTTCCTAAGTACTAGTGTTAACTATGTAGATTAATAAGTATAAATAGTTTAATGATTGTAATTCATAAAGATGTATTGTTTATGATTTCTGGGTCATAATCTAAACAACTGATGTGTACTTAGGGGAGTAGGAATAATTTAGTAGTTTTGATAGAATTAGAGTAGAATTCTTATATTTTCAATTTATCAGAAATACTTGATCATGATGTCTATGGAGATTCTCAGACATCCAGGTCATAGTTATCCCAAAAATGTTTTTTCAGGAGGCAACTGGACTTTCTTGGTTTTTTTTTTGAAGACATTTCACTTCTCATCCAAGAAGCTTCTTCAGCTCTTAACTGGATGGTGGGGAATGGAAAGATTTATACTCCTGCAGACAGCTGTTTATTTGCATTCTTTTAGCAAGTCATTTAAGCTACCTGGAGGATTACCTGTATCTCCTGCGTCACCTGAGAAGTGCAAATGGGTGTGGAGCCTTCTTGGAACTGTTGAAAGGACTGTGTTTCAAATTTGAAAGAGGGATCAAAGAGGCCATCTATGTCAAAACTGAACAGCCCTCTCTCAACAGAGGGGGAGGGATCTGATATCATCTATCTCCAGTCTACAACACAGTCCTTTCAACAGTTCTAAGATGGCCCCACATCCATTTCCACTACTTAGGTGACACAGGAGACACAGATAAGCCTCCAGGTAGCTTTAATGATTTGCTAAAAGAATGCAAATGACCAGCTGTCTGCAGGAATATAAATCTTTTCATTCCCCACCATCTAGTCAGAGCTGAAGAAGCTTCTTGGATGAGAAGCGAAATGTCTTCAAAGAAAAGTAAAGTCTTAGAAGAATGGATACTTAAGGTTTCTAATTTAGCAGAAATGGCTAAAATTTCTGCTTATTTAAAGGATCATACACAAGAAAGATATATTATGGTATGGAGAAGATGGATAGATTATATTCAGAATAAATATGGAACTCAAAAGTTCCATTTATTTTATGATTAAAATTTTATAACAAATGTTTTATAAGAGATTTGTTTATACTATTATGATGTTAAAGTTTAAAGGCAGTTAAGGGTTAAGTATGAATTTGTTTATTATATAATATTTTTAAAGTTATGTTGATTTTGTTTATTTTGTTATTAATAACCCTGTATTCTGCTCTGGGAAGTGAGGGGGATTGGGGGGGTAAGTAGGTTAGATAATAGAATTAAAGTAAGATATAGATAGGGTAATTTATGAGAGAGGTGTTGCTTGGGCATTTCCCCGGTACTGTATCCGAAGACGGATGAGAGTGGAGGAGGAAGGGTAGGGAGGAAGTAGGATGGTAAGAGGAGAGGGGGAGGGGAGAGAGAGGTGAGGGGAGGTGAGAAAGAGGAGGGAAGTAAGGGAGAGTGTTAGAGAGGGTGGATGCAGTTTGGGGGGAGGTGGGCAAGCAACACCTATGGTTATGGGTATGAATTTATTTTATTTTGTTAAATGTGAATTTTTATATTTATGTAATTGATAAATGGAAAATAAAACTTTTAAATGAAAAGTAAAGTCCAGTTGCCTCATGAAAAAGCATCTTTGGGATAACTTGATCATGATTCCTCTTTCAAAATGAGAACCAATATACAGAGGTTAAGCTATCAGAATAGGAGTGTGAAGTTCCTACTTTAGTCTATCTTCAGCAATGGAAGTTCACTGGATGACTTATGCCAGATGTGCTCTCTTAGGCAAATCTATCTCACAGTGTTGTTATTATGTGGAATAAAAGGAGGTAGCACTCTGTATGGAAATTTGAGCTCTTATACGAAAGGCAAAATATAAATTTAGTAATATGTTTTTAAAAATTGTAAATTGACATTTAATGGATATTTTCTTCTGATGTTTTCCAATCATTTCCTATCACTCTTATTTAGATTCTTTGATGCTCTTCTGCCTCTGAAATTCTAAGATAGTATGCCTAGATCGGTGATGGCAAACCTTTTAGAGACTGAGTGACCAAACTGCAACCCAAAACTCACTTATGCATTGTCGAGTGCCAGGTGGGTGTAGCCCATTGGCTGGGTGTGGCTGCGGTGGTAACAGCAGACTGGGTGGGACTAAAAAGTTCAATCAATCAATTCCAACTTTGCAAGATCTTTTTTTTTCCTACGAGAAGTTGAAATTGACTGATTGAACCTTTTTTTTTTTTTTTGCACATGGTGGCGGAGGCCTAAAGCGAAAAGGTTTTATAAAACCCAGCTGAAGGCCTAGGACTGGGGCGACGGCACGTGTGCCCACAGAGAAGGCTCTGAGTGCCATCTCTGGCACCTGTGCCATAGGTTCGCCACCATTGGCCTAGATCCTGCTAATTTGGGAAAAAGCAATAGAGTACTCTAAGTATCCACTCCTAAAGAAAAGAAATAAAATATGATAGATTATGCAATCATTTCTAATGCAGAAATGGAATGCAATTTCAGAGGAATTCATATGTTACAACTTTCTATGCTTTCTTCCACAGTAAAGCTTCCATCTTTAAAAATATCAATATTTACATTAATAATCTAGTATCTTACCTAGACTTAAAGATAATTATAACAATTAGTAAAAGAAAACAATAAGAATAATAATAAAGTTGAAAGGGACCTTGGAGGTCATCTAGTCCAACCCCCTGCTCAGGAAGGAAACCCTATACCATTTCAGATAAATGGCTGTCCAGTCTCTTCTTAAAGACTTCCAGTGTTGGAGCATTCACAGCTTCTGGAGGCAGGTTGTTCCATTGATTAATTGTTCTAACTGTCAGGAAATTTCTCCTTAGTTCTAGGTTGCTTCTCTCTTTGGCTAGTTTCCATCTGTTGCTTCTTGTCTTGCCTTCAGCGCTTTGGAGAATAGCTTGACTCCTTCTTTGTGGCAACCTCTAATCTAATCTAATCTAATCTAATCTAATCTAATCTTAAATAATACAAATCATAAATATATAGATATACAAAATCAGCACATACAGATCCATCTTAATCTATAAAATGAATTACGATTATCTCAGAAAATAAAAACAAGTGCTATTAGAGAATAGCTAGTTAAAGAGTAGGGATTCTCTGTAGGGAGAAAATTTTATACATTTTTTTTATAAAGCATATATAAACCTTTATATAAACTTTACAATAAATGTTTGTGTTTAACTTATACAAACAGTATACTTTGGAGGACTTTTAACATGACATCAGTTTGCATCCTATCGGTTCACAATGACAATGACTAACATCAGTTTTGCAATGATTTAATTCTCACTAGGTACTTGTTCAGAGCAAATGTGTAACTCCTACAATTTTCAGAAATCTAAACCAAATATTTTATTTAACAAAATAATCTAATATCTTTAAAGGAAAAAACCAAATTATACTTCATAGAGTGTTAGGAAACGATAAAGTTTATGAATCCAGCCAAACCTAGCAACATAACCCCAGGCTGAAAGGACTAGGAGGGAGGGCAAGCAAAAAGCACTCATTGCTTCTCCTGTCCCATGACCATGTTTGGGGGAAGGAAGGAAAGAGAGAAGCAGTAATTCTCTAGCTACCACACATCATGATAAAGCTATCTATGGACAGCAGGAACAGCCAGTTGGTGTGTGTGTGTGTGTGTGTGTGTGTGTGTGTGTGTGTGTGTGTGTGTTTTATTTGGTAGCTGAAACAACTTTACTGCAGGGACGTCAGCTAAAGAGCCACCCAAATGCTCTTTCCCCTATGTGTGGGGTGAAGCCAATCTTTCTGGTACTGGGAGAAGTGGCACTAAAAAAAATATTCTACTCAGAATACTCACCCATTCCCTGAACTTCAAGCTGACAGAAAACAGGAGACAAATAGCTTCTAATGCTCCCACACTGCCCACAGAATACAGGCTTAGTTCTGTATTATACACAGTACTTAAGACTTATTGTCTGCCTTTCACAGGGTTTTAGCTGAAGGTCTAGTGGGCAATTTGGCTAAGGCCTTGGTCGCAAGCTGGAACAGGCATGTGACAGAAGTCTTGGATCACATTGCTCCTATGCAGTTTCTCTTTGGGCAATAAACTAGGGGTGCCTTGGATTTCTAAGGAGCTCTGGAAGTAAGAAAAGATGCCTGGAATGTCACTGGAGAAAAATAAAGTGTACTATAAGTCCAATCAAACATCAGTTAAGAACTAATATTATGGAATACACTATGGTGACAAATGTGTTGAAACCATTATTTCTCTGCCATTATTATGTCTGTCGATAGATGCCCAGTGGACCTTTTAGGGTTATCTGTACCTTGCTGGGGAAGGATGGGCCACAGGAACATCTCTAGAGGAAGTTTCTTGCTATCTGATGGATAGATACTTGGATTTATTCAGGTCTGGATTCCAAATGAGCAGGTTCCATTGAAGTGCTTGGAACATGATCTTGTGAAATTATCTGGACTGAGATGAGCATCTTACTCTACACTAGTATGCCCTATATGAATAGACAACACCACCACTCGTCTGCCTATTCATAAAATGACTACCAGAGAGACATTTTGAGAGAACATCCACAATATGCCTCCAAATTTGTATAGTGGTGCTAGAACAGCGGTACCCAACCTTTTCTGTACCCCGGACTCCTACAACGCTTCTGATATATTCTTGCACCCTTACAAAAGTGATAAAGTACAGGTAATCCTCGACTTACAACAGTTTGCTTACAATGGCACTGAAAAAAGTGCCCCCCAAGGCACAGCCGAGCAAGTCACCTGCCTGCCCACCCGGTGATGCTCTTCCTCTTGTCCGAGGTTTTCATTGTTGTGAGCATTTCTGTTGAGGATTGGCAGCGGGGGTGGGGTGATATTTGGTTTTTATTCCCCCCGTCTGCTGGGTGGTTGCAGCAGGTTTTGATCACTTCACATGACCCTGGGACAATGTGGCCGTCATAAATACGAATCAGTTGCCAAGCATCTGAATGTAAATAACAAGATCAGTTGCCAAGCATCTGAATGTAAATAACAAGATGTTGTAATATTCCAGCTGATTGGTGCTTCTTCTGGGCTCAGCCTGGCGCTGATCCTGGTGCTTTCACTGAGCCCTGACATTCCTGAAGAAGCGCCGATCAGCTAGAAAGCGGCACTGATCCTGGCGCTTCTGCTGAGCCCTGACAGCCCTGCAGCTCCAGTCATCTCTCGCTCAGGCTTGTGCGGTGCTGCCACCGGTTCAGCTCATTCTCCTCCCCCACTACCACTTTTTAGGATGGTCGCGTACCACCTGCCAGGTGCCAATGTACCACAGGTGGTACCCGTACACTGGTTGAAAAGCCCTGAGTTAATCAACAGCTATGACAGTGGTGGAGTACCTATGGAATGGGTGCCAGAGGCAGCACTCAAGAGCCCTCTCTGTGAGCACGTGTGCCATCGCCCCAGTCCTAGGCCTTCATCTGGGTTTAGAAAATCTTTTCGCTTTAGGCCTCCGCTGCCGTGTACAAAAAAAAGTTTCAATCAATCAGTCAATTTCAACTTCTTGCGGGGAAAAAAAAGATCTTGCAAAGTTGGAATTGATTGATTGAACTTTTTAGTCCCACCCAGTCTGCTGTTACCACTGCAGCCACGCCCACCCAATGGGCACACCCACCCCAATGGGCCACACCCACCCAGCACCCGACGATGCATAAATAGGTTTTGGGTTGCAGTTGGGCACTCGGTCTCTAAAAGGTTCGCCATCACTGAGCTATGATATATCAAGTTCATGTTTCAGACCAACACCCTTAAGAATATAAAACCTGGACTCATATAAAATCTATACTTTACTACACTTAGTCCAAGTCATAATGACCAATATCCTCAGGGGTAAGAAGCTGAGCTCAGAAAACTCCAGATCTCTTGGTTAACAAACCAATTTTCTCTGGAAGGAAAAAAGGAGGTCTTGGATCCACCAAAGCATAAATCTTTGTGGAGTTTTGCAAATAGCCTTATGAACATTGTTCTCAGTGAGGATGTCCATTCCTGGTTTGACTGAAGGTGGGGGAACTGGGGAGAGTCTGGACATCTTTCTTCATCTATTTGAAACAGATGTCTAACAACTGGTTACCAATCGGTAATATTCTATGTATAAAAATATTGTGACAATATAGATCAGTATTTCTAGAATGAGAGCTCAAACCTTTGAACATACCAAACTGGGAAATCCCAACATTCATCCAAAAAGCATTGAAGAATTTTGTTGATGTTTCTTCATAGAATCTGAAACAAAACTTCAGATTTTGTATAGAAGAAACAATAATTTCTTCTTCATTACTTCAAAACAACAGATTAAATGCAATGAATCCAAATTACTCCAAACAATTCACACACATTTATGGCATGTGTATTGCTAGCAAAATTACATTAATATTTTATGCTATTTGCAGTAATTTACATCATTTGTGTGACAATATATGCAGATGATATAAAAGTCAAGTAGCTATGTAATGAAATTCAGCTAACAACATCCTTTTCTACTAAATGAGATGTACAGGTAATCATTGATTTACAACTACAATTAGGACCAGAATTTCCAGTACTAAGCAAGGTGGTTGTTAAGTGAGATGCACCCGGTTTTACATTCTTTGTTGCCATAGTTATTAAACAAATCACTCCAGTTGTTAAGTGAATCGTGTGGTCATTAAGCAAATCTGGCTTCCCCAATGACTTTACTTGTCAGAAGCCAGTTGGGAAGATTGCCATCAGCAATCACACGACCACAGAATGCTGCACCCATCATAAATACATGCTAGTGGGCAAGTGCCCTAATTTTTATTATGTGACCGTGGAGATGTTGAACAGTTGTAAAAACGAGGACCAGTCATAAGTGACTGTAAATCTGAATGGTCGCTAAATGAATGGTTGTTAGTCAATGACTATCTGTACCTATATTTTAATTAGCAAAAGCACTTACACTTATATACCTCCCAATAGTGCTTTACAGCAACCCCTAGTTCGCAGCCCGGACCTGGTCCATGGCCCATTAGGAACCTGGCAGTGCAAGCAGCGGGTGAGCACATGAAGGTCCATCCCCTCTCCCCCCCCCCCGCTGCCATTGCCAGTCCACAGAGCCGGAAAGATTGGGGACCTTTGGGCGGTTTACTATGTCAGCATATTGCCCCCAACAATCTGAGTCCTCATTCTTAAAAGAGATATAAGAGAGTATTCTAATGCCACCCTTTCAAAACAGGCCATGTCAGGAAACAAGCATAAGGAACACTACTTTATTGTTGTAGGATATTACAGAATCTTCAAAGCTTACCAGCATTTCCCTCCATTCCCACTTACAATGAGTAGAATTGAGGGGTTATTTTGAGTCTCTTTCTTATGCTTCCACTCTTCTCACTTTCCCCGAACTGTCATTTATTTTTTCAACTCTTGTATTACTTTATCAAAGTTATCTTTAGATATATACAGTAGCACAAGTAACCAGCAAACCAGGTTTCAGATAATTTTCCTTTAATTGAGAGTTCTTGACTAGAACTTGAGGTTGAATATGTGGCAACAAATATGTTCTATTAACTTATAGTTCTCTTCATATATACAGTGAATTTCAATGTTTAAAGTGTTTAATGCAAATGTTAGATAGTTGCAAGAGATTTTTGTAATAATAAGCTGCATCCAATACTACATTCTTAGACTTCTATTTATAGATTACTTGTGCATCCATTAATTACCCTTTAGTTTCCTTCTCTCATCCCATTATGTATGCCAACTCCATGCTTGAAATCCGTGGCATATTTGGGAGCAAAAAAGAGCTAAGTAAGAATTTATTCTGTTAGCAGAATAAAATATGCTATTGGAATAACACTACAGGAAGACTCCCTGTAACAACTGAGACTTTCCTTATAAAATGTCCCTGCTTATAACGTCTATTTGTAAAATTAGCAGATCATGAAATTAATGTATTTTTGGAAAAACAGAAGGTTCACTAACCATATTACTGGTTCCTTTTTGTCTTAACACAGATAAAAAGGAAAATGTTTAGCACAATTATCTTAAAGATTTTGCTGTAACAAGGCAAAATAATGAACAACTTTATTAAATATTATGAGTTTACATAAATTAATGGGAAGTTTACTTATCAGAGATTATTAAATGCATTATCAAAAACATCCCTTGAGTTTTAATAAGCCACAAACCAATGCTAAGAACACTACAATTCTCATTATTTAAAGGGCTTCTAAGGACCTTCTGAATAATAGTGGACTGTTGGATTATAGGGTTCTTTTTATTTTATTTTACTATTTATAACATTTATATAATCGCCCATCTTTCAACCAACTCTGGGAATTCTCACAATCAAAAATTAGAAGATACATAAAATCATATTAAAGCTATAAAACTCAACCAATTAAAATAAAAAAACTGGTGCTAGATCAGTTTTAATATGTAATCTAGTCTTATTCCAATGCTTTGGGAAAAACCAAGTCTTCAAAGCCTTAAACAAGGCTAAAAGTGGAGGCTGGCCAAACTTCAGGGGGCAGAGTGTTCCATAGGGCAGGGACTGCCACAGAAAAGGCATGCAGATAACATGGCCCTGTGACATATAGGGCTTTAAAGGTAATAACTGATACCTTAATTGCACCCAGAAAGAAGTTGGAAGTCACACAACAATGGTGTTACATGGGCAAACCTAGAGTTCCCCATTAGTTGGTGTGCTTCTGCATTCTGGACTAGGTGAAGTTTCCAGGTGACTTCAAGGGCAGTCCCATGTAGAATGCATTACAGTAATGCATTCAGATTAAGATGTAATAGACCCTGAGCAGGGCCTCCTGGTTCAGGAAGGGCACAACTGGTACACCAGACAAATTTGCACAAAGATCTCTTTAGCCTCAGCTTCCACCTGCTTCTCAAGCAGTAGTTTGTGTCCAGGAGGGCCCCCGAATAGTGTACAGCTCAGTCCAGGAAATGCTACCCCAGTCAGAATCAAAGATGAAGAATCATCTGGTCTTGGGATCTAGAAGCTAATAGCTACTCAGTCTTGCTAGGGTTAAGTCGAAGATGGGGTTCCTCAACAACCAGGCCACCACATCACTTGTCCGGCTAAGTGTGGAGATACACTGTATAATTGGGTATCGTCAGCATACTGATGATACCAAACCCCATACTGATGGAGTCAATGCAGTTTTCAGAGGATGCTTAGGGTTTTCTTTTTTCCCAAAATTCTGTTACAGTGGAGTGCTAGACTTTTTGTAGCATATCAATTAGTCTGGTCTTGATACAATACTGCTCAAGTTATTGAAACTTCTACCTAATAAAATTATTATTTGCTGAAAAAAAGATACAGGTGAACATCCTAAATAACAATACAAAGAGCATTTCAATCTTAATCAGAACATTATACCAAAAATTATGCCAAACATATTGCCCAATTAAAGGAACTCAAGTTCATTTGAATTTTATTTAAACATTAAGAAAAAAAATTGACTGTGGATATTTTCAAAGAAATGATGACTGTGGTTATTTTCAAAGAAAGTAATGGGACATCCCTGGCAAGGCTTCCAAGGCCATATGAATTTATCTAGCCATTATAGAAAGTGAGAAGACTTGGATAGGCAATCTTTACAGCTAGTTTTTAAATCACCACTGATGACACTTGGCTATTTCCTCTATTAAGTAAGTATTACTTTAAATTTTCTCCATTACATAAAGATGGTTTTATTTATTTGAATTTCACTTGTTGTAATTACTATGCAATATGGTTTTGGTTAACAATTCAACAGCTTCATTATAAAACATCTTTGGGCTATAGGACCACCAAGGTGTTAGCATCGATCCATTATTTAAAATATCTACGTGTTCACTGCCAAATAAATCTAGACAATGAAACATTAAGTTTTTGGCATATCACAATATCATGATTATTTGGTCAATTAAAGTGTTATCCTTGCTGATTTGATATTAACATAAAATGTTTATTGCTGTGCTAAGAAAAAGCAGAAGCACTGGAATAAAAATCTGTAAAAATTTATAACTTGTACATTATATTAACGATAATTGCAATTCATTCTAAAGAAGAACATTTAAAAAAATCACGGGTTTTGTGAAATGTGGTAAGTGTATTTAAATTATTAACACCTAGCAACATCACTTTAGGTTTGCCTGCATTAGTGAGACTTCAAAAAGAAACACATTTAAAAACGTATCTGAAACACTTAAAAATAATCAACACAAAAGTGCATATTTTGAGAATTTATATACACAGAAGAAACTCAACTTGAAAGGTGTTTATATACCTAAAAAATAGCAAAGTACAAGCTTTAATTTATTAAGTAATGATAATAAGTTGCTCTATCTTTGAAGAGGTTTATCATGTTGACCCATACATATAAACTGAAGTCCAACAGGCAAACTTTGCTTAATCTTTATCATCATAACTTCCACTCCTTTCTAGGAAAGAAATCCATCTCTGGAAATGGAAATCCAACCTTGTGATCTTCTATATCTGCAAACTTGCCATATATCTCATCTTTGTGAAACAAGAAGCAAAAAGGAGTTATTTTGTGACATTTAATGTTTGAATCCATAGGATCTAAAATTTTCCCATTCCTCCTCTTAGAATTAGGAGGTAGAAACTGCTAATCCTGATTAAGGGGGAATTTGTAACAATAAAATAAAAAATCCAAAAAATCTACAACTCTCCCCATTTAACTCTGAAATTTCTTATCTGCCAGTACTGATTTCCCAGTCAATTTCCACTGTATCATTTCTGTTCCAACTGATTCACACTTTCAAATATATAAATACAAACTTAAAATCTCTTTAGAATGTAAACACTCCTGAAGAAACTAAAATATTTATCATTAATTATATTTCTAAGCTGGCCAAGTTGGAGTTCTTTTAATATATCTGTTCCCACAAGTATATTGTGCTATAGAATAGGAAAGAACAACTTATTTTTGCTTATCTGACAAAGTGGCTCTCAGCATACATACAAACAAAACTGCAATGGATAATTCTCATAAATTGTTTTAATGTGACTAATATTATCCTCCTTGGAATGTTGTTCAACTTCTTCTATTCCAGATAGAACAATTATAAGGGATAATAAGAGCTGTAGATTTGAGATTGCATATCCATTTTTTTAAAAAATCATGTAATACTAATGTTAACAGTGTTAACACCATTGCTTGACAATTCTAATATTTTAAAATATGTTTAAATTAGTGAATCCAAATATTGTTATTTATTTTTGAACACTTAGCACAGTGGTGGTGAACCTATGGCATGGGTGCCAGAGGCAGCACTCAGAGCCCTCTTTGTGGGCATGCATACTGTCACCCCAACCCCGCTACCCATCGTGGCCCCCTCCTCTCCAGCAGCCCCCCCCGGAGAGTCGCTCCAGGCGCAGCCTGCACAGAACAGCCGGGCAACGGGGAGAAGACTCCACCCTCGCATCCCATCACGTATAGATGATGCTGCGGGGAGCGGACAGAGGGTGTGGCTGCCATGATGCTGCTGGGCTGCCTGGGTGATCTGCTGTGGCGGGCCATGGAGGTGGTGGATGGCCCTGTCGGCAGGAGAGGCGGGACGGGACAGGGGCAAGGTGGTTTTTGGGCACTCAGTCTCTAAAAGGTTCACCATCACTGATTTAGTATATGTTCTCAAGTGTTACAAGACAAATGACCCTATTCTTCAACAGATTCAGTCTAATATTCAGTCCATGATATCCATATAGCAAGAAACTCCTTCAATCACAGTTAGATATTCACTGAGGTAAGGAATAAAATAAACAAATTTCATTGAATTAGAAGGCTTTCATTACCCCATTCCTATGGAAGTATATTCAGATATTATTCTAAGTAAGGATGTATGACATGTCAACTGTCAAAGTCTATTACTTGCAAAAAATGGTTTAATTATATGACAGGTGCTTTAGACAAAATAACATATTCAGCTGTGTGAATAAAAATCTCAACAAAGTCCTTTAATCAACAGACTTAAAATAGCTTTATGATTTTTTTCTGGTATTTGTCACATTACAATATGTGGAAAAATATACAATAGTTCACATACAAAAAAGTTTGCTTCAATGACAATATTGAGGATATAAAGTTTTCAAAATCCATCCTATTAATATTTTAAATAATTTGCTAATTGTTCTTTTTGTGCAATTCAATGTTTTGGATTATCTGAACTGAATCTAAACTAAAAGAATCCATTTTCAGTTATACAGTAATATCACCCTCAAAATGCAGCAGTTGCAAACTTTACTTTCAAAATAATGACTTCATTGCTAATTATTCACTGAATTTAATATTTATCTCACAACTTTTTTTAAAAAGCTCAGATAAGCATTTTAGCTTTGCACCAAGATTCATCCTTTAGGCAGCAGATATATTTGGAATGGTTAACATCTTAAGTCAAAGGCAAATTAAACATAAGACATGTGCCAAGGGACTTACATCTGAGCATAGCTCCAGTAAACCTTCTAAAATACCTTAATGATAGGAAGAAAATTGAATCAAAGTTCACTGCACTGTCAACCTAATCATCGAACCATTTTCTGCCTTCCAATGGAGTGGGAGAGGGCAGGTGATGGATTTGCAGTATTGTACCATACATAAGTTTGGTGTATTTATCAATTACAAAGACATACACTGACAGAGGTCAGAGGCAATGTTTTCCCATACAGTAACCTATGGACACTGAGTTAACCCAATTGCCTAGTTTCATACAATACAATCCATCACCAACTACCCAGCCACATTTTGAGCTAACGTCCACTACAAATCTAATCCAAAAGAGCACAGGGAAAACATTCAACTAACAACTATTAGCAGCCAATTGAAAATAGACAAGGTCAAGAAGAAAAAAAAACGGTTCAAGGTACAGTATCTGCAGACAATACATTAGTGCACTCAAGAAGCCCTTACCAGCCCTTCCAACCATCCCAATGACCTAGCCATGTAATCAAGAGCCATAATATGGTCTTATCAACTCTATCGCAGGGCTTGTCAGCCTGATGATAGGCACCCTCGGGTCCTAAAAGTGCGCCAAGCGATCATCTAATCGACTTTGAACTTATTTTAGATATTCCTCTGGACAACCCAGGCACTTCGGCGGGGAAACAATGCACCAATTCCGAACGCCGCGAAAGTGGCAGAGGAGGGGCAAAGGCTGAGGAAGTAAATCCTTACTCCACTCGGGAGTAGAGGCACAAGTTCACGGACACCCAGGAAAAAGCCACGCTCGGAGGCCCAGGGGGATAAAGGACGACCCTGGTCCTTCTCAGCAGAGGAGAGACGAGACGCCCCCCCCCGCCTTCCCTGGAAGAACCACCTGCTACCAAGCTTTCCTTCTTCCGCATCCCCCCCCCCGCCGCCAAAGACAGGCCCTATTTCACGCTTTTCCTCGCCCCTCTCCTGAGAAATCCAGAGGAACATTTACCCAGCCGGAAAAACAGCCGTCCCTCACAATCCACTTCGTCAGCCTACTCGAGCAGCACAACGGATTTCTTACCAGCCCTGAAGGCGACGACACCTCAACTAAGATGGCACCCAGTCCAAGTCCAAGCTTAAAGAGCGACTCCCAAAGCCGGGACCCAATGACGCATGCTCCGAGAGAGAATAGGATTTCTGTGAGTGTGTATGGTCACACGATGCCGAACAGGACTACAATTCCCAGGAAGCTGTTGGAGAGCGTCATCGTGCTATAATAGGTTCCCGGGTTGAACCGTCTTTGACACAGGAGGTGACTTTGAATCGCACGCGAACGTCTGGTTTCTGTTTTTTATTTTCTTACTGTTTTCATGGTTGTGGCTTTTGTTCTTGGGAAAATAATAAGAATCATGGCCTTGACAATATATTTCTTTAGTGGTGTTTCTCACTAAAGATTTTTCTAGATCTGCAGACTTTTTGCTATTATTACATGGCCATAGTTATAGAAAGTTTTGACTCTAGGAAGACATTTTTACTACTTCAACTTTTTCTCGACTTATTTGTATAATTTTGTGCTGCCTATCAATATAATCTTAGTTTGTTTCATATTCAGCAGCAGATCAGCTTTGGTACTCTATTTCTCTATGTTCAGCCAGAGGTTCTTTTATGTCTTCCTCACTTCCATCTGTAAAAGGAGTATACTTACATATAATATTGCCGGACATCATACAGATTCTTCAATAGCAAATGAAACAGCCTGGTCCACTTTTTTTTAAGGACTACAATTTGTCATTGACTCATTAAAAAAATCTTGTGTAATCAATAAAAAGGGGGGAGCTCCCTTACCTTTTTTATTGTCAACCAGAAATTAGCACTGTGATCTCAGGTACACTTGCATCCTATGAATGCATCCTGTATAACTGACAGTTCTTGTTCTATATATAATTGAAGTTTGGATTACAACATCTTGAGGGTTGGTTTACTAACATATGAGTTTAATGCAGTTGTTTAGTAATTTAAAAATTCTTTGACATTTCCTTTTTTGACACTAGAATGTAAATTGATTTTTTTCAATTTTTTTACCACTGCTTGAAAACCCCATGTAGCACTTTGAATACAAATTCTTGAAAGGTTTTAAACAATTCTGCTGATATTTAACTAATCCCTGCAATTTTGATAATAGCAATATATTTCTGTTCCTGTTTAATTTCTCTTTCCAGAATGCCTATCTTTAGTTCATTGATTAAATCACTATAATGAACATTGATTTTGTAATCATTTTGTACAGCTGCTCTATATGCATTCATGATATCTCTTATTTATATCTTCCTCCTTTGATAGATTTTTCTTTGTTTTTATTGTGCAGATCTTTGCATAAAGTTTGCATAACTTTCTTAGATAAATATTTTATCCTTAATTTATTTGCCTTGCTTATTTAGGTTTGACTGATTTTTCTGATCCAGGGAACCACTATTTTTGGTTAGCACTAAATGTATGTAATGAAATGTAAAACTAAGAATGAAATTATGAAATATGTCAGGATTTTAAATTCTAGAGTACAGTAGCATAAAGTCCAAACCTTCTCTTAAAGTCTTCCCCATTTGTGTCTAATCACAGCACATGCCCTGGCAATTTTTTGCCCATCTCATCCCTAGTTCATACATGAGACAGCTTTACGTTGTCCTTAGCTGCATTAGTGCTGAAATAGCATTTCCTCCTTGTTATGGGGTACAACCCAGAAGATGTATAAAATCTGTTAGAATTTATCAAGCGTTAACTTAGAGGGCAACCAGGCCACTGGCAGTGATAAAGAACAGAGGCAATAAAGGCAGGATAGGAATTTGCAGTAGACGGTAAATTTTATGAATGAAGTAAGGTAGAAACCATTTTAACTCAACAGAGAAGAAAAACTCAATCTGGCTAAAACACCAAGTTCACATGAACAAACATTATTTATATTTCATTTTTACATATTAAAATTTTCAATAAAACAGATGAAAGGTGATTGTTCTGATGGATGATGCTGAAATAATCTTAAAAGAAACTACAGCTATCAATTATTTACCACTTATGGGGTGAATCTGCAACTTTTCTACTTAGACTCAGTAATTACATTTCAGGTTTACTCTAGAATAGTAAATGCTATATATTCGAATTGTACCTTAAATTCCCAGAATCTAATAAGATTTTTAGGAAACTTTAGAAATTATGGTACTGAGGAACCAGAACATGACCAAGTAGTTAGAACATTGGCATTCATGCAGCCATTTGTACAGTACAAAGAATAAACAACAATTTGTTTTTCAGAATTTCAATTGACTGAAAAGGTATATAAATTATAAACACAATAACACAACGTTGTTTATTAAACTTAAAAAATTATGCCACTTTTGACCAAATCAGTGCCCTGGCTCATCTCACTCACTTCTTCTCAAGGGTAGAGAATCCCCATCCCTCCAATTGTTCCTCATAAACATTTCCAGATCAACTTATTCACCTTCTGTGCACCCATTCCAATTTGTCTGAATCTGTCTTAAAGTATGGTGCCTAGAATTGGATAGAATATTCAGAGGGATTTAATTCATAATTAAAATAAATATTACTTCTCATGATTCGATAACTATATTTCTGCCAATGCAACATAAAACTGCATTTCTCTTTTTTATAGCCATATTACATTGCTGAATTACATTTAGTTTGAAATCAACTATTCTATGACTGAGTTCACAAGTATCCCCCAAACTATATCAATTCATTTCCTGTTTTTTTTTCTAAGTGAAGTGTTTTACACCTGTCTCAGTTAAATTTCATTCTGCTACTTTCAGTTCATTTTGCTACCCCATTGAGATAATTTTGAATTTTATTTGTCTTCCAGAGCAAAATTTTATGTCACTTGCAAATTTGGCAACATTTTCAATTTCACTTCATCTCTTCATCTAAGTAATAAAAATGTTGAAGAATACAGCATCCAAGAGTCAACCTTGATACATCTCAATTGTTTTCCTTTTGGAATATGCCCTGTCGCCTCTCTTTCTATTCAACCAGATCTTTTCAGATAGAATAAGTACATAACAATTTTAGCTGTTTTTCTTTTATTTTAGTACTTGTTTAAAAATGTGTTGTTGGCTGCTTTGAATGTTCTATGGGCTGAAAGGCAGAATATAAATTGTGTGTTTGTATGTATATAAATGTTATTTGTTTGATTTGCCTTTGTTAGGTATACTCAGTTACTGAACTGTTATAAAAACAAATGAAGTTATGATTACAAATGTAAGATAATTGTTTAACAGAGAATATAGTTGGAATGAGACTTGCTGGTGTTGTTTTTTTCCTTAGTCCAAACAAGCCTGGTTCATACCCATGAGAATATGCTGTCAGCCAGAAAAGTTGGAAAATGATAATTAATAAGCATATTTTACATTCCATTTTAGCTACTCTTCCCACTTTCAGGTGAATCAAAAGGAAAAAAATAATAGATCTTCTATTCCTAATTAAAAAAAACAAAACACCTAAGTCTTCTGTTCAGGATGGAGGTAATGATCACTTCCTGAAGAACAAGTACAATGAAGAGAAGCATAGCTAATTAATCTGGCAATTGGAAATATGTCAGTAATGTAATGTCTGATTCTCCAATCAACTACTAGTAGGTAACAGATAATTTTCTGGTGTCTTAAAAAGGAAATGACACCATCTAAAAAGTATATATTTTATTTTGGGGGGAGGAGGGGAAACACCATCACTAATAAAAAAATAAAGAATTACATGGCTAGGCTTACTGCATTTATTTAAAGGACCCAATCATAACTTTAAAAACAAAGAATTTTAAATAAAGAATTATTTATTTAATCTTTATTTAAAATTCCAGATATGCAGATTAAATTTAATGATTTGACTGAATTACAACTTAATAAGGCCTCTTCAATTACTATATTAGAAAAAAATTACAATGTTGAATTAATGGGACATCAGAGGCAGGAACCATAATTCTATGGAACTTTGATGGATTTTATGGCTTATCTCAGTAGCAAGAGATTATAATCAGGTCCTTGACCAATGACTGTAATTGAATCCCAAATTACAGCTGTCATTATAATCGTTTGTCAAGGCATCCACATGACTGGAAGTAATTTTCCAGTCTTTCTCATATAGGTCATTAAGTGAACACCATGATCATTAAGTGAAAACCATGGTTGTTAAATGAGCTCATTCGTTTGAATGGGCTTTTTTTGCTGGAGACTGGCAAAAAACATCATGAATCCAGGCCATGTGATTGCGGAAAAACACAACTGGCCAAAAGTTGACCAGCCTAACATGGTCATGTGACCATGAGTGGGGGGGCAGCATTACCCTTTATGGTGGGCCATAAAGCACTCATTCCATGGCTGTTGTAATTTTGACCAATTGTAAAATGACTGGTCATTAAGTAAGCACTACTTGTAGTAAGGCTAGAACTAATAGATTGTCTAATTTGAAAACTACTATGAGAAAAATTCTGCTGTGGTATTCCATTCTGCTCTGGTCTTCCACTCCCAATAGTCAAGTCTCTGTTGACTCAAAAAGGTGGGAAGAAAAGTCTTAAGAACTTAAACCCTACAGCAAACCTGTCTCCTTTTCTTGTTCTTTTTTCTGTAATAGGAAGATCTTCTGTGTATTTATGGTTTATACTTTCTTTGAAATAAAACATCTTATCTGTAAAAAAAGTAATTTGGCTAACCATGTCTTGCCTACAAATGTCTGAGGTAAATTACTTCTGAAATTTGAAATGAAGTATCTGAAGAATCAAGATATATTACCATGCCTAGTGTGAAGTTTGAATCTAGAAGATATCAGTTTGAGGGAGGTTGAATTAAGCAAATGCTGCATAAGAAAAATCATCTTATTGGAGTGGAAGAGATGTTTTGTATATTGTCCTTTCAATTCAGAAATACATCAATTCAAATTTCCAGTTTGGATTGAAGACGGTAGGAAAGCAAGTGTTTGATCTCTTTACATACCTCTGATTCCCCAAGATTCCAGGCAGTTTGCAATTATATAGGTTTCTTTACTGCCACCCTAGACAAAAAATGGAGAGTACTGTATGTATAGTGCTAGAAAATTCAAAAAGGACAAATGTTCCTATCTTCACAAAAGGGAGGAAAGAAGATTTAGGTAACCATATACTAATTAACTTGATACTGATATTGTGCAAAACTCTGGAATAGTTTATTAAGCAATTGTTTGTAAGCATTTAAAAATAATGAAGTGCTTGGCTGGAGTCATCATGGATGTATCAGGAACCCATTAAGCCAAGCCTACCTGATTCTTGTCTAACGTTTATTGATCTATATTGATGGCTAAAATCTGTATACTGAATCTCCATGGAAGATCTCACTATAACTCTGGGATTCCTAAGCAGGACTTGCACTGCTGCAACCTTCAGTAGTACTAAAATTCTCTTCAGTGTATTATAAGGAAGAGATAACTGCACGGTATATTTAAAGTTAGGGAACAGGATAATAGTAGCTCCTCTAATATATTATGTTTATCTCAGGAGACAGTAGAGATATTAAGTCAAATGCTTGTAATCATGTTAAAACTACTTTACAAAAATATAATTCTTGTCTTCACATATTATGCTCCCAACTACTTATATAATAGCTACAAACATTGGTCTGGTTCATGAAACATACAAAAGCAATGGCTGATTTCTCCAACACATTGGATAACAAACTACCCAATACCATATTAGCCTATGTTGAATTCAACCTCAACAGAATTACTCGTACTTCACAAAATTACTATCAAAGCTTGTATAAATGGTTCTCCAATTTAAATTCTTACTGGATCCTCTATCTTGGAAAAACGTTTATTCAATGATTGTATTTACACTTCACTTTAATGCATGTTTGTGTATTCATGATTTGTTTAATAAATCATAACTGGCTGATTTTAACTAAGCTATATTTTCCTACTGTGTTTCCCTGAAAATAAGACCGTATATTTATTTTGCCTCCAAAAGAGGCCATAGGTCTTATTTTTGGGGGATGTCTTATTTTTCCGACACCTGCCTCACCTCTGGTGGTGGCATCGACTGGAACCTGCGTGGCCACTGGCCCACTTTTGTGGCTGCTTACGATAAGAGGCTGTGTGGCCCGCTGCGCCGTGCCACCGCCACAAGGCGAGGCAGTTAGGAGAGGGGGTGGAGCGCTCCATTTCTAAATGCCCCATAAGCACCCAAACACTTTTTGCCCAGAGGGAGAAATGACAGAGATTGGAAGCTTTGTCTGCTTACAAATGGGTTGCTTGAGATGGGGCTAATTGCTTCCTTTCCCAAGTGCCCCATTTGCAAGCTTCCAGTCACTGATATTTCTCCATCTGGGTGAAAATCGCTCTATTCTCAAGCGCCCCATTTGCAAGCAGACAAAGTTCCAGTCTCCCTCTAGGTGAAAAGTGCGCAGTGCATCCAGATTGCCTTTGTCCCCCCTGCCTCTGCCTCTATGCTCAGATTTACCTTTGTTGTGCCAAAAGCCGGAGGGGGGGGGGCTGTGTTTGCTGCCATGGGTTTGTTGCCACTTATGCTGGCCACGCCCATCCCTCCAGGCTTATTTTTGGGGTAGTGCTTATATTAGTTCCACCCCAGAAAATCAGGTTAGGACTTATTTTCAGGCTGGGTCTTATTTTCGTGAAAACTCAGTATATTATTGACAAATTATGATACTGGGTTTATATAACACAATATGATAAAACCAAACAAACCGCATAATGTGTATATCTAGTAAACGTGCTTCAAGTTTTAGAAAAATAGAACTATAACAGGGCATAAATCGCTGTGATATAATAATTCCTGCTTATTTTCTGTGTCCTTTAAAATCCTGCAAGGAAAATATTCTACTAAGCTTTCATCTCAATAGTCTGTTTATTTTTAACTTGGCTTGAAATCTTAGACTTCTCAATCTATAATCTTCTCCAGCAGTTGGAACTCATTTCAAGATGCTGATGCTTGCCACTTCAGCCAGAATCAGTCTTGGACTTAAAAATATCCGAAGCCATGATCTCTGATACCAGCCTGCCCATGTTTTAAGATTATCAGAAAACTTTTCCATACATATATTTAATGATATATTACATCAAAGGAGAAATTCCAGTATTATGTGTAGTAGCAACCTATTGTGAAATACTCTCACTATAAATATGTGATTGGTGTTGACATAGTTCTTTCATTTGATGATCAAACCTTTTGTTACTGCTTAGGCATTTAATATTTTAAAATTATTGTATGGAATTAGATTGTTCATGCAATATTTCATTACATTGTTGTTAGAATTGTGTTCTTATATCTTTACATTTGTTCTGATTTCAGAAGATGAAGAGTGATATAAAAATATTTGAAAGATCAAAGTTAATAAATATAGTTATTTTAATCAGCTATCATTGTCTGCTTAAAGACTTTCATTTTAGGGAAGTAGTAACATAGCAAGACTTTTACTACATTAACTGTACCAAAAATTAACTGTGCCAAAATCTGTCCTCCAAATCACAGAAAGTAACAAATCACATGTTTTAGGTATGGTACAACAATGTTCTGTAAATGATCTGATAAACTGACTGCTAAGCAGAGAGAATACAACTTCCCATGCCCCTCACTCGAAGCCTTTACAGCAGGGATGTCAAACTCGCAACGCCATGTGACTTTTTTGCCATTGCCGGCAATGGGGTGGGCGTGATTTCGCTATGAGGCATCTGGCCCGTGGGCCAGCAGTTTGACACCCCTGCTTTACAGTTATATACTGGCACAGCTAATGAAAACAAGTCCACCAAGGGTTGTTAGGGAGATGGGGTCAATTGCAAGATAACTAATTTGATGGTTAGATCCAGAGTACTGGTGATGCAGTATTATCCTGATTAGAAAAAGTTACAGTCTTGGCAGTGGTTTGCTCTCTGAGCTTGCCATTTAGGTCCCATTAATTAAAAACATCAAAATAAATGACAAAGAAATAATGGTCGCATTTGACGTCACTGCAATATTCACATCTATCAACATTGACCTGGCCAAAGAAACCATCTATAATCTATTCACAGAAAATCAAAGCAATAAGGAAAACATATCTAAAAAACACTCCCCGTCCACTGATGCTCTCATGAATCTTCTAGAGCAGCGGTTCTCAACGTTTGTGTGACGGCGACCCCCGTCACACAAACGTTATGCGCATGCGCGGCGCGCATGGGGCGGGCCCCCTGCGCGCGGCGTGCATGTGCGGCGGCGCCCCCACACGTGACGCGCATGGGGTGCCCCCCCGTGCACGGCACGCATGCGCGGCGCGCATGTGCGGCGCTGCCCCTGGAGGCGCACCGCCGCCCCCATGCGCGGGCGTGCGTGCGCGGCCCCGCCCCCGGAGGCGCGGCGCCGCCCCCACGCACGGTATGCGTGCGTGGCACCGCCCCCCTGGAGGCGCAGCGCGCCCCCGGAGGGGACAAAATGGCAGATCGCCGCCTTTGGCGACCCCCAAAAAGAGGTCGATCGACCCCAAATGGGGTCGCGACCCATAGGTTGAGAACCGCTGTTCTAGAGTTATGCCTCATAACACACTTCAAATTCAATGGCAAAATCTATCAATAGCTACAAGCCACACCTATGGGATCATACCATCTATTCAGTAACGTATTCACTGGGACCAGTTTTACACGAAAGGAAGAAAAAGAACAATGACTCCCCTTCCTAGATATTGAGATAGGGAGACATGGTAACAGCAAATTAACAACCTGCGTATTCTGAAAATCCATACACACACAAACCAAATTCTAAATTTCACAAGCAACCACCACACCACCCAGAAAAGGAGCTTTATCCAGACCCTCTTTAATAAGAGCCAAAATACACTGCAGCACCAATCCATTAAGAAAAGCAGAAGAGAAACACATTTTTGATGTTTTTCTCCTCAATGGCTATCCAAAAAACTTCCTAATATGATGCTTGTCATCCAAACCTTGACAAAATACACAGCCAACCGCAACATGGAAACGAGTACTGCCATACATCAAAGGAACATCGGAAATGGCTGCCAGAATACTGCAGCCTCTAGGAATAATGATAGCTCACAAACGCATATTTACACTCCAACAGGAGCTACCTAAGGTCAAAGACAAGATACAGATGGAAGTCAACAGCAACATAGTATACAAAATCAATTGCAACAATTGTAACCAGATCTATGTTGGACAAACAAGACAACTGAAAACAAGAATTCATGAACATCAACTAGCAGTCCAACAAGACCCAAAGTCCCTGATCTCAAACCACATCGACAATGAACAACACCAGTTTGATTGGGAAGGAACGAGAAACATTGACCATGCCAACACTCGCCACACATGTGAATTTATTGAAGCCCGATATTCTACAAAAGAGGCAATTAACAAGCATATTGATTTAGATCCATCATATGAACACTTAAAAAACTGGATCATTTGAACGACCAGTCAATAATGGAACCGTGATCAGCTCCTCAGAAATTAAATATAGCACCAAACAACCAATCATGCGACCAACTGATCACATCTGCACATAAGACATATATAAACTAAAGAGGAATAGAACAAAACATTTCAACCTAAGTCCCACTGCTGATGTTATCTAGCCATTCTGAAGCTAAACGGCAAGCTTGGAGAGCAAACCACTGCCAAAATCTAAAATCCGAGCTACAAGTATTTTCTATAATTTCAAAGCTACACTCTTTAAAGTGCTCAAAAGGAAAACTGAAAACAGGAAGAGAACCATCCAGAAGGATGATCACATAGCATGTGATCCAGATGATCTCTCTCCAGCTAAAAGTTTTGAAATAACTATTGATCATGTGCTGAAATCTAAGATCTTATTGGAGGAAATAAATAGTAACTACTCAACTAGACTGAGTTTGCTGATTTTTTTGGAATGATCTGAATTTAATTTTATCTTCCTTTGATCTTGCCCTTATATTTCTCTTTTTGCAATAAATTCCTTTTTATATCTAGAGATTCAATTTAATTGTCTTAATAAGGAAATTCCTCATTAAAAATATTGACACTTGCAGGATTACACAAATATAAAGCTACTCTTTGGCCGGTTTATTCCACTGTATTTTTCAAAAGCTGGACTGAATTGAAAAAACCTTGGTAGGAGGGCTAGGAACACCCCAGCTGGATAGATTAGGGGATATGTAAGGAGATACTCATGGGAAAAAATCCTTTGTGTTGTGTTCCTTCAGATGTAACTTAAATATGTGAAGAAGTCAGAATAACTACAGAGGTAATTGTGAATCAAGACATTCACACATGGGTTCTTGGCACCTCCTTACTAAAATAAATGCAAGAACTATAGTGTATGCATTGTAATTTTCACAGAATGTGCTTTTTAAAACAACAACTGTAAGCAAATTCTCTTCCAACAAATTAAACAAGAACAGTAAAACAAATGCACTTTTTCAGGAAACGGTTCCTGCACTGTTTGCAGATAGTAACTCAGCTCTGACCTTCATAACTTGCTTTTGTGATCTTATCCATTTTGATCTTTTTATTGTATTATCTACCATCCTTTACTTCTGTTACCTTGCATTACAAGCTAGACAGGTCATCTCTAAGTTCATCTTAACCTAGCAAACACCACTAAATCCAACAGAATCTCATATTATTTGCACTGTTTGGAATTCACAGTGCACAGTGAATCTTTTGTATTTTGCATTTCTATGGTTCCCCAAATTCACCCCAAAGGGACAAAAATGATCTTGCTTACTAGCAAGCCTACTCCAATAGGTGTTTCATAAAATCCTTTTAAAGGTAGAACATTTTCATAAAAGTAAGAGAAGTGTAGGTGAATTTATGACTATTTTTTTTCTTAAAAAAAAAAACACCCCACCACCACAAATAAGATAAATCAATTGCTAAAATATATAAACACATCAGGGACTAAAAAAAATCAATGTACTGCCATTGGCACTTCCTCAACAGCAGAGTTCCCAATCTTTCAACTTTGCGGACCAGCAGGGAGGAGAAAGGGGATGGGTCTGAGCATGTGAATGGAGTGTGCATGAACACGTTCTCCCATTGCTCGCGCAAGTGGGGATGTGGCATATACACACTCACCCACTTCCGCAGCCCAGTTCCAAATGGGTCAAGGCCTGGTAGTGGGCTGCTTAATAAGATTCTGTGTCAATCTGTAAATAATTCCAACTTTCTATTTTCTCAAGATTCTGGCAGTATTGGAAAGGTGAGTGAATTTATTTTCTGCTCAGCTGCATTGAAACTAATGTCAAAGCTAAGTTGTGTTTTGAATTTCTTCACTTGCAAAACAAGAAGTACAACTTCTGACTCCTGAACTTTGCAACTCCTTCCAGGAGTCCAAGCAGGAATAAAATTGAACTCATTTTGTGAGTTTTCACATTTTCTTCAGCAGAGTGTAAACTTGCTTGCAAAGCAAGTTTTTTTTTCTTTTTCCTTTTTGAATAAACTATAATGAAGAAATTGTTGTCATTTCAGGATATGTGCAGCAGTTTAGGGTGCATCAAAACTTTTCTCTCTTTGTTCTCTGAAGTGCAAACTATTTCAACCATATTCTGAAGGTTTAGGCCAGGGGTAGGCAACCCAAAACACTCAAAGAGCCACTTGGACCCGTTGCGAGAATTGGGTATGTCTAGTTTAACGAAGAGAAGGACAAGGGGGGACATGATAGCAGTATTCCAATATCTCAGGGGCTGCCATAAAGAAGAGGGAATTAAGCTATTTTCCAAAGCACCTGAAGGCAGGACAAGAAGCAACGGGTGGAAACTCATCAAGGAGAGAAGCAACCTAGAACTAAGGAGAAACTTCCTGACAGTGAGAACAATTAATCAGTGGAACAGCTTGCCTCCAGAAGCAGTAAATGCTCCAACACTGGAAGTTTTTAAGAAGAGACTGGACAGCCATTTGTCCGAAATGGTGTAGGGTTTCCTGCCCGAGCAGGGGGTTGGACTAGATGACCTCCAAGGTCCCTTCCAACTTTACTACTATTACTATCATTTGGGTGAAAACAAAACACTGGGAGCCGCAAAACCCTTTTGATATCTAAAATGAAGATAACACTGCATATATCCTTTTTTTACCATTATACATACATATATACATACATACATAGACACATATACATACATATACATACACACATATACATACACACACACACACACATATATCATAAAGGTAAAAAAGGGTATACATAGTGTTATCTTCATTTTAGATGTCAAAAGGGTCTCTCTCTGTGTCTCTCCCCCCCTTTCTCCTTCTTTCTTTCCTCTTCCTCTTCTCTCTCTCTCTCTCTCTCTCTCTCTTTCTGCCCTTGGTCTGCCAGTCCTCTTCCCCCACTCTCTTTCTTTCTCTCTCTCTTTCTCTCTCTCTTTCTCTCCTCCCTCCCTCTCTCCAATCTTCTGCTTACCTGGCAAGCTGGCTTCAAACTGTTCTCCAACAAGCTCAGGGGTAGGCAATCCTAGCTCTTTTATGACTCATGGACTTCAACTCCCAGAATTCCTGAGCCAGCATAGCTGGGCTAGCTAGCTCTCTCCTGCCCTTCCTGCTTCCTGCAGAGATGTAGCAAAGGGAGGAGCTCCGCCCAGTAAGCTTTTCAGCTCTTGGAGAACACCGTGAGTCCACTCTCTTTTTTACACACACACACACACAAACACACACAGAGAGAGAGAGAGAGAGAGAGAGAGAGAGAGAGAGAGAGAGAGAGAGAAGGGAAGTGCAAGTGCAAGTGCAAGTGCAAGTGAAGTGCCTGTCTCTGTCTCTGCAAAATGGCAGAGGAGGCTGGGAGCCGCAGGGGAAGGCTCAAAGAGCCACATGCGGCTCAGGAGCCACAGGTTGCCGACCTGTGGTTTAGGCAGAGGCTAAGTGCTTTAAAGAAAAACATTTCAGGAAATTTCTGAAATCTGAATTATCCAGAAAGATAAAAAATTAAGTCCACAGCAGCAGGGACTTGAATTACAACCTAAAGAACAGAACACCTTTGTGTATATAATAATGGGACCTCTCAAATTATTATATACACAAAGAACACCTTTGTGTATATAATAACGGGAGCCTTTCCAAAAGCTGCCACTGATCTGTAGTTTTTTTTAATATGATAATTAGTGAAAAAAGTAAGGTTCTACATTTACGCAAGAAAAACCAAATGCACAGTTACGGTATAGGGGGTACCTTGCTCAGTAGTAGTAACTGTGAGACGGATTTCGCAGTCCTAGTGGACAATCACTTAAATATGAGCCAACAGTGTGCTGTAGCTGCCAAAAAAGCCAGTGCAATCTTAAGTTATATTAACAGAGGGATAGAATCAACATCATGTGAAGTATTAATACCACTCTATAATGCCTTGGTAAGACTACACTTGGAATACTGTATCCAGTTTTGGTCATCACAATGTAAAAAAGATGTTGAGATTCTAGAAAGAGCACAGAGAAAAGCAACAAATGGAAGAGACTTCTTTTTCTAAAGTTACAGAGGAACTAAATCATATCTGCCCTCTGCTGGGGAGGTAATTTGTAGAAATTAATTGAATACAGGCTATATCCATCTTTATCACACATGTCAGACTGTGGTTTTTAAATCAGTACAGTATAGACAGGAATTTAACCCTTCCCTACTATACAATCACTAATAGTTAATCCAATATCATTGCCTGCACAAATACTTTTTTTTAGTGAAGATATTTCATGCATACTTCCTTTCAGATTATTTGAAGTTGGTATAATTGATACTTTAAAAATCCATTTGAAGTGTACCAAGCCTAAAGGACAACATTGGAAGGGAGATTAAAAAAAAGTCTTTTGGAAACAGCACTAATATGGCAGAAAGGCAAGAATAGACTAAAAGTGCAAATGCTTTAGATTTCCGGTCCTCCGCAGCAGTCGAGGGGTTCGGGACTCCATGTCCTTTGGCTGAGTTTCTTCCTGTTAGGAGACCCTAAATGGGCCAGAAGCCGCCCTGAAGAGGTGGCAAAGAAGGAAGTCCCAGGGACCTCGGAGAGATGGCGGTCAACCCAATCGGTCCAGGAGAAGCCTTCCAGAAACCTAACTTCAGAGTCTAGCCCAAGCTGCAAACAACCAAAGTCAAAAGCACTATTTTAATCTGATTGTAAACAGAGTGTTTGAATCTGGGTAAGAACATCAATTTTCTCTATCTTACTTATCAACTTTCCTGAAGGAAAAAAAAATCCCAAGAAGCAAAAAGCTCTGAAAGTGAAAGAGGGGGATTTTTGCCCCACCCTTTTACTAACGGAAGCAGCGAATTAAACCTTTTATGGAGGACCAAAACGTATTGAAATGAAATGACTATAAAACCTAAATTTGGATAAATTTAAAGTTACTGTATGGTTAAGATTCTCATTTTAAAGGCAATTTGTTCATTTTGAAAATTTGAAAAATAAACCAGTGCTGACATCTAGTGGTGGATGAAGACTACAACAGCTATGGCTTTCATGCAAGACTTGGCAGAATCTGGAAAAAACTAATCTCTACTTGTGACCTTCAAAGCTCTTATAATAGAGAACAGCTGTGACAAAAAAGAAAACAATCTGGGCTGCAGACAAAGTGAGACTTACAAACTTCAGGGAACAAAAAAAAAACTTTTTTGAACTTTCTGGATTACAAGTATCTATTTAACTCTGACTCCAAAGCTATTTGCAGAGAAAAGAAAATTTGGATTCTTGGTCATCATGAAAAATCAGAGATTTATAGAACCTATCAAGAAAAAAATAAATACTTTTCAAAAGGAGACATACGATACGTTGCAACTAATTCGAATAACAATGATTTCAAACCACAAAGAAATCCAAAATAACTTTGAAAATATAAACCAATTCATCTCCAATTTAACTTTACAATAAAAAAAATCCCAGGAAACAACAACATAGAAGGAATAGATAAAACAGACAACTAAATACAAATTTGAGGATAGAGACTTAAAGATGGAACCTAACAAACAAAGAAGTATGATTTAACCCAAGTGGAAATTTTTTTACAAGAAATACTGGATTTGGAAAAGACAACTTATACTTTAACATCACAAAACAAATTTGAGGATAAGAAAAAAGATTGGACAAAATGGACTAGAGAGATGCCAGGAAAAACACTAGAACTGGAGAGACAAAAAATGATAAGAGAAGCAGAGAGAAAAAGAAAGAAAAAGATTTTAAAAAAATGAATGGACAAATGCCTCTCACAAAGATATTATACTTGACTTACCTTTTATATCTACAGTTAACACCTACAAGAATATGGAAAGATTCTTTGACTCAGCAGAACATATTGATTAAGAAAGATACTGGGCAAAAGAAAAAGGCTAAAGTGAAAATTAAGAAAATAGATGATGGGGCCTATCAGAGAGAATATTTAAAAAGAAACACCTGTTCAAATATGGTTAAAGAAATAGAAAAAATTTGGATGTGAATTTGACTTTAAGAGGGAAGAGCCCCTCAAGTAACATAGCACTTTATTTTTCTTCTTTTTTTATTTTATTTCTTGATATGAGTAATATAAAAGAGTTGGAATGGCTTATATAGAGGAAATGTTTTAGATATTTAAAGGTGATTCACTTTAAGAAAATTACAATGGATTAAAAAATGTTTTGAATAAGAGTTAAAAGACTAGAGGACTAGATTTATTAAACAGAATATTTAAAGATTAAACATATTTTTAATTATGGTAAAAAATGAAAAAGTTTGGAAATAAATATGTATTAGCTTATAGGAAATAGGGGTTTTAAGTAGCATACTATATTTTTATTTTATTCTTATTTATTTTTTTAGTCTTCTTTATTCCTTAAGAAATGTAAAAGTATTGGGTTGGCTTACATGAGAAAAAATAGATTTAAATATTTAAATGTAATTAATTTTGAGAAAATCTTAACCAGTAAGAAAGTTTTGAACATTGTGGGAAAAACAAATGAAAACAAGAACTGTAAACAGGATCTATGATGAGACAACCAGAATGACTAGATAGAAAAAGAATATTATATTGATGTGATTATTATCTGTAGAAATATTAAAAAACTTTTATACTCAATCATTATTCATTAAAACAACAAGAATTTTATTAACTTAAGGTTGGTAAAAGAGAACATTATGGGAAAAAGAGGAAATCAAGTAAAGTTATTATGTGGATTATGGATTATAGAAATCAACAGTGAATGTTTTTTGAAGGTAAACCCAGACAACACACTGTTTACCAAATATTAAGGTGATTATGTTAAAAAAAATAATAAAACATATTTTTTTAAAAAAGTAAAAGTGCAAATGCTTTAGTTACATTGATTTACTTATTTGGTACTGAGTTAGCTAATGCCAATTTATACCATTTTCAATTTAGATACATAAAGTCAAGCCATGTGCAAAGAAATGATGTAGTCTGAGATGACATCTGTACATATCTGCTGCTACAAAATAACCAAGACAGTAGCACACCCATAGAACCATCATTAGAGAAAACCTTTCAAAAGCCACCTTGCCTGCTGGGAACAGCTGTCAAGTTGGCCTGAGAAAATGGTTTACTGGAAAGTAGATTCGGAAGATGCTCAGAAGGCCTAAAAGAGTAATATTTGGAATCTCATCTCCTCGAGAGGAGGACTTCATTATTGCAAGATTCCTTACAGTTTAGGAAAGTCTGCATGGGTCAAAACAGTCAATAGGTTGGCCATGACTATGTGGTTAAAGCCCTAGCCCAGGGGTAGGCAACCCAAAACACTCAAAGAGCCACTTGGACCCATTTCCCACCAAAAACAAAACACTGGGAGCCGCAAAACCCTTTTTATATCTAAAATGAAGATAACATTGCATATATCCTTTTTTACCTTTATTATAGGTGTGTGTGTGTGTGTGTGTGTGTGTGTGTGTGTAGTGTATATGTGTGTGTATACACACACACACACACACACACACACACACATATACACATTAAAAATAAAAGTAAAAATATGACTCTTGGGAATATCCATACTATTAAAACAATGATCACCAAGAGAATGCTTTAAGAGAATAAAATTACATACACACACAGGTAAAAAAAGGATATATGCAGTGTTATCTTCATTTTAGATGTCAAAAGGGTCTCTCTCTCCCTCCCTCTCTATCTGCCCTTGGTCTGCCACTCCTCTTCCCCCACTCTCTCTCTCTCCCTCTCTCTCTCTTTCTCCCCCCCCCTCCTAACTGCTGCTCACCTGGCAAGCTTCAAGCTGTTGTCCAACAACCTCCGGGGTAGGCAACCTCATCTCTTTTATGACTCATGGACTTCAACTCCCAGAATTCCTGAGTCAGCCTAGCTGGGCTAGCTAGCTCTCTCCTGCCCTTCCTGCTTCCTTCAGAGACGCAGCAAAGGGAGGAGCTCTGCCCAGAAAGCTTTTCAGCTCCTCGGAGAACACTGTGAGTGCACTCTCTTTTACACACACACACAAAACACACACACAGACACACACACACACACACACACAGACACACACACACAGAGAAGCAGGGAAGTGCAATTGCCTCTCTCTGTCTCTGTCTCTCTCTGCAAAGGCAGAGGAGGCTGGGAGCCACAGGGGAAGGCTCAAAGAGCCGCATGCGGCTCCGGAGCCACAGGTTGCCGACCTGTGCCCTAGCCTTACATATGGAACTCGCATTAAAAAAGGCATGACTTTGATTACAGACACTGCTGCCATTTTGACCTGCAGTCTCCTTCATTGTTTGTTTAACTTAAGGTCTTTCACTTATTTAATGCTCCATTTTCATGACAATAATCATCACCCAGTGACATGATTTGGACTGACAGAGCATGACTGGCTCAAAATCACTAGGAAAGTTCTGCACCTGAAGGAGAACTAATGCTCACGGCCTTCTAGTTTTTCATCCAGCACTTTAGGCACTATACCAGACTGGCTTTCTAGTTAACATATATTAATACCTAGTATAGAAAAGTAATAACTTTGATGGAAGGTAATAATTATTTTGAATCGGAGAGTCTTCTATTCATAGCAATGTTTTGCACAAATTACAACTTTTACTTAAGTTAATAATAATATTATTAGGGAACTTGGAGGTCATCTAGTCCAACCCCCTGCTCAGGCAGGAAACCTATACCATTTTGGACAAATGGCTGTCCAGTCTCTTCTTAAAAACTTCCAGTGTTGGAGCATTCACCACTTCTGGAGGCAGTTGTTCCACTGGTTAATTGTTCTCACTGTCAGGAAGTTTCTCCTTAGTTCTAGGTTGCTTCTCTCCTTGATTAGTTTCCATCCATTGCTTCTTGTCCTGCCTTCAGGCGCTTTGGAAAATAGCTTGACTCCCTCTTCTTTGTGGCAGCCCCTGAGATATTGGAACACTGCTATCATGTCCCCCCTCGTCCTTTTCTTCATTAAACTAGACATACCCAATTCCAGCAGCCGTTCCTTATATGCTTTAGTCTCCAATCATCTTTGTTGCTCTTCTCTGTACTCTTTCTAGAGTCTCGACATCTTTTTTACATCGCGGTGACCAAAACTGGATGCAGTATTCCAAGTGTAGCCTTACTAAGGCATTGTAAAGTGGTATTAACACTTCACGTGATCTTGATTCTATTCCTCTGTTAATGCAGCCTAGCACTGTGTTGGCCTTTTTGGCAGCTGCAGCACACTGCTGGCTCATATTTAGGTGATTGTCCACTAGGACTCTGAGGTCCCTCTCACAGTTACTACTATTGAGCAAGGTGCCACCTATGCTGTACTTGTGCATTTGTTTTTTCTTGCCTAAATGTAGAACCTTGCTTTTTTCATCATTGAATTTCATTTTGTTAGACAGTGCCCAGTGTTCAAGTCTGTCCAGATCCTTCTGTATCTTAAGCCTGTCTTCTGGAGTGTTGGCTATTCCTGCCAGCTTGGTGTTGTCTGCAAATCTGATGAGTTCCCCATCTATCCCCTCGTCCAAATCGTTGATGAAGATGTTGAAGAGCACTGGGCCCAGAACAGAGCCCTGGTGCACCCCACTAACACTTCCCTCCATGTAGATGCGGTTCCATTGAGGACCACTTACTGAGATAGCTGGTCAGCCAACTACGGATCTATCTGGTGATGATGCTGTCTAGCCCACATTTTTCTATCTTATCAAGTAGTAGGTTGTGATCTACTTTATCAAATGCCTTACTGAAGTCCAAGTAAATGATGTCCACAGCATTCCTCTGATCCACTTATTTTGTCACTTGGTCAAAGAATGCAATAAGATTTGTCTGGCATGATCTATTTTTGACAAACCCATGTTGGCTTTTAGTAATGACTTTGTTTGCCTCTAGGTGTTTGTTGATTCGTTGATTATCTTTTCCAGGATCTTCCCAGGTATTGAGGTCAGGCTGATAGGTCTGTAATTTCCTGGGTCCATTTTTTTTCCTTTTTTGAGGATGGGAACTACATCAGCTCTTTTCCAGTCCTCTGGTAGTTCCCCTGTGCTTCAGGATCTTTGAAAAATATAGTTCAGTGGTTCCGAGATCACATCTGCCAGTTCCTTGAGAACCTTGGGGTGTAATCCATCTGGTCCTGGCGATTTGAACTCATCTAAGCTGGACAGGTGCTCACTTACCATTTTCTTGCCTATCTTAACTTGTGTTTCTATTCTGTTTTTTATGGCACTATTTTTGATAGGTTGGTCTGCTTTGTGTAAAAACAGATGCAAAAAATGAGTTAAATAGTTCTGCTTTCTCCCTGTTGCTTGTCACCTTCTTGCCACTTTCCCCACTAATGGACCAATCATTTCCTTCACTTTTTTTCTTGTTTTTTACATGTTGAAAGAAGCTTTTTTTTGTTATTTTTGACTTTGGTCACAAGCCTTAGTTCATTCTGAGCCTTGGCTTTCCTCACTTCATCTTTGCAGGCTCGGGCTATTTGCTGATATTCTGACTTAGTTATGTGCCCCTCTTTCCACTTTCTATACTTGTCCTTTTTATCTTTCAATTTGTCAGAGAGTTCTTTATGCAGCCACGCTGGTTTCTTTTGAGAGCTGTTATTTTTCCTCTTTGTTAGTATTGTGCTAGACTGGGCTTTTAGTATCTCATTTTTCAAAATTTCCCAAGCTTCTTGAGTTGTTTTCCCCTTGAGGATTCTCATCCATGGAATCCTTCCCAAGCCCTCTCTAAGTTTATTGAAATTAGCTTTCTTGAAGTCCAAGATTCTGGTATGACTGTGTTCTATTGCTTGTGCTTCCATAATGTTGAATTCTAATATTGCATAATCGCTTCCTCCCAGGGTTACTATGGCTTCAACACCTTCTATCATTTCATCTCTGTTAGTGAGAATTAAATCCAAAATGTCTAATCCCCTAGTCCCCTTCTCTACTTTTTGGGAGATAAAGTTGTCTGCTAGGTTTGCCAGGAACCTGTTTGATCTTCCACTTGGTGCAGAGTTTGTCTCCCAGTTGATGTCAGGGTAGTTAAAGTCCCCCATTACTATTGTAATGTGCTTCCTACATACCTTAGTTAGCTGACTACCAAAAAGTTCATCTATTTCCTCTGTTTGGTTGGGTGGTCTGTAGTATACACCCATGGCAATGTCATTTTCCCCCCCCCCCTTTTATATTGACCCAAATGCATTCAAGACAGTTTTTATCATTGGTGTGCTCTATTTCTGTAGAGATGTAGTTATTTCTTATATAGAGAGCAACTCCATCTCCTCTTTTATTTGGTCTGTTTCTTTTAAATTTAAATCCCTCTAGCTGTGTGTTCCATGTGTGGGTTTCATCCCACCATGTTTCCGTAATGGCAACAATATCATATCTGCCCTCATTAACCTGAATTTCTAGTTCACCCTGTTTGCTGTTCATTGGTGTATAGACATTTGAGTCCTTTGTGACTGGCCCTGTGTTTACTTTCTACATAACCTGTGTGGTGCCTGAGTTCCCCTATTGTCTTACCACCTATTTGGTTAGTGCAGTTTGTGTGGCACTCACTATTAGAGGCTTCATTTTGCTTGACAGCAAGGTTGTTATTCTTGTCCACACACACATCTATGCTACATGCACTGATAGCCCTATAATTTTTAGATTGCCGGGGACAGGGTTGTTCTGTATCAATTAACTCACTGTCCCCGCTGTTTAGTTTAAATTTTCCTCCAGAAAATCTGTGAATTTATAGCCGAGTAACTCAGTCCCCTTTTTTGATGGATGCAAACCATCTCTTTTGTACATCTTTTCATTGGACCAGCTACAGACATCGTGACTAATATATCCAAAGCCTTCCCCTTTACACGACTCCTTTAGCCACATATTGAATTGTACTATGCGCTGGCCTTTTCCATTTTGCTCCTTATACACTGGTAAAACCTCTGAGAAAGTAAGCCTACAGCCTATTCTTCTAAGTTCCTTCCCCAAGCTCTGGAAATTGTTCTGCACAGAGAGTACATCTTTTTAGGACAGATCGTTAATGCCGAGATATACAATAGCCTCCACATCACAGTTCTTGCTGCCATTCTTGATTATTTTAGAAATACGCTTCTTGTCCCTATTGGCATTAGCACCTGGAAGACACCTGACCTCTTTCAAAGCCTCTGTGTCCTTTCCTAAATTTACATCCCTTATAATTGAATCACCTACCAGAAGGTAGCTTCTTTTTGGGTGCCTTCCTGTTCTTGCATGACTGATGTGTAATACCTGATTCACACTTCTCTCTGTCGAAATTTAGTTCTTCATCTCGGATCATAATCTCCTGCTTATTTGAGTTATCTTCATAAATACCTTTACCTGTCTCCTTAATGTCCCTATTAAGGTCAGCAAGGGCACTGTAACTGTTGTGCAGGGACATAGCGAAAGCTTTGTGTTTATGGTTGGGATACATAAACTGTGTTGGCAGAATATGGTACTGTATACCACGACTTGTTTAATAAGCTGATTAAATAAGCTACACATATGCAAGACCAGAATGACTTAAGTTTACAGAAGGCGCCTGAATCGCAATCAAGCAATCCTTGTTTGGTTCAGTACACATAACTGAGTTTTCATAGGCAATTTACTATTAATCTTGGTTGTGAAGTTTGGCACAAAGACTGGAAACTACAGTACTACCCAATTTCTTATCGTTCTTGAGTTCATCCTTTTCTAGTCTGCATAATTTTATGGCTAACCACCCTGATAATTTCCTGCAGTCTGGAGAACTCAAAGCTGCTGCATCCTAAACCATTTACTTTCAGGTGAATGTGTCCATACAAAGAATCCAACTAGCTCAATTTCTGCTACATACTGCAATAAAAGAACAAGAAAAGGCAAATCCTTGAAATTGCCATAAACGTTCTTATCAAAATTGCAAAAACCTGGACTTTGGTAATTCAAAGTATAATATTAGGCTTGCTTTGTTAAAGTTAAAAAAAAGTTATCAGAATGTTATATTTAGCAGGAAACCTTTGATCCAACAGGATGGCTTTACTGATAAATAGGATTACAAAATTAAACAATTTTAACAGTTAAGGCTGTCATTATTTAGAGCTGGCAGATCTGGTCAGCTAAGATTTGGACAATCATTAAGTTAAAGGTGAAGTTCCCCCTTCCGTCCAATCGTGTGAGGTGGTACCTGTTTATCTACTCACACTTGCATTTTTTTGAACTACTCGGTGGTCAGGAGCAGAGGTGGGGAAGCGAGTCTCTTGGATCTAGAAACCGGGCCGTCAGCGGCTGATAAGTTCAGCGTCTTCAACCACACAGTCATTGTCCTGGTCTCTCCATCATTAGTTGGCAACAAATAGACGGAAAACGATCTTTTTACCACCTAACGGTCGTCCGGATTACCATAGCTGTACTATAGCGGCCCTCGATGTAGTACAAATACAAAAGCAAACGTAAACAACGTAACTGCGCTGTGACGTTAGCAAAAGAAGGTGTTTTTCTCCTCCCCTCCCAGCCCCAGTCACGCCGCGGTCTTCAACCCTCTTCCACTTCGCCCTGCCTGAACAGTGCCTTCTTCCTCTGCACAAGCATTCGATGACCACGCCCACATCGTGCCGCAGACGGGGATTGGTGGACGGGGTCTCGGGGATTTGCAAAACTAGGCGAGTCTATTTAAAGCCTGTTTGGGGCGCCGCTTACTTTTCTTTGCCCATCCAAACGGCTGCCTTTTTCTCCCTTCTCTTTTGCACTGTAAAAGCACCAAAATGTCTGACAAGCTGCCGTACAAAGTTGGTAAGTAGTTAATTCTCCTATTCTTTCTTTTTTGTACCACAAGCGGCCCCCGGACGATGCCTGATAGAGGCAGTTCTGTTTCCTTTCTGAACACAGTATAGAGGTTTATTGCAAAAAGAAAAAAAAAAGAACAAGCAATGGCTAAGGACTCGGATTTTTCTCGGAAACATTTAGCAAAGGAACACGCGATGCCTCCTTTTTTTCTTCTGTGCCTTAGCTCTTTTTGAAACTGAAAGAGAAGCTATTTTATACACCTTAAAAGGATCTTGAAAGGATGATACATCATTCTTTCTTCCGGAGGAGGATTTAAATGCAACCGATTGTCCTTAACTGAAAATTGATCGGAAAATTAAAGGAGAGAGCCTCGCTAGTGCTGCCTGTATAATGTTGGAAGGCTTATGGGTTTTTTTTCTGCAGTCAAAATGGATTTCAGATTGACTGCTAGATCGTTTCTATGCAATATCTGAGCAAACGCCATGTGGCTCCGGAGGAAAAAAGGGGCTTTGGGAAATATAGTTCTTCTTACTGCTCACCAGCAGGACGATATTAGAGTCTTTTAATTGAAATTACTACATTTCCCGTCATGCTTCTGGTGACCATGCTGTCAAGGAACCGCTGCCTTCTGACTCCTAAATCCATTCACGATGTGTAGTAATTATTCCTACAAAAGAAAAGGCTGTTATTTGAAATTCAATCCGGAATAAGAAATATATTTTTAAAAGACACGTTGTTTCTCCAGCTGCATAAAATTAAATGTTATACAGAATCAAGACTTATTAACTTTTCATATTCTAAAAGAATTGTGATTATAATGGAAGCATTTGTGGGCAAGCATAAGATAGAGTGTCTATGGAGATTTTCAGTCATGGCTGTTGTCCCTAAGGTTTAGAATCCGAGCTTTTTTCACTATTGCAATATTATTTTGCTGAATTTGGACCCTCTTCTGAGGTCCTTAAGCATTCCATAGACAATGTAAGAATACCTTAATGAAGTAATTGAAAATTTGCCATTCCTTTTAAGAGATCAGAATTAGAAAGTGCAATTATGTATATATACTGGACAATGTGGGGAAATCTTTAGGCCAGCTCCACCAGTGTATTGAGCTGTAGCTTCCATAGGTCTCAGCCTTTGGTCATTTACAACCTGTGAACATCCACAGAATGCCAGGTTTGATACAGCTAATCTGAACTTCTGTGTCTGAGAGTATACAAATCAGTGTTGTCAATTCCAAAAGGTTATTTTGTATCAGAAGATCCTGATATTTCCTAAGGCAATTTAGATATCTTAACAAAAGACTCGACTGTTCGTTGTATAACACTCTTCTTTCTCTCCCTCTGTCCTTTCAATATATAACTTCTCTGAAGTCAGACATGTATGTACACGCAATCACCTAAGTTTTGTTCTAGGGTAAAGTTGACTAAAGTCAATTATTTATTACATGCTTTGCATCAGCATTTTTTTTTTTTTTTGCTTCTCTATCATTTCAACATTTTTATATGCTTTGCCTGGAGCAATATCTGTTCCCTCTCTTGTGTTTATTTCCAGTTAAACATCTATTATTTAACTGAATAGGTCTCCAGTCTTAGGATATTTGTGTTCTCTTTTGTATTTGAATCCCCCAAATGACCACTATTAGAAGTCCCCTAACAGTAAAGTACAGCAAATGCAGAATAACAAACAGAATAACAGAGTTGGAAGGGACCTTGGAGGTCTTTGCTCAAGCAGGAGACCCTATACCATTTAAAAGTCTCCAGTGATGGAATACCCACAAAATCTGAAGGCAAGCCATTCCACTGGTTTATGGTTCTCACTGTCAAATTTTTTGTTAGTTCTAGGTTGCTTTTCTCTTTATTCAGTTTTCATCCATTGCTTCTTGTCTTGCCATTCTGGTGTTTTGGAAAATAAGTTGACTCCTTTGTGGCAGCCCCTCAAATATTGGAACACTATTATCATATCACCCCCTAATCCTTTTCTCTAGATTAGACATACCAACATTATTTAGATTAATGGATATTCGTGAAGTTTGCAAGAAGATCACAAAAGATTTTAATATTACCAACTGCTGTTATAAGGTGTTTTTTTTTTAAAAAAAATAAAAATTGCAAGTGGTATTAAATGTATGTCAGCTGTTCTTGCTCTTCCTGTTTCCAAGACTTGTACAGTGTTTCTCAACTATGCAACTTTAAGACATGGACTTCAACTACCAGAATTCCCCAACCAACACTGTATTTTCTTGGTATTTGACTATTGTTGTTGCTTCTTGTTTAGATTTTTATTCACCATTTTCAGATAATTCAAGGCAGCAAACATCAATATTCTTTCAATTTTTCCCAATGTTGTGATGATTTGTGCTGAGAGTGACTGGCCCAAAGTTACCAGTCAGTTTTTCATGCCTAAGGTGTGATTAGATTTCATTGTCTCCTAGTTTCTTAAGTACTGATGTAGTATAGAAAACTTTTAGATTCATCTTTATGATTGTATTTTTGCTAAATCTAAGTAAACTGATGGCTCCTCATGAATGTTCTTTTCATTAGGGTATAAAAGTGATTTGCTGCTTTCATAATCCAACTAATCTAGAAATCCTGAAGCAAGATGGCAGAAAAGAAATCTTTGCACATTTCCATTGCTTTTGTTATAATTTGTCTGTTTCAATATTAGAAGTTTAGGAATTGATGAAATCAATTTGAGCTGTGGTACTTTAGGGAAAAAATACATTGAGAAGCATATCCTAATTGTTTTTCTGAGTCTGGACAAAGATTTATCAAGGCCAATATTGTTTTTTTTTATAATAGAGAGGCAGATGTTTGTAAGCAAATAACTGCTTTCTGAACACTGTTTTATCTTTTGAAGATGGAGTTATTGGTCTAGAAAGAAGTTTCCTATATTTTTTAAAAAAATGGTTGATGTAATATAGACCCAAGTGCTTGATAAATGACAGTTATATAGAGTTTGTATGATGGTGGTGGGGAATTCCCCTCTAGTTCTTGAAAGGCTGATGAATGACCTTAGTTAGTATTTTTTTTTTAACTCAGCCACTCCATAAAATACTTGCATATTGACAGTTATTCTAAGAGCACTTAAATTCAAAGACTTTAAATTCTTGAAGATTATAATTCCTTCTTGTCAATTTTTTTTTCCATTCAGTTGTGTCCAATTTTCTGATACTGCCTGGACAAGATGTTCTCCAGTTTTCTTGGCAAGGTTTTTCCGAAGTGTTTTGCCATTGCTTCCTTCCTAGGGCTGAGAGGGATTGACTGGCCCTAGGTCATTCAGCTTATTTTGTAGCTAACACAAAACTACAGCTCACAATCTCCTAATTTCTAACTTGATGCCTACTACGTCAAATTAGTGCTCTTGTCAATAGTATTTGTTTAAATGTTAAACTAGCAAATGCTTTTACGTTAGCACATGAGACTCCTGTTTCCTTTCTTAACATTTTATTCTGGAAGTTTGGAAAAGACTGGATTATAGTTTTATGAATGCTGTATTTAAATTTCTATTATTTCCTTAACCGGCAGCTGACATTAGCCTTGCTGAATGGGGACGCAAGGCTCTGGACATTGCTGAAAATGAGATGCCGGGGTTGATGAAGATGCGTGAGATGTACAGTCCCACAAAACCACTGAAAGGAGCTCGAATTGCTGGTTGCTTACACATGACTGTGCAGACTGCAGTTCTTATTGAGACTCTGATAGCTCTGGGGGCAGAGGTAAAGCTGCATTTGGGTTAAGCTGCACTCACCTGAATGGTTGTGATATATTAGGATGACACCAGATGGGCTATGTATGGCTATTTAACACTGTCAGTTGATAGAAGTAGTTAAAAGTAACACAGTATTGGGAAGGTTTAATTGTTTACTTATATTTATCTCAAAACTATGGGGACTACAGTATTTCTCCAGGCCATACTGAACATTTCACTACATGATAGTTATAGTTTATACTAGTCTTTCCAGTCTAATCTTGTAAAGATGCTACAGTTACAGTGTGTTTATATGAACCTATTCATTGTGGCTTGCAAATAATTTGGCATATCATGTGCAAACTCAATTAAGTTTTAATCTATAAAACATGGTTGATAAAATTATGGCTTAGTGCTTCATAGTAATTATAGCTGGTTAGGCATGATGTACTGATGGCTGTAGATGACTCTGCATCTTATTTGTATTCTGGCACTAATGAAAAGGATTATATCCTTTTATATCCACATGCTATACTGTGATTTGTTTGCATTTGTAAACCCAACAGTTATACTTAACATTGTGCATGGACCCAGACTATTATTTGCTCATCTGAAAATACGGTTGGAATACTGATCCTCTGCATGCAAATTAGTTTGAACAGCAATTTCCTTAATCCCGGATTGATACTGCTAAGTTTTGCAAAACTGTAGTTTATTGAATAAGTGCAATGGGTTGTTTTTTTGTGCCAGACTATAAAGCTGAAATGAGTTTGCAGCAGAACCAAAGAAACAATGGCATTCTTTAAAACAGTATCTGACTAGCTGCAAACTAGCTATCTATTACGTTTCATTACAATGTAATGATTAAATTGTTACGAAACAAGAGCTATCACAAATTTTGACTGAAGCTAGAAAAAGAAACCTAAGTAAGCAGTCACTTCAAGATCCATTAGCATTCTGATTTTTAGTTACTGAGTTTTGGAAAGCTTTTAGTTTAATCTGGTACAAAGTTTTGAACTCTGACTCAGCTTTCACTGGGAAATAATTGATCTCCCAATTTTTCAAACTATTTGCTTTTAAAGCATTCCTCGTCCCATCAAATTCTGTGAAAGTAGTAAGCTTTGGGGATTTCTTATTCTATATATCGTAGTTATTAAATATAATGCTGATGGCATTTTGAATTATTTTTCAGGTCCAGTGGTCCAGTTGCAATATTTTTTCCACACAAGATCATGCTGCTGCAGCTATTGCCAAAACTGGAATTCCTGGTAATGCTTTGCATTGTTAACAGTTATGCTCTGACCTTTTTAGTCTTATGAGTGTAAAGTAAAATAGGGGAGAACAGGACAAAAATATTGGGGATTCCTAGGAAGAAAGTTATTCTGTGCTATCAGGGTAACCTTTTTCCTAGTGAATAAAAGACTAGAATGTTGCTTTATCATTAATAAAAAACTAAATGAAAATAAAAATCTGGTACTGTGGAAGACTTTAATCGGAAAGCTTTTGATCTTGAAATAGGCAGATATGTGATCTTGATGATTCTGTACTATTTGTATCATACTGGATTCAGTATTTTGAAAAAAGGTTACATTTCCTTTTTCAAAATATTGGATCCAGTATAATGAGTCTTCTCACTTCTAAGTGAACTCAATGCAGAAGAACGCCTACAGCTCACCTTATATTGTTGGTTTGCTTGTTATAGACTAGTAAATCTTAAGTTATTTCACAGTATTTAAGAATATCTTGGACTTTCTTCATATTTCATTTACAAAATGTTTACATATTTAAATCTTTTTTTTACAAAACCATGGAGCCACATTTTTCCTTAAAACACTTAGGAGGCAACTATGCTTATTATGTAGCTAATTCCTCTGGGGGATACACTGACATATACATTGATTAGCAATTTGATTGGAGGAAGGAAATTGAAAATTGTGGGATTTTGATAGCTCTTTATTTTAAAAAAAAACTATTAAGTATATATTGGCTTGAGAGCAAGGAAATGTGAGTAATCTGCTTCCCCCCCCCCTCTCAATAAAGCTAAGTTACTCTACAAAAATGTTCTTGCCTTTTCACAGATACATTTGTAATATTTACATTTACACTGCATCTTGTTTTGCCTTTCTCTACTGAGAGGCTTATAGGTCAGTGTCTTAGGTTATATGAGAAACAGATGAACTCTGATCCCAATCTTTATAGGGGGATAATTAGTTTTCTACACAGAATATGTTTTATTGACCCAAGGAAAATGTTTATATTAGGATAGCATTTCCTGTCCTTAAGCTCTGAAACTTAACGCAATTGGTTATAATAGCGCTGCTGGAGAAATTATAAGCCCCATGATTTATGTTTGATTTGGGTCTAGTGTATGCCTGGAAAGGAGAAACAGATGAAGAATATATATGGTGTATTGAACAGACCCTCTACTTCAAGGATGGACAACCTCTGAACATGATTCTTGATGATGGTGGAGACCTCACCAGCTTGGTTCACACTAAATATCCTCAGCTCCTGAAAGGTAATTGTGTAGTCTTCCAAAACACTGAGAATTCTCTAATATATTGTACATTCAAAGTCACTGGGAAAGAAGTAATAGTTTCATTTTTAAAGGGATGGCAGGGTAGGCAAAACTCACGGTCACCCAAAACAGTGCATCTTACTGTACTTGTATGGTAAGTATGTTGTAAGCCCCAATTGACTTTAGCATTTAGTAAAGGAGGATTTATTTGCATTAAACTTTTCCCCCCAGTAATGCTCTGCAACCTTCAGTAATGCAGAATGACCACCTTAGATGTGAAGATTGATTTGGACTCTTTTCCCAAGTTTCCCCCTTATTCTCATTTAGTGCACAAACTAAATGGAAGGCATCAGGTTACCCAGCCTTGATTACCCTTCATATGAGGGAAACATTGAACAGTTTGGGGTATTACGTATATATGCTTTTGTGTAACATGTCCCTGTATTTTTACTTTATATTAACAAAAAATTATTTAAAAGATGAAATAAAAATCCCTCCTTTGGTAAATATCTGAATTTCCCCAAGAAGCTGGATAAACCTACTTAAGTATTCATACTCTATAAATGAGATGTACATTTTAATTTTGAGGCCTTTTAAAGTTGTTACGATTGTTCCATTAAAAAAAAAAACCTGACCTATATAGTAGCATGGTTAGCATGAATGTGAAATTCCATAAGTTTTAAATGAAATTGATTTTATAAATAGGAGTCATTTTCTGACCCTTTCTCTGTGTAATTTTCTTAGTATTTACAGTGCTATGCTCAGACTTTTTTGCAGCTGCAGTAACAATGTGGCTTCAACTTTAGAATATATTAGACCAGTCGTCCCCAGGCTGCTGGGCTGTTTGAAACCAGGCTGCAGAAGTTGCAGGTGGGCATGCGTGCATCCCCATTTGCATGAGCAGTGGGCAAGAGTGCACATATGCTCCATTTGCACAAGTGGCAGGCGGGTATGCCCACTGCTCATACAAATGGAGCTGCGCGCACACGCCGGCTGCTTGTGCAGAACCATCCCCTCCCCCCCCCGGTCCGGAAAGCTAAAAATTTTGGGGAACTCTGTATTAGATAACCCTGTTGGGTCATGATTTCTGAGTGGGCAAAAAAGCAGTGTGAGTGGGAGTAATTTCCTATTTCCTGCCAGCTTCCTCATTGAGTTTCCGTAAGGAAAGCTGGCAGGGAGCATCAGAAATCTGCCCAGCCCAGCAGGCAGGTAAATGGCTGATACTGGTAGCCGAGGATGTGAGGGATTGTGAGATTGGCTGGGAAACTGTCATGTTGAAACCCCATGAGAGCTGAAGAAGCTTCTCTTAGAAGAGAAGTGAAACATTTTCAAAGGGGAAGAAAAAAAGCAAAATCCAGTTGTCTTTTAGAAAAAGCACCTTTGGGATCAACATGATCTGGATGATTGAGAATCTCCATAGACATTTTGTCATGGTGAAAATGAAGACCATGTGATTGCACTGAAGCAGCCATAACTTTCTCAAATTTCATTCCTTTGGGAGTTACGGTTCCTGGTTTTTGGACACATTCTATAAGCTATCCATTTGAGGCACAAACATTGTTGTCCTGTGATACAGCATTTCACCTAGTTAAAAATCCTGATAATGACGATTTTTGTAGTATATAGAACTTTTTTGTATTAATTAGTGTATTATTGCCAGATTAATCTACAGTAATAAGAAGAAATGTCATATATTTATTGCTTATAGACTGAATATGTTCCACAGTTGCAACAAATACACGACAAACTTTTTGGAACATAGTCAAACCAACACTATCCTTTTAATTTCAAAGATCCCCTTGAAAGTTTTTCCCTGTTTTTCAATCCTCTAAATCTTAAATTGTTCAGGAATATCCCAGGTTCTGTTGTTATGAATTACATAATAAAGTGGAAAATTTAAGGAAAGACAGAAAATGTTTCGGTGGCTGCTCTGCTGTGTTAATATGATATTTTCTTGGACTCTATGTACTAGATTAGGAATTTGAATAGAATATGTAAAACGTCAGTAAAACCCTGGAACTTGAGGAGGAGCATTTTGAACATGGCTGCCAAAATAATGTTGTTTTTTTAAAAAATAAATTGTTCAGAAGAATGTGCACTTCTGTGATAGCACATGGTTCTGCCTCGTCATGTTTTATTGCTTGAAAGGCACATTAACTTAATAGTTAATGCAGTGTTTCTGGCTTCCTGTTCACATCTTCCCTATTCATTTTTGTTTAGCTTTGCATTCTGTTTTTCCAATAAACAAATGGCATTCAAGATAACTAATATAAACTAGTAAAGTAATTAATCCCACAAATGAAAATCTTGTACAATGGATGAGAAAGTGCCCAAATCTATCTTCTTTAGCAGCTAAAGCTTGCTTATACATCAAAACCAACCTAAATAAAAATAATTTCACCTTCCAGTGAGAAAGATAAAATAATCAGTGCTTTTGGTTTTTACATAATTTACCAACCTGTTTCACAGAATGTAAAATATATAACACTCCCAAATTCAGATAATTCAAATCAGTTATTAGGAGCAGATTGCTTTGGGTTTTTTTTTTTTTTTTGTGAAGAAAAATTACTTGGATGAGAGATCATCTTCTTAGCATTCCTAGATGTGATGGTAGGTTTAATTTCAAGAATGGTATCTGTTGTTTGCACGGCAGAATCAGCCGTATAGGCAGTATTAATTTCTCTTAATTGAGCTTTGAAGACATGTAAAAACAACTTAGTACTATAATGCCTTTATCCCCTCAATAAATAGGTATTCACTTATAGCTTTGAAACTATGCCTGTCAAGAACAGGATTGTCTTTCAGAATCAGAACTCAAGGCTTTATCATCAACATCTACAGATAGTCTTTGATTTATACTATAATTGAGCTCAGAATTATTGTTGTAAATTGTGATCATTAAGCAGTTACCATATGACTATGCTTGGTTTTATGACCCTTTTTGAACTGGTTGTTAAGCAAACACCACAATTGTTAAACAAACCTATTTTATGTAGTGGGCTATTTTTGCAAGAAACTGGAAGTAAACATCGGGAACAGGCCAAATGGTTCATGGTAATGTAACCATGGGACATTGCAAATAATCATATAAGTGAGCTGGTTGCCAAATACCCAAAATGAGATCATGTGACCAGAGGAGGGTAGGGCCATCATAACTAACACCAAGCTGGCAGGAATAGCCAACAGTCCAGAAGACAGGGTTAAGATACAGAAGGATCTTGACAGACTTGAACATTGGGCACTATCTAACAAAATGAAATTCAATGGTGAAAAAAGTAAGGTTGTACATTTAGGCAAGAAAAACCAAATGCACAGGTATAGTATAGGGGGTACCTTGCTCAATAGTAGCAAATGTGATAGGGATCTCAGAGTCCTAATGGACAATCACTTAAATATGAGCCAGCAGTGTGCTGCAGCTGCCAAAAAAGCCAACACAATCCTAGGCTGCATTAACAGAGGGATAGAACCAAGATCACATGACATGTTAATACCACTTTACAATGCCTTCGTAAGGCCACACTTGGAATACTGCATCCAGTTTTGGTCACCACGGTGTAAAAAAGATGTCGAGACTGTATAAAGAGTACAGAGAAGAGCAACAAAGATGATTAGGGGACTGGAGGCTAAAACATATAAGGAACGGCTGCTGGAATTGGGTATGTCTAGTTTAACGAAGAGAAGGATGAGGGGGGACATGATAGCAGTGTTCCAATATCTCAGGGGCTGCCACAAAGAAGACGAAGTCAAACTATTCTCCAAAGCACCTGAAGGCAGTACACGAAGCAATGGATGGAAACTAACCAAAGAGAGAAGCAACCTAGAACTAAGGAGAAATTTCCTGACAGTTAGAACAATTAACCAGTGGAACAACCTGCCTCCAGAAGTTGTGAATGCTCCAACACTGGAAGTTTTAAAGAAGAGACTGGACAGCCATTTGTCTGAAATGATATAGGGTTTCCTGCCTGAGGATGGGGTTGGACTAGATGACCTCCAAGGACCCTTCCAACTTCTTCTTCTTCTTCTTCTTCTTCTTCTTCTTCTTCTTCTTCTTCTTCTTCTTCTTCTTCTTCTTCTTCTTCTTCTTCTTCTTCTTCTTCTTCTTCTTATTCTTATTATTATTATTATTATTATCAATCATCGCACAGTCAGCCAGATGTTCAGACTGGATTTGGCATTTTGTCTACCTATCGAGTCCTTACCCAGGACCTGGGATAGGCAGATGTGGATGTTTGATGGTATTACAGGTATCGTCGCAGGATGGAAGCAGTTCCTAATAAGGCCGCCTTTTGCAATTGACTAATAGCGAATTTGTCAATGCCAATGGTGTTCAAGTGGTGCTCCAGTTGTTTTGGGATTGCACCCAAGGAGCCTATGACTATTGGTACTACCCTTGCTTGCTTTTGCCACAGTCTTTCTATTTCTATTTGTAGGTCTTTGTATTTTGTTATCTTCTCCAGTTCTTTCTCTTCTATTCTGCTATCTCCAGGCACTGCCACGTCCACTATCCAGACTTTTTTGTCTTTCTTATCGACAATTGTTAAGTCTGGGGTGTTATGTTGCAGGTGCTTGTCTGTTTGAATTCTGAAGTCCCAGAGCAGTTTAATTTTATCATTTTCTATGACTTTCTCTATTTTATGATCCCACCAGTTTTTGCTTACAGGCAAATGATATTTTTTGCAGATCTTCCAATGCACCATTGTTGCTACTTTGTCATGCCGCTGCTTGTAATCAGTCTGTGCAATCTTCTTGCAACAGCTTACCAAGTGGTCCACTGTTTCTTCAGCTTCTTTGCATAGGCGGCACTTACTGTCTGTTGCTGTCTTCTCAATTTTGACTTTGTATGCATTTGTCCTTAAGGCTTGGTCTTGTGCAGCCAGAATTAGTCCCTCGGTCTCTTTCTTCAATTTTCCTGCTCTTAGCCATTGCCAGGTTTTATTATTATCTGCTTTCCCAGCTATTTTTTTCATGTATTGGCCATGTAGTGCTTTGTCTTCCCATGCCTCTATTCTGTTCTTCATTTGGTCTTTCTTGTAGGCCAGTTTGGTCTCTCCAGTAGTTAGTAAGCCTTCCTGATATACTAATTTCAGTGCATCTTCATCATTGTTCTTCAGATATTCTTCCAAAGCCATTTTTTCTTCTTCAACCATCTGATGTACTTGTAGCATTCCACGCCCACCTATTTGCCTTGGTAGATAAAGTCTATCAATGTCACTGCGTGGATGAAGGGCATGATTCATTGTCATTATTTTTCTGGTCTGCCTATCCATTGCTTTTAGTTCTGCTTGAGTCCAGTCCACTATTCCAGCTGTGTACCTAATGACTGGGATTGCCCAGGTGTTGATTGCCTTTATGGTATTTCCTCCATTGAGTTTGGACTTTAAGATCTTCTTCACTCTCTTGATGTATTTACCTCTAATCTTTTTCTTGACTTCAGTGTGCTTGATGTTGTCAGCTTGAAGGATACCCAAGTATTTGTAGTATTCTTCCTCATCCAGACTCTTAATGTTATTTTCGTGGGGCATCTTGATTCCTTCAGTTTTCACTATTTTTCCTTGTTTGATAGTAAGTGTGGCACATTTGTCCAAGCCAAACTCCATTACAATATCTTGGCTATATATACGGACAGTGTTGAGCAGCGATTCTATTTCAGATGATGTTTTTCCATACAGCTTCAGATCATCCATGTAAAGGAGGTGGGATAGTCTAGCAGATGTTTTTGATGTTTGATAGCCATGTCCTGAGTTATTCAGTATTGTTGACAGAGGAAACAGTGCAATAACAAATAGTAATGGTGATAATGAATCTCCTTGAAATATTCCTCTCTTGATATTAACCTCTCCCAGCTTTTCACCATTGATCTGCAACTGTGTCTTCCATTGTGCCATCGATTTTTGTACAAATTTTCTGATGTTTCTACTTACTCCTGTTATTTCTAGGCACTTGATTATCCAATCATGTGGCAGAGAGTCAAATGCCTATTATTATTATTATTATTATTATTATTATTATTATTATTATTATTATTATTATTATTTTTCAAAATCAGGTTACAAGTAGCTTTTGAGAGTGTCTATTATAATTTTGAATGATCATTAAGCAACTGGTCGAAAGTCAAGTAGTTCCAGCATAATACAAATCTACACTGTTTCAAGTGGCAATCCACCTAATTAGCAGACTGCATATATAAATATATTGCAGTTAATAAGGATGGTAAATAGATACCATAAATATTGGAAAAACAAGAATTAATCTACAAATTAATTTACAGACTTGAAGAAGGCTGTTTTCTAGTGCAGTAGTGATGCAGTTAACCTGCAATGCAGGTTAAGCCTCTAATATCCTGTACATTATTTTTAACAGCAGACAATGATAAGGAAGCAAACCAAGACCTTCCAGCATTGGTTCTTATAGTGCAAAAATCCTGCTGGTTTAACAGGTCCATCAATATTACCCAGGCATTATTCCATCATGCTACATTATATAATTAGTTTCTAGGCTTGTGTACCTTTGGACATTTTGTAATCATTTAAGCAAAAATGAGAGCAATTTTCAGTCAGTGCTGCCCTTGACATTTTGGTAATATGGAAGGGGTTACACAAAATAGGCAGGTTCAAGACTAACTGTAATTTAAATGACAGTTAATTATAAATCAACAAAGTACAATTAATATGGTCACTTATGTATGCTATAACTATAACTATAACTATAACTATATATATATATATATATATATATATATATGTATGTATGTGTATATATATAGTTATAAAATTATATATATATATTTATAAAGTTATATATAGTTATAAAATTATATATATATGTATATATATATATAAAATTTGGATTGCTAGCAAAGAATTAAGGGAGAACTGGAATAGCTATTTCAAACTCTTTAGCTCTTTTCAACCAGACATACCCTTCTGAGATTCAAACCTGGGCTGTCTGCATGTTAGGCAGATGTATTAACCTCTAGGCCACAGGCTCTGTCTCACTTTTGCCAGCTGTGTTAGGGAGGGAAGAAACAGGGGAGGAGTTATCTAGAATGCTGTATGTTACACCCTGTTGCCCAAATATGGGAGAGAGAAATCTTTTGCTTTGTATCAGCTCAAACTAGAGCCATCCACAGGCAGCAGTCACAACTGTGACATCATATACATTTCTAAAATTTGGATTGCTAGCAAAGAATTAAGGGAGAACTGGAATAGCTATTTCGAACTCTTTAGCTCTTTTCAACCAGACATATATATATATAGGTCTTTGGTTATTCGGGTTTTCTCCCGCGTAAAATTGGAAGTGTCTTGGCGACGTTGGAAGTGTCTTGGCGACGTTTCGACAAAGTCCCATTCGTCATCTTCAGGCTGGTGTTTTCAGCTTCGTGCTTCGAGGAGCAATTGTTCGAAACGTCGCCAAGACACTTCCAATTTTATGTGGGAGAAAACCCGAATAACCAAAGACCTACATACAAACACCCGCGAAAACCTCAGAAAACACACACACACACACACACACACACACACACACACACACACACACATAGCTAAAAAAAATAAAGGGAACACATCCTATAGGATTTCTTATAGGATGTGTTCCCTTTATTTTTTTGAGCAGTATATATATACATATATACATATACGTATATGCCGGCGTACAAGGCGACCCAGCGTATAAGACGACCCCCGTCTTTGTCGCCGAGTCGCATTCCTAGAACGTCGTCTTATATGCCGAAAACTACCAGTATTTCCGGCGTATAAGACGACTTGGCGTATAAGATGACCCCCGTCTTTGGTGCCGATTTTAACGCTTGCGGAAGTCGCCTTATACACTGGCATTTACGGTATATACTGACAAATAAAAGAAAAAATGAACACCAAGATATAATAAACCAGCCTGTTTAATATAAACAAGCCTGTGGTTAAGAAGAGTCACTAAGCTTTCATCCGGCCAAAATACTGCCGGCATCATCAGAGTTAGAATAGCAGGAAATCAGGAAGGCAGCTCATATAGCCTCCTGCCTCTGCGCCCGGCTCCTTGAGCGTGTCATCGGCCCGTTGATTGTGTTAATCCTTATCGCACCGAGTTGTTCCACATCAGGCAAACTGTCTTTGATTCCACTGATTGTTTTACGATCCTCAAGTGCTCTTTTAGAGCGTGTGCAAGCACTTGGAGGACGGCTGTCAATCTGTCCCTGCACCCAGTCCCCCTCCCTCCCAGGGCCATTATCCTCCCCCAACCCCAAGGCCGTTGTCACAGTCCTGCAACAAGCAACTATTCCGGCATTCCTGCTCTCTGTCTTCCCCCTCCCTCCCCCTCTTTCCAGATCGCCTCAGAGCTTCAGTCCCTGGCTTAGGGCCATTTGGTCCATCATCTCAGTCCATGGGAGTCGTGGTCGTCCCATCTATAGAGCCATTGTCCCAATTATGTAAAACACTGTCATCTTCTTCCTTAGAGATCGTGCCTGTCTCATCCATCATTCTACCACCCCAATCCTGCCAAGGAAGAGTTAAATGTCTTCTCAGCAGGCCGTGGTGTTGTTTTTCCCATCTCCTAAGCGTCTGATAGGCCGGCAAAAGATCTATATGCCAGTTGATGGAATTTTCATTAGAGAGCCAGGCTTCCTTGAGTAGGCGGCCACCCTTGGTAGTCTCACGAGCTATAACCTCTGTGTTAGCTAGATCGAAAGTGTGGCCAGAGCTGGACATATGGGCCCACACTTGTGAGCGTTGCTTCTGCCTTCTAATAGCCAGTTCATGTTCATGAACCCTGGTCCTCAGTCTTTTAGTAGTTTCCCCAACGTAATTGCTTGCACAGTCCTTGCAATTAATTCTGTAAACCACAGATGATCTTTGACCATTGGGGAGCGGTTCTTTTGGATGCATGACCTTGGACCTAAGGGTGTGCTCGGGCCTGTGGGCAACACTCACATTGTAGGGGGCCAACAGCCGTGCCGTGACCTCGGAGACACCATGAATGTAAGGGAGGGTTGTTCGTGTGGCCGGCATTGCTGTCACATTGGAGCGTGAGTCTCTATGATTTTGATGTGGTCTACTATGCTGTCTCACAAACCCCATGGGATAGCCATTGCGCATGAAGATGTGATGAAGATGTTTTTTCTCCTCGGTTTTAACTGTGCCCGTGCAACAATGGGAATTAACCCGTTTAAATAGCATCCGGATGCAGCTGATTTTATGTGCTACCGGGTGGTTGCTATTATAATATAGCATTCTGTCTGTATGGGTGGGTTTACGGTATACAAACGTGCACAATGTGCCATTAGGGCGTCGGCTGATCAGTACATCCAGAAAGGCAAGACTGCCTTGGATCTCTTCTTCTGCAGTGAAGCAGATGTCTGGATATACCGAGTTCAGTTCCTCTAAGAATTTGGCGCTATCTCGTCTTTTGACGGGATTACGACAACGACCTTGGGGGTGGGGGAGGATAATGGCCCTGGGAGGGAGGGGGACTGGGCAAAGGGACGGATTGACAGCCGCCCTCCAAGTGCTTGCACACGCTCTAAAAGAGCACTTGAGGATCATAAAACAACCAGTGGAGTCAAAGACAGTTTGCCTGATGCGGAACAACTCTGTGCGATACGAATTAATACAATCAACAGGCTGATGACGCGCTCAAGGAGCCGGGCGCAGAGGCAGGAGGCTATATGAGCTGCCTTCCTGATCTGCTATTCTAACTCTGATGACGCCAGCAGTTTTTTGGCTGGACGAAAGCTTAGTGACTCTTCTTAACCACAGGCTTGTTTATATTAAACAGGCTGGTTTATTATATCCTGGTGTTCGTTTTTTCTTTTATTTGTTAGCATAATGCCCAGGATTCACATTTTTAGTATTTTAAAAGATATATATATATCATTATGTAGAAACCAGAAGTACTGAAGCTTTCATGGACAAAGGAGAAGGTAGAATTACTAGTAGATAGGTTCTGTAAGGATTTCTTAAGCTGTAATGGTAGGTTATAAATTTTAATGCATAAAATTGCAAATGCAACAGTGGTTTATTAAAACTACGCACTAAAAGGATAATTAATAATTGAGATATAAAGTTATGCAAACAAGATTTTGTAAAATGCCCACTAGAGGGAGGCCATGCACTTTCTACTCTATCAAGCTATTGTCCTAGTCATTCTTAATATTAACAAACAATATGTTGCAAAGACTATTTATTCATCAGTTATATTTCAGGAGAGATAGAGAGCAGAATTGTCTATTGTACATCCAGAAGTAATTAGTGTTCACCTTTTTTTTCTTTCCATTTCACTAATGATAAGTGCAAATGGGAATATATTTGGTTATCTCCTGCCTTATTCTTCTAAAGATTTACAATTTGCTTCCAGTGTGAGGTATTTATGAACTTTTTTTTCTATTGCTTTTCTACTAATGTAGCATAGATGAAAAGCTAATGTAACATTGTTGTTCTATAAGCAATCAGATGTTGATATTGTAGTCACACACTTATACTGGTATTTTCTTGAATATGAACAGGCATAAATATTGATTTCTAATTTTATTTCAACAATATAACATGTACAGGACACATTTAATGTTATTCTCAGAAAGAGATACACATACAAGAAAGTAAAACAATTTTTGAGGGAGACTGGATGGATTTAATACAGTTAACTGGTAACCACTTCTCTTTGGACTTTGATCAGAAGATAGACTTATTTTGGAGACTGAATCTATTATATTTAATTAAACAACAATTGATAAGAGAAGAAAGAAACAAACATGGATATTTGATCCAGGACGAACTATTTATAGCTTTTGAGTTGATTTCGGATAGATAAGATGCTGTGGTGAACTTTTTATGAGGGGATTATAATAACAGGTTTTTTTAACAGAGAGTTTTGAAGTTCTATTTTTTTTTTTAGCATTATCATTCTTCTTGTTAACTACTTTGTTACTAATATAACATATAGAAGACAGTTCAATAATTTGCAAATAGATTTAGTGGTTTAAAAAATTAGAAAGGGCCTGTTTCTCAAGGGGTGGGAAACTAAATGTAGCAATGTATTATCAGCATTCATCTAGAGGGGATAATACACGTATATGTGTTGTTCTTTCTTTTTGATGTACTTTTTTGATGTTTTGATTGTTTTGTATTTTTGTGTTTTCTTTTTTGTATTCTTTGGGATTTTTTGTTTGGAGTTTTGTATTTTGACTTTGTCTTGAATAAAATAAAATATATAAAGAAAAAAATAAAGTAAAACAATAAATGTTATGTCACCTTCAGTTAGGCCAAATACTGTTCTCAATTCTTGTTATTATAACATATCCACTGCAGATGAAGTTACGATAAAATATGTAATAGCTACAGTAGTGGGACATATCTATATTTCTAAAACCAAAGGAAAATGGAAACCATACCTCGGTGAAAGACATATTTATTGCTTGCCTAATCACTGTTTGCAAAGCAGTTCCCTCCATTATTGGTGAGAAGCTTTCTTGTTAAATGGGACTTATACACTTTCTTTCCCACTCTTCCCCACCCGTAACCATGGAATTGTCAGATGTTACATCAACATCTGTCCATTTAACTCTTATACTCCGTATTAAATTTGATAAATGTATGTATTTCTGTGAAGATGCAAGCCTTGCAATACAGATAATCCTCAACATACAATAGTTCATTCAGTGACTGCTTGAAGTTACAACAGCATTAAAAAGGGTGACTGATGACTGTTTTTCACATTTATGATGGTTGTGACATCGCCATGGTCATTGCCACGATCAAAATTCAGACACCTGGTAACTAACTTGTATTTATGACATTTGCAGTGTTCTGCGGTCATGTGATTACCTTTTGTAATCTTCTAACAAGCAAAGTCAATGGGTAAGCCAGATTCACATAATAATTGTGTTACTAATTTAACAACTGCCGTGATTTACTTAACAACTGTGGCATGAAAGGTGATAAAATGTGATCATAAGTCGAGGATTACCTCTGGTCAGTTATGCAACTTTCAGATGATTTTGTCCACAATGTGGATGTCTAAATGTAAGCGTGCAAAGGGATGCTGCTTCAGCAGTGCATCCATGAATGATGATTGAATCCCTCCATAAAACAGAATTGAGTTCTAACTTTAACAGTTTGAAGTAAACATAAGATTATTTTATATCAGCTATTTGATATTCAGGTGATATTCCTAACAGCTTCACGATTTCTGAGAATGTTATATTGTTGTTTGTCACTGAGAGAAGATCCTTCTTCCTGGGTTAACCTTGAAGCCCTTCTTGACCATACATATTGTTTTTTTCTGCCCATGCACTGGACATTAATTCTGAAGTCTTCACTGTTTAAAAAGTTTACCCTGAAGGGAAATAAATAGATGGTCAAAAAATAAGTTATATCCCTTTTTATTTGAAAAAGATGTCTGTCCATTACTATCTAAGATTTCCTCCCGTAAGTAGTGCAGTAAATTATGTTGGATTTTTCCTTGCAGGAATCAAAGGAATATCTGAGGAGACGACCACTGGCGTCCATACTCTTTACAAAATGCATGCCAATGGAACCCTGAAGTTGCCAGCTATTAATGTTAATGACTCTGTCACTAAGGTAACAACCAGTATTCTTGTGTTCTGCCTTTTTCCCTTATTAGCTGACAATTTACTGTTTCTTCATATTTTACATGAAGATCTTGTTTCCTTATCCCCCTTTATGTGTGTATGACTACTTCCTGCTGAAGCATCTAAACAGGGAATGATGTCTACTTGGCATCAAAATTAAAATGTTGGGCCTTTCTTGCGTTTGGAAATGCTTAAAAACTGCAAAATGTTCTCTGCCATCCTTTTGTCAATAAATTGCCCATGTAGAATGGTCTTTTCTTTTATATTTTATATTTTTATTGGATTCTAATAATATTGTTATTATTAATATTTGTATTGCTTTATCCATGTGCAAAATGGCAGATGGACTTGTAAAAGGTACTTAAGGATTACATTATCTGTGCTAAATGCTTGTAGCTGCTTCTTCTTCTGCAAGTGATCTGTGGGTAGTATAAATGCCCTGCAAAATAATTGAGAAATTGCCATGAGCAGTAGATGCAAATTGCTCGCAATGATCTCTCCATTGCACCACTGGATACTAGTGCTGCTTGCACACTATCTGCAGCTTACTCCAGTTGCAACAAGTAAACTGCAAGCAGCAACAGCATCCAGTGCAGCCACTTGGGATGGTCTCTCTCATCAAGACTGAAATATAAATGTACAATGGAGAAGCCAGCATGAGCCATATAGCAGAAAATGGAGCAATACCTTCCACCAGCAGTATATCAGTCTCCCCAATGAAGGTATTTTACATTTTGGAATGTGAAAACTATACTTCACTGCTGAATGAGATAAAGTAAGGGCAGCTACATGTAGTGCAATTATGTAGATAATTGCTTGTGGGAGGAAGAGAATGACCATTGACCCCAGAACCTAGCCTACAATTCCCATAGTTATAGGTTTGTTTTCTTAACCACATTGGAATAGAGTGTCCATGAGCAACAAGAGCCACCCAGGAGATATTTAATAATCTCTGTTTTCTTTCCAGTAGAATTTAGTTTCATACAATAATAAATAACAGCTGTTTTTTAATTTGCTCTTACATGCAGTTTTCTTCAATGCTGTTTTCTTTCCTAGAGTAAATTTGACAACCTCTATGGCTGCCGAGAATCCCTCATTGATGGAATAAAGCGTGCCACTGATGTCATGATTGCAGGGAAAGTGGCTGTTGTAGCAGGCTATGGTGATGTTGGCAAAGGCTGTGCTCAAGCCTTGAGAAATTTTGGTGCGAGAGTCATCATCACAGAAGTTGACCCCATCAATGCATTGCAAGCTGCTATGGAAGGTGAGAAGCAACCTGGTTATGTTAGAAGGTGGTATTACCTTGGTTATGTAATAATTTGGTAGCTGTACATTGACTGTAATCTGATACTGCATTGCTTTTCTGGCATCCAGTATTTGGCTAGAAAAACTGATCCAAGCCACTATTATACTGTCAGAAAAACCTCCCTTTAGCCACATGATTGCCATTATATTCAGTATGCAATGCCCTGGAGCTGACTTGTTCTTTTCTCTCTCTCTCTCCTTGTATGATGGAGCAATTGGAGAAGAAATTAGAAGAGAATAAGCAGGTACACAATTTGCTGGTGCCAGCAGCTGCAACCAAACTCAGTAAGCAGGCGTATTCCCAGATTTAACAGTTGCTGATAAGAAAGAAAAAAAAATGAATATTGGACACTGTGGTACCTGGAGATATCACAATAACAAAGAAGTAGGGAAAATTATTTAGTGCAAAGATCTGCAAATAGAAGTGGAATAACTGTAGCAAAAGAAAGCAAAGATAGTACCAATAGTACAAGGTATCTTGGGTGCAATTCCAAAACATCTGAAGCACTATTTAAGAACCATTAGCATTGACAAAATCACCGTCAGTCAATTGCCAAATGCAGCTTTACTCAGAGTAGCTTATATCTTGCAACAATATGTTTAACACCATCAAACAACATCTGCCTATCCCAGGTCTTTGGGAAGGACTCCATAGGTACATAAAAATGCCAAATTCAGTGTAAACAAGCAGCTGACAGTACAATCAACTATAATAATAAAAAAATTGTCATAGCATTGGTACTGTCCTTGCTTTATTTTGCTACTTCTATTTACAGGTCTTTGCACTAAATATTTTTCTCTACTTCTTTCTGTTATTGTGGCTGCTTATTCTCTTCTAATCCCTGGTTATTCTGTAGCACAGCATCCTATTAGAGAAATGATTGGTAGCCATCTGCCAAAGCTGGGTGACACTGGGCAGAGTGAGAGATAGTTCTGAAGCCACTTGCCAAGTCCTGGCCCCATTGTACTCTCCTTTTAGTCAAACTTTTCTTCACATCAAAGCAGCCGGCAATGCTGCTAACATAGGATGTTATTTCTTTGACAACAGATGGAAATGCGTTCATTTTTCTCTTCGCTTTTAGAGGTGATTGATGCTGGGAGGGGGGATGTGGATGAGAGTCTAGTTAGTCATAACAACAGTTTCAAGTGTGGGAATTCAAGGTTACTGAGCCCAGAGCTGATAACGATTTGGAGGCTGGAGAGTTGTGGAGAGAGCCAGCGTTTCAAGCTAATTGGGGAATGTGATTTATGGCTGTTAGTTGGAGGAAGGAACTGTGCTTTGCTACTGTGTGCCAAGAGGAGGGGAATTCAGTTTTTGGCTTCAATTATGTAGTGCTGATATGCTTCTCGAATAAAAGATTCTTTAAAGTAAACAGTGCCTCGAAGTTCTTTTGAAGAGTTTCATCTGTCGGAACCATGACAGCAGCAACCACTATGAGGACTCCATATTTTTGCCAAGGCTAATTAACTTTCCCCTGCAGCTTCCACCCTGCCAAATGAAAAAGGGGTTGTAAGCCTGCACTACCTAAGCCAGCCTTCCCTTTTCAGATGCACTGGGGTGGAGTCTCCAGACATGTGCAACTGGGAATGAAGGACATGAAGGGAAGATGGCCCTTTGGGTCTCTTTGCAGGCCAGAACTGATAGGCAACTTTCCAAGGCAACTTTCCTCCTTGCCAATCCCTTACCATCTAAATAACCTTTGACCTCTGCCCAAGTCTGTAAACAAGAGAAAGGAAACACTATTGTGCCTCTCTCTCCTGCCTGAATAGAGGCCCCTATTGATGTCCAAGTGATTCCTGTGCTCCACCCTTATGCCAACTGCAATCTTTCTTCCCTCATGCCCACTCCAGAAAAGAAGGGTCCTGCCAAGTGATTTTTTTTTTGTAAGTAGTCTCCTCCGCTAACAGAGTAGAGAAATTGGAGATGAAGGTATTAGAAGAGAGTACACTAAGCAGACACAAGTGACTGTTGACACTGGCACATTGCTTTCAATATGATTACTGTCTTTTAATCCCTCTCTCTCCAAAATGAATGCAAACATTAATTGCCTTTCCAGCATTGGAGTGAGCATTCCAAAGGCTATGGTGGTTAGGAGGTAAACAAAAACTAAAGGTGTGAAACTGATTATTTTTGCCTGTTTTGAGCCAGAAAGCAAAATTGCAGTGATTTCCCACTTAGTGACTGCTTCAGTCAGTTACTTAGTTACGGTTGCTAAATGAGGACTATCTTTATTGTGGCTGAAAACAGATAAAGTAATATACCTGTATATATTCCTGCTTAAGCTTCTTGTAGGAATAGGAAGAACCATATGAATTAACAGAGTTTTTAATGCTGTATTCACAAGCTTTGCTTGTTTGGTGATGGTCCATCAAAATCCACTAATGATGCATAACAAATATATTTTAAAATTATAATTTCACACATTACATAAGGAAGATTGAATCTTTATTAGCTTTATGATACTTTATGTTTTTAGAGGTATGGCTAAACTTCTTAAATGCATGCTTTTGGCTATAACACAAGAAACATTTTTCTTTTTCTATATTTTCAGGTTATGAAGTTACAACAATGGAAGAAGCCTGCAAAGAAGGCAACATCTTTGTTACTACAACTGGATGTTCAGATATTGTACAGGGGAGGTATTTATCGCTTTAGTTATGCCTGGTATGGTTCCATGTGGTATTAAACAGAAATACAGAAAATTGTGGAAATTGAATTACTGACATACTTTCTTTGATAGTTTAATCTTATTCTCAGTGCTATTTACTCCCGATACAAATCTTTAGATGTTAGTTGATGAATTTTGAAACCGATTTCTATCATTCTGCACACAGGTAGTCTTTGTTTAGTGACCATTTGCAGTTATGACAGTGATTAAAAAATAAGTGTATGATCAATCCTTGCATTACAGCCTTTGCAGGTGTGTAAAGTAATGCTGAAGTAAGATCATAAGCACATTTGCAGTTTTACTTAGTGATTGCTTTGCTTAAAACCAAGTTGCCAGTACCTAACTGGTTGTTAAACAAGGACTACCGGTGTATTAAAATATGGATTTGTTTATAAACTTTGTTTCCTCTTTCATAGCTTAGAGTTGAGACACTCACACAGATGTTTGCAACAACTAATGGTAGAGACATCCATCATGCTAACTTTGGTAGAATATCTTATTGCCACACATCTGGAAACCTTCAAAGTCCTAGTTACTGTCCATGAAAAAGATTTCTCTGTTTCATTTCAGGCATTTTGAACAAATGAAAGATGATTCCATTGTATGCAATATTGGGCACTTTGATGTGGAAATTGACGTGAAATGGCTGAATCAAAATGCTATGAAGACTGTAAATATCAAACCCCAGGTTAGTATATCTAATTCTACTTCCTATTTTTAAGCTACCCAGAAAAGTATACGTGTTAATAGCCATGACAGATTGTAGAGAGGTTGAGAAAAGAATGAATGAGAACATAGAACAGCTTACATCATAAATGGTGATTTAATCCTGGTGGAAAGAGTAATTTTAAAGCATTCAAAGAGACTCCATCTTAATGAACACATTATAAATCAGCGGTTCTCAACCTGTGGGTCGCAACCCTTTTGGGGGTCGAACGACCGGAAATATTTCTGATGGTCTTAGGAAACGAGACACCGCTCCGCATCCGTCTCCGCATGTCCTCCGCCATTTGCACAGAGAGAGAGAGAGGCACTTTCGCTTCCCTTCTCTCTCTCTCTCAGGCGGACTTACCTCCTGCAAGGCTCCTGATTAGTCCTGTGCCCGGGTGCCCCACCCCCTGGGAGAAGCGCAACCAGGGCCTCGTGGCCTTGGAAGCCCCGGGATCCCTGTTGGGAGCGGCCTGCTGGAGGCTCCGCTGAGTGGACCAGCCCTCCCGCAAACCGCGGCCCAAGGAAGACCAACCCCTGCGATCCCCAGCCAGCCCGACCATTGGACCCGCTGGCTGGGAAGGCACGCCAGAGTCCAGGCTTCTGGGAAGGAAGAAGGAGATTCAGCAAAGGTAGGAGAGGAGAGCCGCCTCCTGGGGCCCAGCGCTGGTGGTGGCTTCCTTGCCATCCTCTTCCTCCTCCCCTTCTTCCTCCTACTGTCCCCAAGGAGGCTTGGGCTGGCGCCGGGGCAAGAGGGGTGCCTGGGGGGGAGCAGCCAGGCTGGATGAGGGGCTGGTGGGCCACATGGCACCAGCCCCCACCGCAGCTCTATCGGATGGGCGGAGGGCGAGGCCGGGCAGTGGGGGGGCAGCAGCAGCGGTTTTCTCGCCCTTCTCCTCTCCTTCCTGGTGCCCCCAAGATGGCTCGGGTGGGTGCCTGGGGGGGAGCAACTAGGCTGGTGGGCTGCATGGCACCAGCCCCCACTGTGGCTCCATTGATGGAGGACCAGGCTGGGCAGTGCGGGGGCGGCGGGGACCCCTGATGATGCAGCAGCTGCTGCCGTCCCCGCCGCCCCCACGCTGCCCGGCCTGGTCCTCCATCCATCAATGGAGCCGCGGTGGGGGCTGGTGCCATGCGGCCCGCCAGCCCAGCTGCTCCCCCCAGGCACCCCTCTTCCACCCGGCTCCCTCCCAAGCTGCTTTGGGGTCAGCAGGAGGAAGGAGAGGAGAAGGGGGAGAAAACTGCTGCCGCCGCTGCCGGCTGAGCTGAGCTGCAGTGCAAAGCTGGTCTCCATGCCTCCTGGTTGCCCAGCCGCGCTCCGCCCTCGGCTGCCCTCAGCACCATGCGGTAGTCTCCCCCATGCCGCCCAGCCCGCCTCCCTCGCTGTCGAAGGCCGCCTCAGCCCTCTGGCACCCGGCGTGGCCATGGGGCTGCCGGACAGGAGCAGCTCCTTCCCAGCTTGCCGGGCTCCAGGCCTCGGAAGCAGCCAGGGGGCGGGAAAGAGGGCAAGGCGGTGGCGATGCCCGCATGTGCGCTGGAGGACACCCGGCCTGGCTGGGAGGGGAGAAGCGGCACCTTCTGAGCGGGAGCTGGCGCTCCGGCTGCACTCCTCTCGCGTGCGATGGGCTGCGTGGCGTGGAAAGGGCCTTCCGCGAACCTGCTGCTGCGATGGCTGGAGGGGCGGGCAGGTCCCGGGGGTGGCTGGGAGAGGGTAAGAGCTGCTGGGATGGGGGCTCCAGGTTGGCGGGTGTGAGAGGGCGGTCAGCGGCTTCGAGGCATGCGGATCCTCCATGCGACTTCCAAGGCCCCGGAGGTGCCACCGCTTGGCTCTCCACCAGAGCCTCCCCCCCTCTCCGGGCAATTGTGCGGAGCTGCTTGTGCATCCTTGGGAGCGCCTTCCCCCTTCAATCTCCTTCCTTCTCCATCTCCTTCCTTTCCCCTTCAATCTTCCTTCCTTTCCACTTCAATCTCCTTCTTTCTCCATCTTCTTTCTTTCCCTTCAATCTTCCTTCCTTCCATCTCCATCTCCATCCCTTCCCCTTCAATCTTCCTTCCTTTTCCTTCCCTCCCTCCCAACATTTTTGAGCAAGGAAGAGTAAGCTTTTCCATCAAGCATTACTATATTATTTTTGTGATTAATCACTACGCTTTAATTATGTTCAATTCGTAACAATGAAAATACACCCTGCATATCAGATATTTACATTACGATTCATAACAGTAGCAAAATTACAGCTATGAAGTAGCAATGAAAATAATTTTATGGTTTGGGGTCACAACAATATGAGGAACTGTATTAAAGGGTCGCGGCATTAGGAAGGTTGAGAACCACTGTTATAAATAAACCTAGGTTCCGGTTCGCGGCGTCACTAGTTGCACGGGGAGACTTCTCGTCGACTAGGTTTCCCTCCATCGGTGGACCCTTATAGGGTCCAAAGTTGCCTTGGAGGGTGCGACTTCTGTCGAGGAGGCTGCAGTCCGGCTGCGGAGGAGCGGTGGCTCCTCCAGCTGTCCGGACGAAACTCTGAGGACCTACGGAGAAGAAGATAGGCCATGAAAATGGCGGATCGCCCTGCCGCTTCAGACCGTAAGTCGAACAACATCTAAGCTTTTAGTGCCCCTGTGGTGAATCCGGGTGAGAATTTCTTTTTATTTTTCTCTCTTTTCCGTTTATTTTTTCGATTGTGTGCCTGTAAAGAGCTTTTGAAATTATTTCCCTGGCTTGGAAAGGCGGCTTCTGCTTTTTTATGGGAAGAAAGGCATTTCATAAACACTGAAAGGCTATAATCTATTTTTATTGGGACACTAAAAAGGAAAAAAAAAAGGAAAAGGTTTCTCTCTCCTTTCTTTTTAAGATTTACTATTTCTACTTTTTTATATATATTCATTACCTTAAAAGACAGGGAAAAAAAGAATTGATTTTTGGACTCTCTTAACTTACTGAGGACATCTATTGGCAAAAATTTAATACTGCAACTTTGCTTATTTTTTCTTATGAACTTTAAAACACTAAAGATAAGCTCTGCACCTGTGAAGATGTGGGGGTGGATGTTTCTACATTAAACAAAGCCTCTACAAAAAAGAAAAAGAGATCTCCTTTTAAGCATTAGTATTAAAATGGAGAAACCTCAGATACAACTTATATTGCACTTATATTGGAAAAGAGTTATGAGGCCACTGTGGAAATTTGTGCTACATTTAAAAACTGTACTTTAGAATCAAGCTCTAGAGACTCTACTATATTTGCCCAAACTGATGTCCAGGTTACAACTGATTATGACATAAATCAAAATGTGCCAGAAGAGGAATTTACAGAGATAGAAGTGGAATTTATTTCATCTGACAATCCCTTCTCCAGCAACTTAGAGAACCAGAAGAAGCAAAGACTAAGACTTCAAAATACAAAGCAACTACATTGCAAAGAGAACAGAAAAAGACGTTTACTGCAGAGGAAGAGAGTTATACTCTCTCAAAGATTATTACAAGCAATAAGAATTGATCTATTGGTTGAAAGAGAAAAAAGATGCTTACTACAGAGAAAGGGACATACATTTGCTCAAAGATTACTACAAGCATTGAGAATGGATTTACTGGTTGAAAGGGAAGCATCTTCATGGAAGCCAGTGTGGCAGAGAAAGAAACCCAGAACTAGACTCAAAAACAAATTTAAAAATGTTTAATGGCATAAAAGGCAATGTTGATTTCATGGATTGCTTAAGGATAATGAGTTAGAGCTGAAAAATTGTTGAATGGATTAAAAGGCAATGTTGGTTCTATGGATTGTTTTAAGGATAATGATTTAGACTTAGAAGTAAGAAATATACATGTGTGTTTAATTTAGTTTGATGACTTTTTTGTTTTATGGAAGTTTGTTTGGTATAGAAATATGAAAGTTAAATGTGGAATGAAAAAAGAAACTTGGCTTTACAAAAACTAAGAATGCATTTCTTGGAGTAATAGATTGATTTAGATTGGAATTTTGAAATGTTTAATTAATTAGGAGATTTTTGTGTATAATAATATGTTTCGATATGGTAATTAAATGGATGGAATTTGGTTTGTTTAATGAATGGAAATGAATTAAGTCAATGATTACGATAAGCAGCAAAAATGGACTTACTGGCTGAAAGGTTAAAGATAATGATCTAGATTTAGAAGTAAGAAAATTATAACTATATATGTGTGTAATGTTTAATTAATTAAGAGATATTTGTGTATAATAATACGATTTGATAAGATATGATAATATTGTCTTTTTTAAACTAAATTAGCTATTATTGGAAGAAGAAATAAATAAGATTGGTGATAAAAAGGGATGAGAGAGATTAAGAACTTGAATTTATTTGCAAGAGATATTTGAAGGGGTAATATGTTGATGTAAAACATTATTTGATTATTGTAATTGAAATTGATAAAGTTTTAATAAACAGGTTTAGTAGTAATTAAAATTTAGGATAGAAATGAAATATATTAAATGTATTATGTTACTTGAGGGAAATAGAGAGATGATAGCGAATGTATTAAGTTGAGCTGTTATTCTGTGATTTTATGTTGGGAATCTTTGTTTACCCAAACACCACGGTGTGTCTCAAACACTTTTTGTTAAAACTATAAAACCAATAAAATATATTTTAAAAAAAAATAAATAAACCTAGGAAATTCTTTTTGCAGTGATGTTGCTATCTAGTCAGGTAATGAAATCTCTGCAAGCAAACAACCAAGCTCAGCGATCTCCACAGTTTAACCCTGAGCTAAACAGATTCTCTTCTATTGGATCCTGTTGAAGTTTCTAAGATTCTATATTTATCCAAGGCTAGCATGAAAATTATTGTACTGAAATCTGGCTTATTCTTGCTTCCCTGAGCTTGCCCAGCTATGTGGGGTTTGACACTAATGGGTTACTGTGCTGTGATTGAAAATTCTGATTCCCAGGCATCACAAAACATCAAATCAATTCAATTTTTTTGGGCAAAGTGATCTAACCTTATAAAAATCTAACTTAGTTGCATCACAGCCAGTTGAGGATGCATCTTTTGCTAGTTTAATCTGTCTAAAACCCATTTGGCACAAGTTCATTTCATTGCTGTCACTGCTTGGTGTTGTTTTGTATTCTTCTAGTGAAATCTCCTAGCCAGGGTTGCCATCTCCTGCTGTGGTGAACGCTTCTATGTATCAAATGGCAAATCTACATTTCCACCTTGTCCTTCTGAATTATATTGAATTACTGTTTTTCATTTATTCATAGGTAACTGGAAACCTGGTGTCTTTCAGAAACACGTGCTTTAATATTACTATTTTTTTTTAAATGAAGACATTTTCCAGAGCAGTTTTGAAACATTTCAGCTGCTAAGATAATTAATTCAATAGGAGCACATCAAAAACATTTCTTATCTCTTCATGTGGTCTAGTTTTAAAGCTCTCTCCATTTTCCCTAAAATTCCTGAACATCTTATGCAAGGAAGATGTCCCATAAAAATTCTGCGATTAAAGGAAAGTATGATTTTGATAAGAACCAGCACCATGGCTTTCCTAAGGAAAATGTTATTCTGTTAAGATTTGTTCTTTGAGCTTTATTCCAAGGTGCTTTCTCATCAGAAATAGCCTTTCACAAGTTTTTTTTTCCACTTTGGTTTTTTGAAGCAAATACATTTATAGTTGTTTTTTTACTTGGAATCAAATACATCTCCCCTGCTATTTGATATTAAGCAGATATCCAAGATAAAGTCTGGTAATTCTGTCCTGTATCTCAGCAGTTATGAGTGATTTGGCCAGTTCTTAACCATAGCGTGTTTCATTATAAGGCCACAGACAGTAATTTTATAATGAACATATTAATTTGATAATATTTAGTTATATAATTTCTTTGCATCTTTCATAAATATCCTAAAGTGAGATACAATCTGATGAAAATTTGAGAAGAACTTTAAAATGTCAATACAATAAATTTCTAAACAATATTAAAAATCTTAATTCTAAAAGCTCTGTTTTTACGTGATTACGTGAATATTAATTGCTTTGAAAATTGGTCCTATGAGAGGAACTTTGTTATAACTTTATCATGTCCTGATGAAATAGCAGCATTCATTTCTGAAATTCATAATGCTATATCCCAACCTTCCTAATGTAGTGCTTTCTAGATGGATGGGATAATTCCAAGTTTCTATCCTATAGGTTGGGAATTGTAGGTTAGGCAATGCATTGTGGAAGTTGTTGGTTAGTTGCTTACACAGAATAGGGTAGTATTAAACATAAACATTATTATGCAAAGTGATACTCTTCACTGTGCATTCTTGACAAGACCTATCTCTGCAGGTCTCTTGTTATAGAAATTGTCAAACTTTTTATTATGAGATTCCTAGTATATTAAAATAGTACAGATTTGGACAAAGAATTTAAACAGATGCATTTTTAAAAGTGTTTTTTAGGTTACCGGTAATAACATTCCTAGACCTCAATAAATTCTCCCTTACTGTAGAATTTACTACATTAGATTAAGTGTCAGCTACAACATTAGATTAAGATTTCAGAGACACATAACTGCAGGTTTATCTCATTGAAGTTATAAAAGCAGGCTCAGCAGCGCCTGCATTTTCTGCGTCGCATCAGAAAAGCACATCTTCTTTCCCCTGTCCTGATCACTTTCTACAGAGGGACGATCGAGAGCATCCTGTCACACAGCATCCCAGTCTGGTTTGGAAGCATCACTGCTTCAGACAGGAAGGCAGTGCAGAGAGTGGTGAGGATGGCTGAAAAGATCATTGGCAGTTCCCTTCCTCCCATCCAGGACATAGCACAGAAGCGTTGCTTGAGCAGGGTCCGTAAGATTATCTAGGACACTACACATCCTCTTCATGACCTGTTCTCCTTGTTACCTTCTGGGAGGAGGCTTCGTGGTATCTGTAGCAGAACATCCAGATTCAGCCATAGTTTCATTCCATACAGCATTAAGCTTGTGAACTCTCAAGCTTCCTCCTTCCATTATATATTCAAGATGGACAGTATATCATATTTATTTGTTATGTATATGTAGGGGTGTGGGCCTATACCACAGGTTGGCAACCTGCAGCTCTGGAGCCGCATGCGGCTCTTTGAGCCTTCCCCTGTGGCTCCCAGCCTCCTCTGCCATTTGCAGACAGAGACAGAGAGAGGCACTTGCGCTTCCCTGCTTCTCTCTGTCTCTCTCTCTGTGTTTGTGTGTGTGTATGTAAAAGAGAGTGGACTCACGGTGTTCTCCGACAAGCTGAAAAGCTTTTTGGGTGGGGCTCCTCCCTTTGCTGCGTCTCTGCAGGAAGCAGGAAGAGCAGGAGAGAGCTAGCTAGCCCAGCTATGCTGACTCAGGAATTCTGGGAGTTGAAGTCCATGAGTCATAAAAGAGCCGAGGTTGCCTACCTCTGAGCTTGTTGGAGAACAGCTTGAAGCCAGCTTGCCAGGGGAGCAGAAGACCGGAGAGATGGAGAGAGGGGGGGGAGAGAGGGAGGGAGATAGAGAGAGAAGGAGGAAGGGAGAGAGAGAGACAGAGAGACCCTTTTGACATCTAAAATGAAGATAACATTGCATATATCCTGTTTTACCTTTATGATGTGTGTGTGTGTGTGTGTGTGTGTGTGTGTGTGTGTGTGTGTATTAAAGGTAAAAAAGGATATATGCAGTGTTATCTTCATTTTAGATATCAAAAGGGTTTTGCAGCTCTCAGTGTTTTGCTTTCGGTGGGAAATGGGTCCAAGTGGCTTTTTGAGTGTTTTGGGTTGACTACCCCTGGTCTATACATACGTTGCACATAGTATGTTTAGGTGTGTGTCATGTATGTGTTTCACTTTGAGAGTGGGTAACTAAATTTCATTTTTGATGTGTGCCGTTGTGCCCACAGTAAAAAAAAATGACAATAAAGCTTATCTTATCTTATCTTATCTTATCTTATCTTATCTTATCTTATCTTATCTTATCATCTTATCTTATATAAAAGCTGTGGAGAGCTGTTGCATCTTCACCTGAATAAACAGTTGATTTATGTGGTTTCCCCCCCCCCAAGCTTTTGGCTATGAAAATCTGATTTCATTATTTTTGATGTGAAAGTTTAACATGCTTTAAGCCTACTTAGCAAGAACATTTGTTACTTCAACTAATTCTAAACAATGCATATTTTAGCTATTTTAAAACAATTGCATATTTTTATTTAGCTACCATCTGTTTCCAAGTCTTGTTTAATAGGATAAATTATAACTCAGAAATGAGCAATATATTTTGTCTTCTGTTCAATTTGATTAAATACTTTCCCACAGAATACTCATATATAGTTACAGTGCCGCATCATGAGAAAATAATTTTGCTGTTCTTCACAACTCATTCAGCATTCATTTTTGGAAATTTTAATTCATTTCAATCTGTCATGACATCTGTTTATAATTTTGCAATTTTTTTCTTAAAATATCCATTTAAATATAAGCATTGCTTTTCAGAATAGATCATTTGTTCTATACTATTTTTTTCATCTGTTCCTTTCCCCAAATTTACATTTCTGCATTTCATCTTTTAGCAAACACACAACTGCAAAATACACATTATGTTTTATGTTAAATCCCCATTATTTTCATATTGGCCTCTTGGCTCATTGCTTAGAAATGAATAGAATTTCAAGGAATATCTTAAATTGGTCAGATGAAATGATAGTAATCAAATTCTATTACAGAGTTACACTTGCCTATAACACATTATTGGGTTATGCCAAGAAATAGAAGTTCTTGTAGAGGAATAAACTAAAAACTGTGATCTGATGAAATGTATAGCCAAAGGTTTCATCCCTTTATACCAGTGGTTCTCAACCTGTTTAATGCCGCGACCCCCAACTGGTCGTAAGTCAAGGACTACTCAACCGGTCGTAAGTCGAGGACTACTCAACTGGTGCAGCATCGTTTGCAGAATGGGACTTTTGGAGGGCTCAGCAGGGCAGAGACAGCCTGGACAATTCCTATTGGCTTTTGAAAGCCAATAGAATTACACTCTGTTCAAGAGAGTCTATTCTATTGGCTTTCAAAAGCCAATAGAATAAAAGGGAGTAGCACAGCTAAGGAAAAAGGGGGGAAAAATGGCGGACTGCGTTGTTTGGCGACCCCCGTGAAATGGTCGTTCGACCCCAAATGGGGTCCCGACCCACAAGTTGAGAACCATTGCTTTATACTAAACATAGTACTGCCTCGAGTTCTGTTAGTGAATATAAGCTAATATGTAAATATGTGTGGGTTTGAAAGTAATGCTTCCTAACAAAAAAATGGTTTTATTATGTAACCATTTCTGCTGAGTTCTGGCTCCCCCACATTTAAGAGCTCTTTTTTTCCACCAGAATTTACTAATTTATTTTCTGCAGAAATTTTATATTTTTATTGTTGGCTTTCTCCCAAACTGCCATATGGAAAAACTCAAGTATTTAAATACAATTACATATGTGGGGACGTTAGTGCGGGCTTCCCATTGATACAGTTTTGATATAGCAGAATGTCTTCCAAAAATACTTTTTATTTTATTTATTTTATTTTTTTCATCTCAAATTCATTATTCTGGGTGGGTAACTGTTAAAAATAAAAAGATTGAAAAAAACAGAAAAACATAAAGAGCAGTTGGAGTAAAAACAGACTCATCAGTCAGATGTTAACATATAACCATTGTATGGATGCACCCTTCCCTCCCCACCAAGACCTAAGTCTGAAAGGCCAACAAAGTTAAGGACCATCAGATCTCCCAGAGGGGAGTATGATATTTCAAAAGGCCAATTTTTTTCTTCTGTTCACTCATGTCTCAGCATCACAACAGAAAAGCCTCTCTTCCAGGACCCCACTAGGTTAGGTACCATTCCTTGGAGCCTGCCTCTTCTGTCAAATCTAATGAGATGGGTAGGCATAATCAGAGAGAAGCGATCTCTCAAATAATCTGGCCCCATGCCAGGAAAAGCTTTACAGGTTCCAATCAAGATCTTGCGTTTTAACATCTACATTTAATTAGGCATAAATAGAATTCCTTGGTGAATCAGTCTAAGACTTTCCTTGCTATCTGAGAAATGATTGGATGTTATGCTGTATTTCATTACTGTGAATAGGCTTCTGTTGGCTTTATAATTCGCTGTAACTCAAGAGATATGGACAAGGAAAGTTGGCAAGGTCAACATTTTCT